>NW_026251387.1:1147500-1747500 GCF_025118155.1 Cokeromyces recurvatus | reverse complement strand
TCTCCTGCATTTGATAATAAGCATTCATCTACTACTATTTCATCAACTATGACAATGATGGATGTTGATAAACAACAAGAAGAAAGGCTTACTTCTAATTTAGCACATGAAGAAAAAGAAGAAGAAGAATCTAATACAAGACAAGAAGAAAATGACTTTGATTGGGGTAAAAACTAGATCCTATTCTCTCTCCTACCTTCCTCACTTCCCTCCCTTCTCTCCTTTCTCTCCCTCCTTTTTTTTTTTTTATTAATACTTATTATCTACACCTATGATTTGTTTTAGAATTTTGGTCAAAATTAATTTTGGATTTTAATAATGCTGTCAAGTCAGAACCCAAAATGTTATCCTATCATATTGAAAGAGGAGGTATTCCACCCTCATTAAGAGGCATGATTTGGCAATTATTGGCAAAGAGTAAAAACTTGGACCTTGAAGATAAATACATGCAGTTGTTGAAGTTGGAATCTGTTTATGAAAAGGCAATTATACGTGACCTACCAAAAGTCATCATTGCAGCCTCTGTTTATGATATGCAATCTGATAATCTTGTGAATCATGACCAACAACAAGAAAGTCAACAACAAAGAGAAGCACTGTTTAATGTAGTGAAAGCCTATTCTTTATACGATACTGAGGTAGGCTATAGTCAAGGATTATTACATATCGTGAGTCCATTACTTTTAAATGTAAGAAGTTTAACACATGATGAATATATTACATATATATTACATATATTTGCATACATATATAACTTTTTTTTTCTGTTTATCATTAACTAACTAGATGCCAGAGGAAGAGGCATTTTGTGTTGTAGTACAATTAATGAACAAGTATAATTTACGAGCCCATTTTTTACCTCAATCTGATTTATTATCTCAAAGATTATACCAGTTGGAAGGTTTAATAGCGGATCATTTACCACATATTCAAAGACATTTAAAAGAATACGGAGTCAAATCAAGTATATTTGCTTATCCCTGGTTTAGTACATTATTTTCTTTCAAATTTCCTTTAGATGCTGTCTATAGAATCTACGATGTGATCTTTACGGAAGGTATTATGTCTCTATTTCGATTTGCATTAGCTTTATTAGAAAAGAATCAATCCACTATTCTAAGCTTAGAGTTTGAAGATTTAACTAATTTCTTGAAAAATGGTCTACTTGAGATATATCATGTATGCGTATAACTATAGATGTCATATCGATTATAAATATATATATATATATTCAACTTTTAATCTTTTATATACATATATACATGTATATTCGTAGGGTGATATGAACCAGCTCGTAAAAGATGCCTTTCAAATTTGTTTTACTACTAAAAGATTAGATCGTTTAGCAAAAGAATTTCATGTACAAACAGCTAAAGCAAATAGCGGTGCTGAAGTGATTGAGACGCTAAAACAACAAAATAAAAGTTTAACAGAATCCATTCAAAAGTTGGATCAAGACTATAAGAACCTGAATAAAGAGCATACTGAAGTAGCTGCAGAGCTAATCTCTGCTAAAATGGATATAGTACGTATTCATGATGAAAATGAAACTTTGAAGCAACAAGCAAATGATCTTAAAAGGACCTTAGAGACATTACCAGCTGAAGTAGAGGCACGCGTAAAAGAAGAAATGGAAATTTTATATACCAAAAATGTAGCCCTTGTTGAAAGAAATTCAGCACTTGAAGACCAACTGGCGTATATGGAAAACATGATTATTGAAATTACAGAGAAATATTCTGAAAGTGAAAAAGAAAGAGAAGGTTTACGACAAAGATTAATTGATTTAAAACGTTTAATGAGTTGAAAATTTTATTTTTTAAAAGTCCACAACTTTTTTTTTTTTCACCTTCTTCTTCTTCTTCATTGTTATATAATTTTAAAATTTGAATGGATGATATTAATAAACTATTGGAAAGATCAGGTCTTCTAGCGTTAAAAGAATCTGGTTTAACTATAGTTTCTTTATTTGGTGTTTCTGAAAATAACGATCTACTGCTTCTCTATCAAATATAGTCGTTACATTGGCTAATCGTATTGTTGGCGCTAACGTTTTTACTTCAAGAAATGAGGTAAGCAGATATAGTTTTAAAAACTGAATTCCATCCTGTTTATTTTTTTTTTCGCCTTTATAGCCTTTAAATGAGAATACTTTGGAGGTAAAATGCAGAAATTAAGCAACTCCATGTTCATCAGGTTTTTATTTTTATTTTCATTTTTTTTTTATTTTTTGCGTGTTTTATTTTAGCTTGCAGAAGGGCTTCAATTTTATGTGGATACAAAGTCAAAAACAATTTATTTATTCATGGATTCTAATTTAGATGTAACAGTGTTTTCAAAGGAAAAGGTAAACAGTCATATTATTAAGGTGTTAAAGGCTTCAAATTAATTTAATATAAAAAAGTCTTTCCCCGCTAGTCTAATGGATTATCAATCAAGTATAATGAGAGGCTTACTTTTTATGATGATAATATCCCATTTAGTCGTGGTAAAGTATATTACCTTCCATTTATTTTTATTTTTAGTTTTCCTAATCTATATTTTGTTTTAGCCTATATTACCTCCATCTTTATTGCCTGCAGATTTCTTGTCAACACTTGTATCACTTTCACAAGCCAAGTCAAATATGCATACACATTTAGCTCAGTATCAAAGTTCTTGTTGGAAATATTGGAATATTTCGGTACCTAATGCTTTATTTGAAAAGAAAGAAAACGAACGTTCTAATTCAACACTAATGGGTTGGTGGGGGCCTGCAAAAGGTGTCCCAATTTTAGTTTTCATAATTACAGACGTAAGTTAAGAATCATAAAGGAAGCATTATTTTCGGTTCTTTTTTTTTTTTTTCTAAATTATATTATCTAGGTTCCATTTTCAAATATTATACCGACAGCTATCAAGCGAATGCAAGATGCCCTTCAAACTAAAGTAAAAAACATGTTTCGTGCTTTACATTTAATGCCATCAAGACCAGAAGGAAGCACTCATCATCTTCCCGTCGAAGTTCGATCTTTATTTCTATTACCATCGGGTAGTCAACCTGTTATTCATATTATACCTGCACCAACAAAAGAAATAAATGAAAGCATGGAATCTGATCTATTACTTTTTAATTTTGATAAGCCACCTTCTTTAGCATCCAGCATTCAAGATTTATTATCTACTTCTGAAACTAACTTACCTTCAGTTACACTTTATCATGAATATAGTGACAAGTTGTTAAAGAATTTTGTAACTATTTGGACAAAAACAGCTATTTATCGACATCCTTTACACCATCATCATCATCATCATACTAATATGGGCCGAAAACTTGCAAGTCAAAATGATGATAATTTCAAGGCGACATCAACACCTTTACCTACACCAATGCAATTTGCTTCAGCTGTTGTGCCTTTACTTTCCTTTTTATTCAACAAGCCTATCACTGAAAATGGCGTTGATTTTAAAAAAATTATTACAACACAATTTCCAAGTACGAAAGGTATGATACAGCAAATTGAAGTCATTTTAAGAAAAAAGATCAAAGATAATATAGAGATTGAACGAGTATTTTCTAAAAGGTATAAATCATATTTATTTATTTTTCTCTTCAAAAAAAAAAAAGGGTAATTTAATCATGTATTTATGTGTGCATGTTTAGCCATTGTATGGAAATTATGCAAAAATGCAACGAAGTATATTTACAGGATTCTCCACCTTATTATGCTGAAAAATATCATGAATGGAAGGTATAATGAAAAAAAAAAGACACTTATACCTATTTGTACTTTATATTGATTTTCTATTGCTAGAAAAACAATGTTATACGAATGTATTATTCATTAGCTCGTGGTCCTTGTAAAGAAGAATATGCAGTGCGACTCCAGCGTGACTGTGATGCTGTTTGGAAAGGGGGAAGACAAAGTTGTGAGCATGTTAGTTTAACAGGGAAAACATGTCGTTTAAAGGTAAATAGTATAATTATATGAATATACATGTATATATATATATATAGAGATAGATAACTTAGTGTCAATAATAATTAGATTGATCATGAATTGGATACAACTTTTTCAAAATCTGCTAGAGATGAAAGAAGTAGTATGATTGATACAGCAAAACATAATAGTGGCATTACTTTCTTTCACGCATGTAATTGTGGTAAATCACAGAGAGTTAGAGATGATCCTTTTGAAGTAGAAGATGCAAATATTAGATTTTATAACAAATTTGATTGTTGTTTAATACCTGGTAGAGCTGCTTTAGATATATGTAAATCCAAGTATGGAGAAAAGCAGGATTTAGTATTAAATTACGATGAAATACCTGCGTATGATATTTCGCTTTTATATCTCGGTCCTGCTAGTTTTTATAAAAATAATATAGGACTTGATAAAGTGGAAGGATTTACGAGTAATACAAACTTTTTAATTCCATGGTCAATGACTACTACTAGTGAAATAAAGCTTAGACAACAAGAAATGGCCAATGCGGATACTACTAGTCAACAACAAGATAAAGCTCCATCTTCGTCCTCTGCAACAGCACAAGATAATAATACAGAATGGCCCTTACTTGGAAAGTCACCACCATCAACGCTTAAACCGGCTCCTACACCTATTACAGTTGCCCCCTTAGACGTATTTCCTGCTCTTGGTTCTAATCTACCCTCCACACATACACCGACTCTATCTACACCAACAACGATAACGATGCCTAATACATCAAATCGTCAATTATTTGATACACGGCGTAGGAGATATCATCGTGGAAGAGAACGTCTTCAGGGACTTGTTCGTGGTTATGTTGGTGCTGAATATGAATGTCCATTTGGCCATCGATTTCTTAGTTGTGGTGATGGACGTGTCTGTAAGCTTGGCCACAAAGGGCATCCAAAGGAGCATGGCAACTATTTTGTTCATCAAGATTTACCCGTTTATATAATTTGTCCCTGTACTTATGCTAATAATACTAGCAATAGTAATAGTAGTAGTAGTAGTAGTAATAATAATAATAATAATAACAGTCTAAGCAATAATGCTATTAGTAGCAATAGTCATATGATATTAGGTCATTCTTCTGTTACTGTTGCTGCTGCTACTGCTGCTGCTACAACGAATGGTAGTAGCCATCATTTAGAAGTGATTGCTCAGTTGCAACGTTTATATGTTGTTACCCCTGATGAGCCAGCTATTACTATCTCTATTGAACCAAAGATAAAGGTAAGTTTATCTATAGCTATAGCTATATATATATATATAATTTGGATTATTTAAGTGTATCATATAGATTCATGTCTCTGGTAAAGAAGAGGACTTTCATATTTTGGATCTCGGTATAAGTGATAGTTTAGCTCTTGGACCTAATAGTACCTATGTGGTTCGTTTACCATTTATATACCGCGATAATAATGGATCTCCTATACCAGTTGAGTTAGACGTACAAAAAAGACTAAAAAGTGCTTTCTTACAAAAAGATTGTATCAAATTTCATTACAAGGAATCTACAAAATGGAGTATATCTACTGCAATATAAACAAGTACAATAGTGAGACTACCACTTTTATATATATATACATACATATATATATATATATTATAATGATGTATTGTACAAAAACAACAACAAATAACTCATATTAATGGTTGATGCAGAACGAACGAAAGAGCACCCGGGTTCATTTTTTTTTCTTCCTAGTTTAATGCATAGAATCTTAATTTACATTGATACGAGAAGCATTGTCTTTTTTATGATTGGCTAAAATATCTTTTATAAGTCATGCAAAATTAAAAAAAAAAAAAAAAAAAAAAAAAAAAAAAAAAAAACTCTTTTTTCTTCTTTTTTATTTTATATATATTCATATACGCTTATATATTATACATGGTATGGACGAGAATCTGTTTATTAGAGTTTTAGGAAGTGTTTATAAACAAGCAGCTAAAGAATGTGTACCAGTAAATGATAAATCTACATTTATCATTAGTTCATTGTTATGCATTGGGCTCGTCATTTCATATTTACCTCAAGTAAGACATTGTTATTAAACATCATAAGGAACAAAAGATATATATGTGAAATTGGTTTATTTTTATTTTAGCATCTTCGAATCATTTTAAATAAAACAAGTGAAGGCTTTAGTTCTTGGTTTTTGTTGTTAGGTGTTGTGTCTTCATCTTCAAGTTTTTTAAATATTATTTTATTGCAATGGGATGCTATTGTTTGTTGTAAATCACTTGTAAGTTTGTTTTTGTTATAGGTACTAACGAGGAGAGAAGGAAGGTTTATTCTAATTTATTTTAAAATATATGTTTATATACATATATAGTCTACAGGTACTTGCATTGAAGGTTTAATGGGAATTGTTCAAATTGGTCTTCAATGGGCCATGTTTAGTTTAGTGTAAATGCATTCTCATTACCATTGTGAAACATTAACAATTAGGACCTCATTCTTTTTAATAGCTTTTTACTATTTTTATTATATTTCCCAGAAAGTAAAAAAAGAGAACTTCACGCTCCTGCTTTGCTGCATTTGGACTTGCCAAATAAACTTCAATCTAGAATTTCACAAGAATGGAAAGTAAGTTTAATTATTGCTGCCATCTGTATTGGTCATCTTGCCCTTTCCTTTTTTATCTCTGTCTTGTTATTGGCTATCGTAGGTGGTCCTGAGCATTGGCAGACAGATTATTGGGCTGGCTTTTTAGGTATCTTGAGTATGATCCTTGCCTCTCTACAATACCTGCCACAAATCTGGAAAACCTGGAAAAGCAAGGTAACAAATAATGATAATATTTTTTTTTTGGTTGTTTAACAGCATCAAATACATATTTATATGTATATCTCATATTCACACTGTATTCTAGAGGATTGGAGCTTTAAGTATACCGATGATGATGCTACAAACTCCTGGAACTGCACTATTTGTTTATTCTTTAATTGTACGTCCAGGAACAAATTGGACAGCATGGCTTACGTATTTAGTTACAGGTATCCTACAAGGCACACTTTTAATCATGTGTATCACATGGCATTTTAGAAATAAGAAACTGGGTATCAATGATCTTGATACTACAGAAGAAGAGTCTAACGAAAATACCCCTCTTTTACATTAAAAAAAAAATGTGTATAACCGTCACATCCTACTCATCTTCTTATTTAGCAAAAATAAAAACTTTTATTTTATTCATATTTATTTATTTATTTATTTATTTTCCATCTACAAATATGAAAGATCAGGTAGATTATAACGTAAATGATTATATTTCACTCACAAAGATCTGGCAAGAAGATCCTACAGCCTATCTTAGTCGATATTATTCCTTATTTTATAAAACTTCTAATGAGCCCTTAAACCGAGCCAGTATCTATGTCCGTCAAACACCAAGTAAAGTGTGTGTATTAGGCATTTCAGATGTGTCGTTGATGAATGATGTTGATCAAGTTCGCCTGTATACTAATCACATTGGTAATAAAGTGAAATCAGATACGATTCTTTGTGATTTAATCAACAAAGATGGACAAGTTATCAGTCACGTTCGAGCAGAGATGGAAGGAAAGTTATTAGAATTGAATAAACGGTTTGAAGAAAAGGAGAGCTGTCAATCTCTATTAAAAGATGGACATCATATGGATATTGGGTTTATTGCAATTATTTTACCAAAGACAGAAGATACGAAAATCCAATTAAAAGACTTTCAAACCGAAGAAGAATACAATATTGAAAAAGAAAAACAAAAGGCCTAATAAGGATAAAGTCATGTGGTAGTTGGTGATATTCCCGATTTTGTGTGATATCAAGTGCTGTATTTACTACTATTGTGTGTATATATTATTATTATTACTATTTTCTCTTTTTTTTTTTTTTTTTTCTTTTTTTACTTTTTTCATTCTTTTTTTTTTTTCATTATTTTTATTTTTAATATACATTTATAAATATAAAAAGAATGGGACAAGCAACTTCTTCACCAAAGTCACTCTCATTTTTTCGTAAAGATCCTGTATCAAATGAATATGAAGATATTTCAAATAAATTTACAAAGGCAACTGTGTCTACATTAGCCGTGCCTGTCATTATTGTCGCTTATCCAGTTTTAAATGCTTACACTTTTCATGATTTAGATATTACTGGATTTAAAATTGTAGATGGTGCTATTGGAGGTTTATTAGGTGTTATTGGATGTATGTAATAGTCCGTTTATATAATAATAATAATAATATTAATATGTATGTAAAAAGGGCCATTGGCACCATTTATGGCAGTTTGGGGTGCACTTTGTATGAATTTTAAGGAAAGACCTTCTTTACCATTACGAATAAAATCAGACATTTTACAAAAGGCAGAACAAGAAATCAAATTGAATACCACCTTATTTTATAATATTGCTATTGTAGGATGTTCAGGAACGGGAAAGGTAAGGTAAATAAAGAAATGAATAAAAAGGCGAGAGAGAGAGAGAGAGAGAGAGAGGGGGAGAGAGATATATAGTATATAAATATATATATATATATATCAATATTTATATACATATATATTAATTGTAATGGGAGGAAAGTATAGAGCTCTATTGTGAATGCTATTCGGGGATATAAAGATACACATCCTAAAGCATCCAAAGTAGGAGAAGTTGAAACAACAGCAGTACCTATACACTATATACATCCGGATTTAGCATCTATGGCTATTTGGGATATGCCAGGTGTAGGCACAAAAAGTCATTCTAGAGATACTTATTTTGATGATAATTTTTTATGTGCCTTTGATTTATTAGTTATAGTAGTTGGTAATAGGTAAGTTGAATGGAAGAGAGGAAAAGAAAAACAAGCCTGATGTAATAGGATACTTTTCAGACTAAAAATAAAAATAAAAGATTGATGCAGGATGATATTGAAATTGCTTTAAAAGCAAAAGAACATAAAATTCCAGTTTTATTTGTTCGTAGTAAAGCAGATCAAGCAAGTACAAAAAAATAGATCTAGAATATACGCATAAATATACTAAATATGAATATTGTGTAGGCAATTCAAAGTAAAACAAAAAGACATGAAGGTGATCATGAATATCAATGGGCTACTGCAGTGGGTGAACTTGTTCTTGAAGTAAGTAAATAAAAGTTAAATATTTATAGATGTATTATTCATTCAAATTTATTACGTGAATAGGTTAAAGATTCAGTTTATACGCAACTTCGTCAACAACAGTTAAATACAAAGAAATTATTTATAGTCTCAGCAGAAACGCTTTATCAATTTGTTGCAACCATCAATAAACAAGAAGAAAGAAAGTTACTTCGATTAATTGATGAAGAAAGATTTATTACAGCATTAATTGAAGGAGTTTTCACAAAGAGACGTTATATCGAAAAGCAAGTTAAATTAGAAGAAAAGAAAAAGAAAAAACTTCAAAGACCCTCTAGTCAACAAGCTTCTACAAACAGTAGTCCTATTCCTTCTAGTCATGTTCCAAACCCTTACCCTTACCCTTAAATAATAATAATAATAATAAACATTTATATTATTTATTATAGGTGAAATCTTCTAGTCATATTCATCTATTCCTGAGGGTAATTACTCCCAAAAAAAAACATTGAATACTCCTTTTTTATTATTATTGTGTATGTGTCACAATATAAGAACGTACAAGTACATTACTAGTTATATCATGACTTATGTATGTATATAGAAGAAGATATCTATGTGTGTGCTTCAATATTTACAATATGATAAAGTCATTATTCTTATCGTCCTTCTTCTAATAAAAATGGTGTAATTTCATTATTATCTGTAAGAGTAGTAGTAATATCACGTTTGCAAATAGGACACTATATAATAATACATGGGTGGGGAAGGTTTTAGTGATAGGATGACAAAATGAATATTTATGTTTCATTACCAGTTTCTTTTGAGTGGTTAACCAAGCATCTACGCATAAAATATGAAATTGATGCTGACAAGGTAAAACTCTTAATTCATCCCCCGTTTGATATTCTTCCAAGCAAATCGTACAACACTCAAGATCCTTTTCTGTCCTATTAAATATCTTGACAGTTAATCGTGAAACAATTGAAATAGGTGCCAATTCTCTTCTACGTTGTATTCCTTGTCTAATTTTCCAGGAGATATAAATGAAAGCCAACATGATACAAGGAGATAAAATTACAATAATAAGAATGTCAATCAATTGCCTATATAATAATTATTTGATTAAATTTCTATGCAAATACTCTCCCTTTTTATCTATTTATCTCCTCTTTTTATTATCTACTTTACCAAGTTTTATCCATTTCATCATATTGTAAAATTGCCATCATAGGTCTGTCTAATAATTTGGATAAAAACAATATTTTCTTATATTCATTCTTGGCTAAAAATACACTAGGAATCATAATATCTGAACTATCTCCTATCATAATGAATAGGGCTTAGTTGCCTTATTTTGAATTGATAGTAAACAATAACAACCATAAATTTAACTTACCTGGTGAATACATAGTTATCCAATTAGAATGAATCGGATCACCTACAATCACAGCTATTGCACCACTCTGTTGCATGTTTCTTACTTTTGTTATAAATGAACATCCTCCTCTACTTAATAATGCAATCCAATTATTATACATTTGTGGCATCTTAACTCGATTACAGCCTGTTGGATCTTGTTCAGGTTCGATAATATAACCTACTTTACCATCTTTCGACATCTTGGGTCCAAAAGCAGCACTTCTATCTTCCAATGTTTCATTAGATAACTAAATAAGAATAACTTAATTTAAAAAATCATTGTAAAAAGTCTTTTTCTTTACTGTAACATATATTGTTCCATAAACAAAAGTAAAATGGATTCCAACTATAAAATAATAAATAAACAAGGATGATGGCTTCATAAGCATCTTGCTCTTATACAAATACAATTTGATGTTTAAAGAATAAGAATAAGAAGAATAATAAAAAAAAACTTAAATTATCATAGTTTTGTTTACAATGCAAAAATAATCCTATATTTAATCTCCGTTTAAACTTTCTGTATTTTCTAATTCGTTCATGTTTGTAAACAAGAAAAAAAAACCCTCCCCCCCTTTAATATTATTCTCTCTCTTTTTCTTTTCTTTTCTTTTTTTTTTAAATGAACATATAAGAATGACATGATGGAAGAAAACGATTTACAACAACAAATAGGTAGTTTATTAACACCTTGTAAAAGTACTGAACCAGTCAAGAAGCGTTCTTCATTTCGTCGTCTTTCCTTTTTTAAGCAACATAATGAACAAACATTAACTATTCCATCATCTGTTTTAACAACAAATACAATTAATAAAGAATATGACCCCGAAACAGGAAATAAAATAATCAATAATTTCATGATATTAAAAGAGATTGGAAGAGGCATGCATGGTAAAGTGAAATTAGCAGAAGACCTTGAAACAGGAGAGCTTGTCGTAAAGTATCTTTTATCCCCCCTTCTTTTTAACTAACTCCTTTTACTAATAATAGTTTTAAATATAGGCTATTAAAATCGTAGATAAACAAGCAAGAAGAAAACAGTTGGGTTATAGTATTTTAAGGGCCAAAAATAGTTATGAACAACAACAGAATAGACATCCTCTTTTTCCCAATTTTAAAAGAGTAACTTCTGAAAATAGAAAATTTTATTTAGAAAGTGAACGTAAAATTAGAAGAGAAATTGCAATATTAAAGAAATGCGTACATCCTCATGTAGTTCGATTACGTGAAGTAATTGATGAGCCTACAAGTCGGAAACTATATTTAGGTAATTTTTTTTTTTTTACTTTTATATACACTTTTTATTCTATTTAACAAAAATAAATTAGCCTTAGAGTATATGGAAGGCGGTGAAATTAAATGGAGAAATGAAGACACTAATAAACCTATACTATCCATGAATCAAGCAAGATCTATATTTAGAGATGTTTTAAGTGGTTTAGACTATCGTGAGTTTATATACAATACTCTATGCATTCTATCTATATATATTTATATCTATTTTCCCATCATTCATTAGTGCATTATCAGGGAATTATTCATCGTGATATTAAACCAGCTAATCTCTTATTAACAAAAGATCAAATTGTAAAGATTTCTGATTTTGGTGTTTCCTATTTTAATCAGCATTTGGCAGGTACAAAGCATTCTGATTATGACGAGGAAATTGATAGAGAATTGGCAGAGACAGCGGGTAGCCCTGCTTTTTTCGCTCCTGAGCTTTGTTGTGGTCATATAGAAGAAGGAAATGAATTGATGTCTAAAAGGAAAAGACGTATTACAAAGGCAATTGATGTATGGGCATTGGGTGTCACTTTATATTGTTTAATTTATGGTAGATGTCCCTTTATAGCTTCAACTGAATTTGAGTTATTTGAATTAATTCCGACTGCTCCTCTCTTATTTCCATCTCAAGAGGAAGTTGGTTTTGAAACACCTGAGGATTTAAAGGATTTGTTAACAAAATTATTAACTAAGGATCCTATGAAAAGGATTACATTAGAAGAAGCTAAACATCATCCTTGGGTAATACATGATTTAAAACATCCTCCTATTTGGTGGCAAGAAGCTGATCCAACTCATTATCAAACTGTAAAAGTAACAGATGAAGATGTGAGTCATGCTGTAACTAATATTATGAATCGTTTAAGAAGCTCAATACGACGTATTTCTTCCTCTTTGATTTCCAACTTGTCGCAAAGCTTTAATAGAAATCATTCTTCTCACAAGTGTTTATCTGCTTGTGCTATTCCAAATATAAACTCCGATCTTTCTTCTTCGTCTTTCATCATCACTTCACCTTCTTCTTCTTCTTCTTCTTCTCCTCCTCCTCCTCCTAGTACCACTAATCATCGTCGTAGAGTATCTTCCTTATCATCTATTTCATCTTCATCTTCAATATTACAGTGTGAAAACACAAATCGTCATGATTGGTTACCGACTTCATTTACAAATACTTCATCTTTATTTCGTTCATCCGAGCATTTTTTTGAGGAACATGAAATAGAAATAGAAAATGATAGTTATTGTCATCCTTTACTTCAACAGGAACATCGTCCAATTCAAATTGAACGACATGATTCTTCAAGTTCTTCCATGTCGGGTTTAGTTGTTACCTTTAGTCGTTCAACTGAACAAAAACAATAATAAATAAATAGAGGGATATACAAATAGATGTGTATACATTTATATATATACATATACATATATATTTGTTTAAGGGAGATCATCTTATTTAAGGGGAATAAGGTGGAGGCAATACATGACTACTACTAGGATGAGTACTACTAATAATGGTAGGGTGAAATTCATAATTGGTCTGTAATATATGATTAACTGTGCTGATATGTTGTTGATGCTCTATGATTGAATGAGTCATGGTATTAGGTTGTTGGGTTGAAAGGACATGATTTTTCATTTTGTTCGTATCCAATGTGTGTTGATCTTTTAATGGATCATCATTCTTCTGATGTCTCTGATTACGACGATGTCTTTTAAAATAAAGATAATGTAGACTAATGGCAACTATGATGAATAAAATGACGCTTATAATACTAACAACAATATGAATTGTATTATGACTGTTCATCGTAGTAGTAGAAGCTGTTGTACATGTATTTTTATAACAAGAAAGGTGATTTGAACATTGATGATCAAACTCACATACTTCACCATGTTTTAATTGTCTTACACAGAAATGGGCTTGATCACAGTAAAGACCTGATTGGCAATTACTTTCAGAGTTCGTTAAATCAATGACAACAGAAGAACCACTTTGTGGTGGTGGTGTATGTGTTGAATTGTTGTTGTAGAATATACATGTTTGACCTAGTTGGGCTGTTGTTGTTGTGATAGACATTTAAACTCTTTCCTCCTCCCCCCACATTGCTTCACCACCCTTGATTTTATTTTATTTGTACAACATTTCCAAAAAAAAAAAAAAAAAAAAAAAAAAAAAATATGCACATACAATGTCATACATTCATATACAAATATTTATAGAAATATTGCTTATTTAAAAAAAATAATTCTTTTTTTTTTTTTTTTGTATATTTAAAAAAGCAAATTACCAAACAGGAATACCATTTTCAATACTTCTCGGCTCAGTAACATGTCCAATCAAAGCTTGACTTAGGAAAGCATGTTCTTCTTTATAATGCTGCTTTTTATTACCTGTCGCAACGGAAGCAGAGGGAGGTCGACCGGCATAAGAGGGCGATTTACCCGTATGATATTCTGTTTGACTTAAAGCGGTTGTCAAACGTGGTTGTACATGATACCAACATCCCATATTCAAGGGTTCCTCCTGACACCAAAGGATATCCGCATTAGGGTATTTATCAGCATGTTCCTTAATTTGTTGGAAGGGGAATGGATTCAATTGCTCAATACGTGAGATAGCGATATCATTCATCTTATTTTGATCACGCGCTTTCAAAAGTGCATAGTAGACTTGTCCACTACAGAATATATGCTTCTTGATCTTCTCTGGACTGACCAAGACATCTTCAGGATGAGGTTCAGGTAAATAAAGTTGGAAGGAAGTATTAGGTCCTGTCATTTCTGAAAGTGAAGAACGAACTAAAGGATGTCTCAGCATAGATTTAGAGAATGGTAAGATGAGTGGCTTTCGGAATTGACGACAGATTTGACGACGAAGGACATGGAAGTATTGAGCTGGTGTAGATGGATAGACGACTTGCATATTACAGTCTTGATGCTGTCGTTGAAGCTTTTCAGGAGATGGGAAGACAGAAGGGTTTTCATCACACAATTGAAGATAACGTTCAAGTCGAGCAGAGGAATGCTCGGGGCCCTGTCCGTCATAACCATGGGGTAATGAAAGAACTAGACCCGTACGTTGAAGCCACTTTTGTTCTCCAGCAGCAAGGAATTGATCAATGATCACTTGTGCAGTATTAGCAAAATCACCAAATTGAGCTTCCCAGATAATCAATGCATTCGGATCAACAAGTGAATAACCTAATTCAAAGCCTAAAACACCATATTCCGATAAGGATGAATTCGTGATCAGAAGCTTGCCTTGTTCTGGACTGATGTTGTTTAAAAGTACGGTACGGCTATCGGTCTTTTGGTCATGTAGCACAGCATGACGTTGTGAGAAGGTGCCTCGCTCCACATCTTGACCAGAGACACGAACGTGTTTCCCTTCGAGTAAAAGGGACCCCCAGGCAAGACCCTCTGCGGTGGCCCAATCGATGTCTTTACCACTCTCCAAGCTTTTAGCACGTTGTTGAAGGATACGATTCAGGTTACGATGGACATTGAAATTTTGAGGTAAAGTCGTCATGGCCTTACCTACTTGTTCAAGTACTTCACTTGAAACACCTGTAGGATAATGAGGTAAAATTTCCTCAGCCAATTCCTTTGGAGACTTGAAACCTGGCCAAGTACTCGTTAACCATTCTTGTGAACTAGGCTTATAATCTTTACTTGCAGCATACTTTTCTTCCAAAATATTCCATACACGCTGCTTTTCTCTTTCTATCTGTTCATTCGTAAAGACCCCTTCTGCTTTAAGAGATTCTGCATACTGCTCTGCAACAGGCTTCATCTTTGAAATAGCTTGATACATTAAGGGTTGAGTAAACATGGGTTGATCCGTTTCATTATGGCCATGCTTTCGATAACAAACTAAATCAATAACACAATCACGATGGAATGTCTGTCTCCAATCAGCAGCTAATTGCATCACAAATGTCACTGCTTCCACATCATCTCCGTTTACATGGAATACGGGGGCATTAATTGACTTTGCTATATCTGTACAATACGGTGTTGAACGACCATAACGGGGATCGGTTGTAAAACCAATTTGATTATTGACAACGATATGAATCGTGCCACCTGTAGAATACGACGGTAGATCATAGAATCCCATGGTTTCATATACAATACCTTGCCCTGCCATAGCAGCATCACCATGCATTAAGATCGCCATAGCATGTTTACCTTCTGGATCACAACCATAGAACTGAAGCGCCTTTGTTTTCCCCAACACAACAGGGTTCACCGCTTCAAGGTGAGATGGGTTGGCTACTAATGAAAGATGAACGCGTTTACCAGAAGGTGTAGGACGTACATAATTCATACCCAGATGATATTTTACATCACCTGAACCTTCATCAGAAGGCTCAAGAGAGCCACTGAATTCACAAAAAATGGATTCATTTGGCTTACGAACCACATTTGAGAGAACGTTCAAACGGCCTCGATGTGGCATACCGATTACAATTGATTCTACACCTAAATCGACTGATCTATCGATCTATATGTATATATGTATGTGTCAATTTGTTAGTGCAAAAAAAAAAATTATAATCATATAATATAAAACTTACTAACGCCTTCATACCAGGAATAAGACTTTCACCACCTTCTAGACCAAATCTCTTTTCAGAAGGATATTTGGAGGCAACAAAACGTTCAAAGCTATCAGACCAAGTTAAACGATCAAAGATAACTTTTTTTTCTTCATTGGAATATTTATAGGGTTCAGGCTTCTCAATACGAGAACGAATCCAATTACATTGTTCACGATCAGGGATATGAATATATTCAATACCAATGGATCCGCCTATATACAAAAAAAATAAAAATAAAAAATGTATAAATACTCTTTTTTTTTTTTTTTTTTTTCCTCCGCCCCTCTCCCCCTCCCTAATTTTAATATATAAATATATACTTTACAATACATTTTTTTTAGGGCTTCAATGATCTCACGTAGAGTTAATTCTTTTTCTGTTTCGCCTAAAGCAGGCAAGATACCAGGCCCTAAAGTAAATTTACGATCCAAATCTTGTTCCTTAAAGCCATAATATTGATATGTTAATTCAGGAGGGTGCGAGTTTTCAATACTTGCGTGTTGAATATGTAAAGGATCAAGGTGAGCTAAATGATGTCCACGGACTTGATAAGCACGAACAAGCAATTGAATTTTCATATGCTCAATAACACGCTTTGATGATCCGTCTGCGGCATTTGTAATGCCAGTGGGTAAATCAGGTAAACGAGCACTATCAGAGGGCATCATCATGATAGTAGGTGGGGGTACGTAGGCTTTATCAGGAGGAACACCGTTAGCAATATTCTTAAAATAGATTTGCCATGATAAATGAACTGAAGTTGGATCTTTTAACCAAGCCTCATACATTTCCTCAACATAATTAGCAGAATTACCCTGCAAGAAACCTTCATTGACAGATGGTGGGGAGGAGGAATGACTTGAAACATGGCGTGATTGCTGTGTAGAAGAAATAAAAGTAGGTGGAAGACATGTCTTTTGATAATTCAACGATGCTAAATTCTTTTTTAAAAATGGTTTTGTAGCACGAGAAAGTGCTGAAAGTCGATACATACTCAAATACAACTGGTATAAAACAGATAAAAAAAAAAAAAAAAGAATAGAATAAAAATATATATAAAAAAAACAGCTTTTATTTATTTATTTATTTATATATATATTTATTGTGACGTTTTAACTAAATAACACTTTTGCATAAATTTCTATTTTGTTGCACAAGAAGCAAGTAATAAATGAATATTACGTGATTCTTTACATACTATGCAGTCTGCCTACTAGTATTCTTCATAATGCATTTGATATAAAGCAATCATCCACCTTCATTTATATTACGGTCAAAAATAAAAAAAAAGGAATACAAATTACCCCCGGTTTTTTTTGTTCTATTGTTTCAAGTTTCAAAATAATACATTCGATTTCAACAAAAAAAGAAAAATTTGGGAACAATTTATAACGGATAAATATTCAAATTTGAAAACGGTCAACGAAATTAAAAAACACGTAAAATTAAAACACGAAAATAAAAAATATGTTCTCTCATTACAAAGATATTTTTTTTAAAATTTTTTTTTCTTTATTTATAATTATTTTCATAAAAAAAATAAAATAAACATAAATTACCTAATAAAAAAAAGAAATAAGTTTGATTAATAAAAGATATTAACAAAAAAAAAGAAAATAATTTCTTTTTCAGAGATATTAAGTTTCTTTATCAGCACTAGAGCTTGCGCTCGGCTAAGCGTGGTGGTGCATAAAATTTCGAAACCTTTATATCATCATTATAAAGATATTTTTTCTTTATTTATTTATTTTTTTTTGAAAGATTTTACCTACCAATCAAAGAGATCGATTTTGACAAATTAAGCCAAAAAGGAAAAAAAATGTATTATTGAATAAATCTGATTTATAAAAAAAAATACGTTAGAATAAATGAATTATAGAATTTAAAAAACTATTATTTTCATATTTCAGTAAATTAATATAAATGTTCTCTTTCATTATTTTTCAGAGAGATTCCCATTTTATACAATCATCCTTATTATGAAAATAATAGTCGCGTATATAAAAACATACGTATTTATAGAACACTACTTACATTTTTTTTTCTTCCCCTTTTGACTTGAGAAGATGAGACTATTAAAATAATAAAAAAAGAAAAAGAGTGAATAAAAAAGCTCTGTAAATTACTCAAATGTTTAAATATAATAAATTAAAAAAAAAAAAATTTTTTTGACAACTGAATTTTGAAAATAAGTGGACTGTCAAAATAATAAGATATTATTGGATAAACTGGACTGCTTTATTGATCAATTTGTAACAGATAGTCAAAGTTAAGGAATAGTTTCAGCTATCTGATTCATACTTGAAGTGCGCCATGCTGTATGTCTTAATTATAATATGATAGCCATCAAATTAAATAAAAGAAAGAAAGAAAAAAAAAAACTATGAGACAAGATATAGTTTATTTAAATAAATATGTTTTCGAAAGAAGCATTTGTTTCAATTTAATTAGTCTTCTGCGTGTTCCGTCAATATACGAAGATACTTCTTTTTTTCTTCGATAAATGTATAAATATAACTTTGTATTATCGTATTTAATCTAATGACTATATAAATTTGAGCCAATTGAAGATATGTAGATGCTCTTTTTTTTTTCTTCTTTCTAGTTAAAGGAGCATAATGAGCCAATATACATTGCAAACTTTTACCAAATTAAAATCCTTTAGAGTCATTACTTTCGGCCAATTTTTTTTTTTTTTTGAAGACTTCTAGTAAAAGCACATTTTCTACTAACAGAGACATACCTTTTATTGGAAGACGGTTTAGGTAAAGTATTAACTGTTTTAAGCAGTATTATTAGCCTAATGTCATCTGAATAATACCTAGAAATGCACTTTTATAAATCTATAGGCATATGGATATAAAAATATACTAATAATAATAATTGGAGTATATAGGATTATTCCAATATGATAAACAAATAGTTGGAGTATAGAAATATAGGATAGAGTAATTACTATTATAAGAGCAGTGTACATAAATAGTATATACTTATTATATGCTTCTTCCGTTACTAATATATGTTGTAGACCCGTTTTTCTTTTTTTTTTCTCGATACTCAATCCAATACTGTGACATATAACGTTGGTTATTTTATATAATTATTGTGAAATAGAATAATGGTATATTTAAGAAGAGAGTCGTTCTGCCTTTAGTATGAATAAGAAAACCCACTAATAAAATTAAATAAGTTCTTTATTATCGATTTGCTTCTAACACGCATGTTTAATTGTATGTATGTAGCATATCATCTTTTTTAAACAAAATAGAGTACAAAACTATAGATAAAGCTCTATATAGCAGTAAAGTTAAATTTGAGATACATAATTTATTTATTTATATATATCTTCATCTCTTTATTTATGTAATATATCTCTTATATTATACGCGTAAAAAGGTATTTCCTTCCTCTGATATGCGGAATTTAAATAACCGTGCCTTTGTTTGGCACTGTATTTTTTTTTTTTTTTTTTTTTTTTTTTTCACTAATATAACTCAATTAACTTAGTGTTGTAGCTTGCAAACATTTCAACAAATGATTCCATAAAGTTTTAGTATATACTGATAGCAAAAAGTAACTATCTGTAGAAGAATGAAGAATCCATAATTTAACAAAGTTCATCTCGTTTTCTTTTCCTTATTGTTATTCTTAATTAATAATTGATATTCTACACTATATTATTGTGATAATTTTAATAGAATGATGGTTTATACTGAATAATAGTTTAAATAATGATCATTGATTTCATTTACCATTCAAAGTGCTTACATACAAACAGAAAATATACTCATAATAATAAGTTTTGAACTGAATATAAGTCATAAATGTAGATATACATGCATATATAGCCCAAGTCTTTCCTCTATTTTGGAAAAAAAAAATCAAAATATAACAAAAATCCAAAATTTACTGGGTCTTCACTTATGGTTCATGGTGCTTCGCTTTGACACAAGCTTACACTTTTTGTGCTCACAGTAAGTACAACTCTTAATAGTTTGAAATGCATTTATCACTCAAAAAAATCAATAAAGATTCAAAATTAAATAGCTTGATATAGTATATACAAAAAGCGGAATAGTTGGATGTACATATTAGATTGTGCTAATGTATATATGTATTTCTTTTTTTTTTTATCTTATGTTACAATTTGTTGTCTTCAGGTTTTACTAAGGATTCAGCAATGCTTTACTGTAAAATAGAAATCATTGTCAGTTGAAAATAATAGAATAAAAAACATGTTAATAATGCTATACCTTAGAACTATATATTAATTCTATGGAAATATGTATGTATGCATAAATTTCATACGTAGTGGGCAAAGTAAATGGTGGCTGCTCGTGATTATACATAAGCATCTTTATTCAAGTCTATACTCATACGGAAGAAGCATAAAATATGAGCCTTTTGTAAAGAGAAAGAAAGATGCATGTCAAATATTATTTAAAACCCTTACCTTGACCTAAAATTCTGAATGACACTGCTGCTGCTGCTTCGTGTTGTGCTTTTTGCATATCTTAGACGAGCGTGTAATTGTGGTTTCATTATCTCTAAAACATACATTTTATCTTCCTCATGTTGATCTTAAGAAACACCGACTTTCTTCACTTTACTACAAGCGACTTTGAGAGTTTTATCATGCTGCTTAGCATGCATTAAAACATCAGGACACAGAAGATTATCCCCATCTACTGTTTCATTCTACTTATATGCCCCATGGAACAGCACCAAATTCCATTTTGGGCATTGCCATGTGCAAGGAAAAGTAGCGAGAAAAAAGGTAGAAACAGAATTGACCATGAAACCTATATCAAATCCATTGTTTTTAATACCCTCTCTACTATGCAGATGAGAGGATACTATTTAAGATGTTATTTCTGATAATTCATGCTTAATTCAAGCTGTATATATAATTATTTTTTTTTTGTTTTGAACTGTTGCTCTTTTGAACTTGCGAATGTTCAAATACACATTGTTTGTCAAGTCAAACTTCATTTCAACTGCCTCATCATCTGACGCAAAAATTACACATCCTATATATAGAACTCAAAAAAAAAAAGTTAGCTGTGCTTGATTGCTAAAGAGTATATACTTCTTGTTACATGCACCCTCTTTATCACTGATTACTTCGAAGCCTCTAAAGTTATTATGAACGGTTTACATGCGCTGTCTCTTATTAGATTCTTCATTTAGAGACTCTTTATTGATCATAATGTTACGTTTCTAATTGTTATACCTCCCCCCGCTATGAAGCTAGCATTATACTACAACCATAGATGTTATTAATACATTTATGTGTTCTAGCCCTTATGTCTAGATCTATTATTCAGACATAGATGCCGATAAATGTATAATCATCATTAGTTGCACAAGTACTCCCAGATCAAGATATAAAAGAACAATAACTAACGGAACAGTATTTAACTGGATCAAGCTATATTTGAATATCTTTAATTAACAAAGATAAAAATAGTTTATACGAACATCTATTGCACTGCGTATATTAGGAACTAAACTTTTAATTGTGGCCTTAATTAATTCCATAGTAACTCAGAAGCGCACATTAAATAATGATATTTGAATTTATATATAAATACTCTTTAATAACAAAAATGAAAGGATAGTTAGAATTAACTATCTCTGAATAGTCAATAGTCAGTATCTGTTTAATCATTTATAGTTTTTTTTTTTTTTTTTTTTTTTTTTTTTTTTTTTTTTTTTTTTTTTCTAAGTTTTTTTTTCTTTTTATTTTATTGTGTCTCTATCTTTATTGCTGAAGATACATCATCCGATACTTTTTAAAGATTTAAACAGAGCTTTTAGTAAAGTTAACACTTAATTTAGAAGTGTTCATATTACCATTGATGAGGTCATCTGGTTATTTCCATAAGCCAATTCATGTACTAAGAATGCTGTAAAACAATGACTGAGAGCTAGCAGGAATCACTTTCTCTTCCTTCAAGTATTGTAAGAAATGATAGTTTGTTAAGGGAGATCTAGCATAGGCTATTTTTTGAGTAATGCCCTGATTACATAAGTTTCTTTAGTGTTTATAGCAGCTTTTATTTTATTTTATTTCATTTCATTTTTTAGAGAATAGGGTCGAGCTGTTTGCTCGTTGGTTTCTCTTTTGCTATTAATCGTTCTCTTTTTTTTTTTTTTTTTTTTTTTTTTTTTTTTTTTTTTTTTTTTTTTTTTTTTTTTTTTTTACATTACCAATGCACTTTTCTATACAAGTGAAAAAAAAAAATAAACAACAACATCAATATTGATATGTATATCTTTTTTTTTTAATAGATTTCGATGGTCATGGATTATCAGTCTTTCATTTCATGATATAGCATAATGATGGATATGAAGAGAGAGAAAGAAGCATGTTGTCAAAGCAAACATCTGTAACTTTAAATAATTTAACTGTTGATTTGATTAAATGCTAATAATTCATCAGCAAACATGATGTGTTGCTTATAAAACTCTTTGATCATTTTATATGTTGTATATTTCTTGTTTTAGTTTTATATCCCTGATGAATTAACAGTATATATTTTATAATCTAAAGCAAATGTAGTATAATAGTGAATCAATGTGTTTGTTTGTAGTTATTAATTAGAAGTCCTTCATTCTCCTTAGTTTACTAAAGAAACAGTAGACAGCATAAGTCTCTAACATGTCCAAGCCTAATTTATTAGCTTCTGATTTTGTTTCTAATTTAATCCACTTACTTTAAATTGTTAAAAAAAAAAGGGTCATTCTATACTTTACAATATGTAAGTAGACAATGAGTGGGGAGGGGGGGGGATAAGCAATAAAATAACATTCTACATTGTCTCAAAATTTTCCTTCAGTTGTCCAAATACCAATTTTGGGTTGTAAATCAGTTTTTAAATTTTCTGAAAAAAAAAAAAATTGGATTTCAGCCGAAATATTGTAATTTTTTTTTAATTACTATTTTTTTTTTTTTTTTTTTTTCTGCTTCATATATATTTTCTTTTAAATACTTGTATAATGTCTTTAATTTATTCAACTGATACCGATAACTCTATATCTGCGCCGCTTCCTACCCATTTTTCTCCAAGTTTACATTATAATGATAACTACAGTAGTAGCAGTAATAATAATAGCAATATGAATCATTATATTCAGCAACAAGTAGAGAATACACCCGCTTTTACTGTTCCCGATAACTTCCAACTTCAGGACATTCAAAATAATAAGAAAGCACCAAAATCAAATTCCTGGTTTAATACAAGTGCTTTTGGTAAAGCAAATACCAAAGCTATCCGAAGAGTAGCTTCTGCACCTAATGCAAATCACTTACAGCCCCATAAACCTAATAATTCTTCATCTTTATTACATCAAAGTTTACATCCTGATAATGCAAGTCTTCAATCTCAATTTGATAAAATGAAATTATGTAGAAGAACTTACTCAAGTAGCAGCATTAAAATTAAAAACTTGGAAGTAGGCCCATCAAGTTTTGTTAAAATAAGAATGCTAGGAAAAGGTGATGTCGGTAAAGTTTATATGGTTCGACAAAAAGGGACGGATAAACTATACGCTATGAAAGGTAAAATAAAAATAATAATAATAAAAAAATAAAAAAAAAATAAAATAAAAAAAATGAAAAAAATGAAATTTTTGTGTGTACTTGGAAAATTTACATGAGTATATTACCTAGTGCTTTCGAAAAAAGAAATGATCAAGCGAAATAAAATCAAACGTGCTCTGGCAGAACAAGAAATATTGATGACATCAAATCATCCATTTATTGTTACCTTATATCATTGCTTTCAAAGTCAAGAGTATCTTTATTTTGTTATGGAATATTGTATGGGTGGTGAATTTTTAGAGGTAAAATCATATACACAAGTAAATTGAATTTTATAAATTGAAATAATTCTATATTAGCATTACAGCTAAGACCTGGTAAATGTCTAAATGAAGATGGTGCTAGGTTCTATGCAGCAGAGGTGACAGCAGCTCTTGAATATTTACATCTGCAAGGTCATATATATCGTGATCTTAAACCTGAAAGTAAGTCAAATAATATCATATAAAGTGTTAAAAGATAGTATATGTATATATAGTTGTGTGTGTGTGTGTGTGTGTGTGTGTGTGTGTGTGTGTGTGTGTGTGTGTGTGTGTGTGTTTTTACTTATTTACAATTAGACATTTTATTACATCAAAGTGGACATATTATGTTAACAGATTTTGATCTAAGTAAAGGATCAAGTCCTCCAGGTAGACCAGGTGTAGTCAAGTCAAAATCACCAAATCAGGTAAATAGATAAATGAATGGTATTTAAGACATTATAGTTCTAAATATATATACATATACATGTACATGTACATGTACAAATATATATATATATATATATATATTCTTAGCCACCATCTATTGATACTAAAAGCTGTGTAGAAGGATTACGTACAAACAGTTTTGTTGGAACCGAAGAATATATTGCACCTGAAGTCATTAAAGGATGTGGTCATACAAGTGCTGTTGATTGGTGGACATTAGGAATACTTATTTATGAAATGCTTGTAAGTATAGACTCATATTTAATAATTATAACTATAATTAATAATATCATTCTATAGTATGGTACAACTCCTTTCAAGGGAAATGGTAGAAACGATACATTTTCCAAAATTCTTCACACAGAAGTTCATTTTCCACATCAACCTGCACCTTATTGTGGTACTATTTCAAGTAGTACAAAGAATCTAATTCGTAAATTACTACAAAAAGATGAACAAATTCGACTTGGATCTAGAGCAGGAGCTGCTGATATAAAACAGCATTCATTTTTTAAAGCTATTAATTTTGCTTTATTAAGAAATATGACACCACCTATTATTCCTGCTGTTCAAAAACCAAACGGAATTGATGCTATCAACTTTAGAAAGATTCAAGAAAGTATTAGCTTAGACTTAGAAGCGGATGGATTAAAGATGATAAAGAAATTAGAGAAATCAAATCCGTTTGAGAAATTTGACTCCAGTAAGTTATAATAACATGTATTTAGTAATACTTACTTTACTAAATAAAAGCAATTTTATTCATTATCTTTTAGTTACTCTGTACCACATTGGGGATTCTGATTCTGACGTAGACTATTAAATATACACTTAAATAATAATAACAATAACAATACCCTACTCTTATAATATTTCTTTATTTCATATAATATAATATCAGTTATAAAGCAGCAAAAAAATTACTATCTAAGGATACATGAATGTATTTATAGTTGTTTATTTATTTATTTTTTACATCATTTTAGAAAATAATAATAAACAATTTATTTCTTGATTTACACGAAAGTCTTTAACAGGTAGTAACTATAATAGGTGATCGCTCAGACGTATCTTCTTGCTGTTGTTGATGCCATATTGAGTCTATGGCCCATTCAACGTCCCAATGGAAAGCAGGATATCGATCTGTTAGTAGTATATGACTAGCATTGACTCTTAGTTATCTTCTTCTTCTAGTAGACTTCTTGGTTGAGAGTCGACTGACATCTTCAATTATTGAAGATATATTTAAAGAGGAATCTATTCCTATAGGATCACGCAACCCATCAGCAACTATAGATGATAGTGATTTATCTTGAATTTGCAGGGTTTACTGTATCTATTTTCATTATGAGACACTTTATTATGACTGAAGATAGATAACACAGATGCCAACCACGAGGAAGTGACGTTTATTAACTTACTTGAGGATTGACAAGAGTGCCACTTCACTAAAGGTAATTGATCCTTATCATGATGATCTCCAGAGGAAGCATGAACATCCAAATGATATCGTAGTGAACATAAGCTATGTATCGCAGTTGTATCTTTATGACTGACAGCACTCATATCCAAAACAATACGCTTTAAACTGGATATAATTTGTTATTTGTAACAAGCTTCTGTCATGACTCTTGATCTTTAATTGAGGCTCATTCATATGAGACTGATTTATATTTGAAGTTATTTTTATATGTACATACTTTGACCAATTCTTCATTTTTTTTTCATTTACATATTCTGCATTAGGATATGTGTAGTGGAAATCATGTTTATTCACATAAATGTAACGGGTATTTTTTTTTTTATTATCTCTCCTATTTGACACTTTTTTCATGATATCCATCGTTAAGAGATGAAATAGATTGCGTTGTTAATATGATGGTAGGTTCATCCAATTTAAGATTTATATATGTTATCGATAGCTTAATACGACCCAAGACTACGACTGAGGGTCGAGTAAGGTTTACCAACATGTGTAAAAAGGAAAGACCCACCGAGATATAGATACCGGTCTTGACATCCATAAAGCACATTACCACTACAGTCACCACATAGATAAAAAAAAAAAAAACTTCCAGTGAAATGATAGGTTTTGACACACAAGATCAATGACCGCATAAATGACTACTGCTTCAGGAGTATAATAAAAAGCAGGTGTCAATACATAAAGAGCAAGAAGAGCGATTGCACCTGAAAAGAATACCTACTAAATGGAGTTTTAGCACCAGTACACGGGTATGCACTATTATTATTATTATAATCAATGTAATATCTATTATAATTGTATATTACGTACCAGGAAAAAAATGACCCAACAATGTTACTCATACCAACCGTCACTATTTCTTGATTTATATTTATATTATAATTATTCATTTGTCCAAATGCCTTTTGAAACCGATACATGCTCCAAAAATGAGGATTAGGATAATAGAAAGTAAAAGACCACCTGATTCTTTCAATACAGTCATGTTTCAATGTGGAAGAGATATTGCAGGCACTTTTTTCAATAATAGATATAGCAGATAAATATGCTGAATAGTTTTGATTGATTAGATTAGAAATGAAGGTTTCCAGCAATCACAATCAGTCTACTTCTCATAATTCCCAAGAAAAAAAAAATAATATCTGCCTTGGCCGAAACATCCATGAGAATTTGTTTTCACTCTAATAAAGCAATGCTGCTGTGATTACTAACAGACCCTGATGAAATAAAGAATAGCAAGTGCAACTAGGCCAAAGGCAGCATCTAGACGAACCTCTTTCAGACTTTTACAAAAAAACATTTATAAAATGTCAAATTAAAAGTGGTTCGTAAGAATTTACATCGTTGCGTACTACAAATAAAAGTCTAATTTCAGTCATATTTCAGTGTTGTGAAATATCTAATTTCACAAACATTTGTTCTGCATTTCAAACCCTCTATTGGATTACGCTTCTTTAACCTTTATTATTTATTTACGTTTTTTCACTCTTAATTGGCCTTTACATTCAAATTAAATACTTGCTTATTCGTTGTGTTATAATACATTATACACTTCTTTAAAATACAGTGAATAATGGAGTTTATATTCTTTTTAAAGACGATTTTATTTTTATTCATTATTTCATTTTAGGATATATAAAACATGTTTAAAAATGTATATGATATATATATATATATATATATATATATATAAATGTATACAATTTTTATCGAAAAATAAGATAAATATATTATGGCAAAGACCAATATAACGTGTAATGGAATCATCCAAAGGACCATAGATAGCTTCTTTCATAATAGAATTCTTCCTATAATAAAATAAAAGACTATTTAGTCAATGAAGAAATAAATAAATTATATTTTAGTTTCTTACCATTTCTTTACACGTTAACGGCCACCGAAGCAGGATAGTTTTTTTTTTTTTTTTTTTTTTTTTTTTTTTTTTTTTCACTTACCTAAATAAAAGATAAGAAAAATCAATACATATTTTACGCGTTTAAAATAATAGTTAGTGTGCTTACTATATTATCACAAGATAAAAGCTATAAAGATAGACCTTTAACGTCTAGACAAGAAAAAAAAAAAGATATTGATTGGAATATATATACCTATAAATATGTATATATATTCTTGGATATAAAGAGCTAACCATGTTCTTTACATGTACACCGGGAATAATCAAATCGTATCAAGTTAAATAAATTATAAAACAAGTATCCTAATTTATGGAAATATGATTCATTTGTAGTAGGACGAAAAATAAGTAAAAATGTGTTATTAAAACCTTATTGCGCTCATCAGTAATCAATAGGTGCTACTCCAATGCCACAAAATAAAAAATGATTTCCAAGCTAAATAGTAGATGAAAAGCCATTGGATGGCTGATATTAAAAAAATTGTTAATAAGCAGTAACATGTTCTTAAAGCGATCATAATAATAGTTATTGAATCCATTAGGGTTTTTATATATCTTCTTTCTTCAACTACTCCTTTGACAACAACAAAAAATGCACTCTAATTATGATTGTAAGAAAGTAAAAAGATTACAATGTATTCTACAGATATATATGAACTCATATTAACGTATATATATATATATTCCTCTTTTGTTAATCAAAAAGACGAAATACATAATGATAGTGATATAGACGATCATTCAGAGAAAGATTCACTTCCAAAAGCATGGAGTGATCTTATTGATCCAGAGTATAAATTAAAATCTGATGGAATTGGATCAGGGAACTTACATAGAAAAGGACGTAATTATAAACCTGTATCAGAAGATATTATACTTAATCATCGTCAACATAATGCGCCCATAAGGAGATCAAGAGTAGCAATTAAAGAACATAAAAGATTAATAAAGCCATCAAGTAATGCTTATATATCTTCGACTATTAATACAAGAGATACGCATATAAGGTCATCAATCAATCTTGAAAATGAATTTTCAAATTCACGTTGGGGAGCACAACCATTGACTTCAACTCCCTTTTGGGAAGAGAACAAGCAAACTAATGGTAATTTATTGATAATTGAGACTAAATATATGTATATTATTTGTATATTTACTTTTACTTTTTTCTTTTTTTTAAAAAAAAAAGAAAAAAAAGATACAATGATAAATTCAAACTCTAAAGAAGAATCTTCATCTACTGTATTTAATCCTTTATATCATCATAATAATATATGGAAACCCCTATCCAGAGAAGAAAATCCTAATTTGAACTTCGATAAAAACCAGTCTTCAAGCGAAAGAAATGTAACAAAACCTATTCGTGGTTTATTGAATACGTTAGCTATACATAAACATCTTAATTTGCCAACAACGACTTTAAATCTTCAAAAAAAAAGTCCTTACTATTGTACTAATCAAGATAATAATACTATGTCATTAAATCCTAAACCACCAGAGATAGTAAGAAGGGATCAAACAAATAACGATATAAATGTCTTATCTGATTATCTCGGAAACTCTCTTGAACCTAGCACAGATCATGATCATTTTCCTGCTCCTTTTTTAAAAATTAATATTGAATTCGCACCTGGTTTAAGTTCAATGCTCTTAGTGTATAGAGATTCAAATGCCAAAGATTTGGTTGACACTTTTATTCAAAAACATAGACTAGAATTATCCAATACTGCTAAAAATAATATCATCAAAAGTATTCATTTTTTAATAGAAAAAAGGAGAATAGAGTTGATTCCTTAATGGAGAGTAAAGAAGTTAAATAAATGCAAATTAAATTATTATTCTTGGTAGTTTCCTTCCTCCCCCCCTTTTTTTATCTATTCAAAGAATGAAAGCTAAATCATATTCTTATAATTTGTCAACTACTGTCCTTAACTTGAAATTTATATACAAGCCATAAATACACTCGTATGTCTTTTTATTATCATTTACTGAATGTTATCCATTTTTCAACTATAAAAAAAAAATGAATTTATAAAGATCAGCTCTTTCTTTACTCCTGACTATAATAAAGATACTTTTGTATAACATACTGTCCGAGTGTTAATCACAATAGTACAAAAAAGAATATCATAATGCTAACCCAAATATGGCATTGACTCTCTTGACAGGTGACATTTTTTTTTCTTTTTAAAAAATCAAACTAAGCTCAGTATTTAAAATTCATTTATTACTTACAGACTTCGATCATGTAATCCACATGTTAGTTGGAAACTCTTCGTATACGAATCTCTGATAATCATTTTAGTTAATATCATAATAAAACCCGCTTACAATATATAAAATAACAACTTTTTTTCTTTACTCTTTTAAGAGAAATACAAACTAAACTATCTCTCTAGTAAATCCATTTAGTATAAGTCTCCATGAAATACATTAGTCCTAATACAATCATATTTTCCCCTTTGACTACCGCAAATCATTTCCGATATTTATATGTTTATTTTTTATTTGAACCCTCATTGGCACTGGGCAGACAAGGATAGCAGAATGAATGAATCTATCATATATATTCATATTTATACTCATCTTGTCTATTTGATTTTTCGAATTTTTATGAATGGAACTAAGTATTTCCAGGTTCCTTGTTTCTATTCAATATGTAACTAATACATGTTGAAGTTCATCTGTTATAATGTGTCGACTATTTTTAGTTCTTTACTCATAAATCGTGTATCAGATAAACTTTATTGTTATTATTATTATTTCACTGAATTTAAATGACCGCATTTTTTACAAGTTCGAAGCTCTTCACTAGCAGCAAATTTTTCAATAACAGGTTTTAATTGTGTGCCAAGATCTTCACAATAAAAGGATTCTTGATATACTATTTCCCGACAGTTTTCTTTTTCACAGTACCATCGTAAAGAATCTTATATAAAGGAACATGTTACACAATAAATACCTTAATTTTTTTTTTTTTTTTAATTTTACCTATCTGGTGGGGTAATCTAACTTTTTCAATAACTATACCAATTGTATCTTCAAATCGGACGGGATTATGAGGTACATTTGCTATAAAAAGAATTGTTAAAAGGGGAGGGAAGAAAATTTACTTTTTTTAAACTATAACATGACTTACGAGGAAGAAGAAACATGTCACCTTCTTCAACAATAATATCTTTAAATTCTCCATCATCAACAACTTTGATTAATAGCTTGCCCTTGACTTGATAAAACCATTCCTGATAATTTAAAGTTTAAGTATCATTTCTTTTTTTTTTAATTATTATTATTATTACTTCAGTCTCATTAATATGATAGTCTGTACGTTTATTTGGTCCTCCAACAATCATAATAATAGTATCTTCTCCTTTAAATAATAAGTAGTTATTTACTGGTGGTTGAAGTTTATCACTATTTTCTTTGATCCATTTTGGGAAATTGATTGGTGGTGAAAGCATTTTGTTTTTCAAATGAATTATAACAGAGTTTAAAGAAAAGAAAAAAACGGAAAAAAAAAAGAGGCAAGATTTTAAGTTAAAATTGAAAGCTATTTGCTCGTGACTTCGATCAAATAAAAGATTTGCATATACAGCATTAATAAGGGCAAATAATGTGATATTTATTATATATCAATGATTCATATATGTATATATTTTTATATTTATATTTATGATAAAATATTTTAGAGATAAGGCTGCCACCCTCTGTACATGACACCCAAAACTCGAGAATCGGTAGCAAGATTAATAAGGCATTTTACTTGTTCATTCACATTTTTACATTTATTTCCAATATTGGCTCGTATATCTACACCAGGAACACCCTTTGCAATACTTTTAATATTGTTTATCCATGGTTCATTTGAGTGGCCATTCATAAGCTCAGATACAATGATATCTATTATACCGAACATCATTAGTCATCTGTAGATAAAAATATATTTTTACTTACTAGCAGGATTTTCTCCATTTAATTTCCTTTTAGCGGTATCTATTTTCTTTTGTGGATACCATTCGATATTTTTGTCTATTGAGTAAGATGTCTCCTTGAGTGACTCATCATCTTCTTGTCCTATAAATTAAATCACTCAAAAAAAAAAAAAAAAAAAAAATGCATAATTCAATTATTCGTATACATACGTTTGTTTTTGTTTCGTTTTATGGCAATTTTTTCCATTCTAATAAAGGCTCTTTAACAAATACACTCATAATATTTAATAACAATTCCTTTTCTGCTTGAATAACTATCAATGTAAAGAAAGATCTCAGCATTCAACATTATCTATCTTGTTTAAAATTTATTCTTACCGCTTAATATATTTATCATTGCATCTTCCAATATGCCAGATATTCCTAATGGGTCTAATACTCCGATCAACTGACGTGTAAGTCTGAATGGAACAATCTCAGGGATTGGAATTAATTCCGAAGCTGCACCAAAAGCATATCCAAAATCAATAGGAATCAAACGTCCACTAAAAAATACGAATTATATAAATACAATTAAATCTTCTGTCTTTTACGTCTATATACATATATGTACCTCTTTTCATCTAATAAAAAATTGTCAAGGTGTCGGTCACCAATACCTAAAATATAACCATAGATAGAAATACATGCTATACTATAAGCAAAATCCTTCCTTAAAAATAAGAAAGCTTCTGGAGAAGAGGCTAACTGAAATAAGTAATCTTTAAGCATTGTATTTGGGACTGAGTTAGCAATTGCTTCAAAATGATATACAATCTTATCCCTTGGCTGTGCGAATGCTGCATAATATCCTCCTTATTATGTATTAATTTATTATTAGACCTATGATATGAAATCTAATTTTGTAACTTACTAAATTCGTTCTCATTTGGACGTAATGGATGATGGTTAGAAATAATCCACCGTCTATATTTTCGGGCAGCATTTTGCATAAGTAAGTTTGATTTATGTTTTTCTATACAAGCCCGTAAAGGTAAAGTATGGCTCACCCATTCAATCAAACCAAGATTAGATGCCATAGGAATAACCTAAAAATAAAATAAAAATAAAAATAAGAATTAAATGTATATCCAATGAATGGATAATACACTCTATTATTTACCTTATATGTGCTAATTTGAATGTTTTGGCTGGAGCAAAAAGCATTTCTTTTAATTATACTATTCATTATATTAAACAGTTGCTCTATACGCTCATCTAAGCGCAAGTCTTCACCGCCCTTGACAAGAAATTTATATTCTTTTTCATCTGTTCCATAAATAGTAATTCTTTTTGGCTTTCGCATTGAAGCCATCATCAAAATACGAGCGTCTATAGAAGCTATATTGGAATGTAGTTCAGGATAAGGTCTAGCTAATCCATGATATTGACCAGGTATTTCCAATTCCTATAATTTATTTATTTTTTAGTTTCCTTTTGCTATTTTTTTTTTCTGTTATTTTTTTTTTTGAAAGTAAATATACATCATCATGTTCAATATTTTTAAATGAACTCAACCACGGTGAGTAGGATTTTAGACTTAATCGATTTTTATCATTCGGGATTGTTTCTCTAATTTTGGTTTTATAATAATTGCCAAGTTCTTCTAATTGCTCTTTAGTAAGCTTTGAAATTTTGCTACCATTTTCACCAAAATAGCGGATAAATGTACGAGCATGACTTGCAGCTATCCTCTTGGGAATTGTCCCTAAACTTTCACTGTAGTTATTTAATACTAGTTGATAAAATTCTTTATATTTAGATTCAATAAAAATCTGTGGAGTATCCTCTTCAAGTAAAATAGACTATGTATATATGATAAATTACATCTATTTTTTTTTCTTTATAAATGCATATATATATATATATAAATTTTTTACCTTTATGTATTCTATAAAATCTTTGATAATGTGATCTGGATCAATTAATCGCTTTAATTCAATAGCAAATCGCTCCATGATAGGTGAACGGATTAAATTCATAATTCTTTCTATAACTTCACAAGTTTCTTTCGAAAGTTGACCCTTCTTTAATTCATAAAATTCACATGACATTTGGAAAGGATAATACAAAGCTTTAGGATAATCTTTAGCAATCCTTTCTAAAATTGGCATAGTGTATGTTGCAATAGGTGAAGCCATTGAAGATATTAATTGTGGAATCCATCTTATATATTTCCAAGAAGCATTAAGTTCTAATGACTACAATAATATGAAAAAAGAAAAATACTTATTAGCATTTTTTTTTAATATATACAAGTATCCTATACTTACACAAGTTTTGAATATTGGCCCTGATTCGGGGTATAATTCAAGCAGTTCAAGTAAACGAGGGAAATAGTCATTAGAGTCTTTATAACCCCATTCAATTGCATGAAAGTAAGATTTTATGACAATTTTGCAATATTCTAGAGGATTAAATTCAGGTTGAAGGATAGATACAGCATCTTGTAATACATGCAACGATTCATCACAATATTTTCCTAACCTCCATAAATATTCCGCTCGTTCAGATGTCTAATCATATCATATCTCAATAAGAGCATAAAAATTATAAGATTTTGTAAAGGGACTTACCTTGGTTATATTTAACTTTCCTACTTCAGCCAGAATATCATATCCTGTCTTTTCAAGATAGTTCACAAAGGTTTCTGCATTTTCGATGTAAGACTCCAAATTCTTCTTTTTTGCAATTTTTAAAAGGTCTCTTTTTCATCTTTTAATGTTCTATCAAATAAATCAGGATCAGAAATAAGTTCCTGTTTGACTATATCAAAGGAATTTGCTGTAATTATTCCCCATTTATAAATTTCATGCTCGGTAGAGTTTGTAGGCGGCTATTTATTTATTTATTTATTTATTTTTTTTTTTTTTTTTTTTTTAAAAAAAAATCAGAAATTCAATGTATGTTAACGAAACTATATAGCTTACCTTTGAAGTTAATGATTTTATAATTGCTCGCGCTATATATCTACTCTTTTCTTCCGGTGGTCTATTAAGACATTCATATTGATAATAGCGAATAAGAGTAATATCAGCTTCATAAGTTGCATTCATTTCTTTTAAAAGCTTTAATAGCTTGGAAAGAACAGTTAGATTGCCCTGCTCAAGCGCTGCATCTACTACAGCAGATGTAAATTTAATTTTTGCATCACAAAAGAATGGTTTCATATCGTGTATAATCTAAATATATTTTAATACATATACATCTATATTTATATATATATATGCTAATTATCTAAGATTAATTACCATTGAGTCCTGTTTGTTTAAATCATCAATAAACTCAAATCGAGTCTGAAGAATGTCATCCCATATATCCATACGGTCAGTTTTAATATCGGGATATCTATAGTATCAAATTGATCAATAAAAAAGTTATACAAACTTCTATAAAGTAATTACCTTGAAGTAAGAGTTTTTATAAAATACTCAATTTTATCCTTATTAAATTCACCATCCTCAAAATCTTTATGAAGCTTTAGATAATCATCTAGTTCGACAGCCTAAGATTTGGCAATAGTTAAAAAAAATAAATAAATAAAAAAAAAGAGGGTAATGTAAATTATTTTCAAATTAGTAACTTACCTTCTGCAGGTGAGCAAGTCGAGCTAAACGGCTTGTGTGAGCTAAAGGATGTAATGTTGTCCAAGACGATAACATAGCATTATATGCTTTGTTAATAAATAAACGTCCTTTATTATAGTTTTTACGCAATGTCTCGATAATAGACCATTCTAATAAAATTGGATCATTATTATTACCAACCATGCTCTTCTATATTTTCCTTTATCTGTTCATCTAACAAACTAATATTACATACCAAAAGCAAATCTATCAAGAATTTTTTCTTTATGTATTTCATTTTCATAAGCATTATCCAAGAAGCTATAGACAGGATTTATAGTGTCCTTATTCAAGTTCACTAATTCAGGACTTGCTATATTTACATCATCTAAAATCCATCCTTCCTTAAGTTTAGATGCACTTCTAATGAAATATTCGAGATAAGGATCCTAACATATTTGTTTACTATTAAATTCACACATGAGGAATATCGTTTCTATCATGACTATACCTCATTTTCTCCCCATAAAGAGCTCCAGTTACTGTGTATTTGGTCTTTAACATCCCTAGCAATAAATTCCCATTGTCCTAGTTGTGTTCGACAATAAAGCATTTGTTCCTGCCATAAATAATATTCAATATCTTCTTTCACTCCTGATTGTGAAACAGCTGAATCAAATTGATTAAAGGCTATAGCATAATCTCCTTTAATTTGTGATTTGATACCATCTATTTAGGGGGGAGAAAAAAAAAGAATATGAATATACATATATGATATGATATAATTAAACATACTTTTTGCAAACTCATTAGTTGAAACATTGGATAAATATATATTTTCAAAAATTTCTAGTTCATCAATATTTTGGTATAATAATGCAAGATAAATCCATTTATCTTTAGTTGGTGTTAATGTATTAGTCCTCTTTGCAGCTAATATTATACAATTATATCAAATTAGTCATTAAGAGAGAGAGAGAAAGAAAAAAAAAAGAAAGTATATGTTCTTACGTCGTTCATAAAAATCTCCATAATCAAGCTGTTTTTCAAGAATTGCGATACCAATATGGTGATTATAGCTTTTATGACTCACTTCTCTGAGAAGATTATTATTTATAGGCGCATTAAGTTCAAAAATGATACGTAAAAATGCACCAATTGTGGGAGTAAAATAAGATTGACTTATCTTCAAGTTTGTTTCTATTGATTTGAAAAAGGCTTGCTTGTAATTATTGCTTTCATCATCAGTCGCCTAACATTTTTATATAAAGGTAAATAACTATAATATATATATATATATTGTATAAATCAAATTTTACCATTTGCTCAAATTCATTGACTATACTAATCGCTAGACTACTATATAATAAACGAGAAATATTAAAATCTGCTGTTGCTAATATTTCGAGCGGTTGTAATAATTCTTTTCGACTAATTTGGACATCAGGAATTTCACCTTGAAAAAAAAAAAAAAAAAAAAAAAGTTCAAAACTTGTTAGAGTTGTCATTTGATATACGCATAATATGCTTACCAGCTCTATAAGATCTACTTAAAGTAACTTTCTTTTCCATAGCTTCTTTCCTTGTATTTAACAAGTGTCTTAATTTCTTTTGTAATTGCTCGTTACGATCAGCATGAAAGCGGCTGATAGCATTTTTTGATTGAACGAAGAAGCGTTTCGTAAAATAACGCTTTTCTTTTTTGATAGCCCTATTTTGAATGTTTTCTCCTCTATTTTTTTTTAATAAATAAATAAATATACACATTATTTAACTTATTTACACAAAAAAAAAAAATACTTACAAATGTGTTTCATCATCGATAGTTTTATCGTCATATCTTTCATTGCTCATACTTCCTTGGCTCGTAGGATTGTAAGTGGCTAACAAGGATGGACCATTGCCCTGTGTAGCACTGAACTCAAATAAGCTTTGCGTTTTTCTCAATTCGAACTCCAAGTCTTCTACATTCAGCTAAAAAAAGGAAAAAAAAAAAAAAGAAAATTAGAAATGGCTTTAAGATTTTTTTTCTATTTTACCGTTTTAGAAGAGGTGGAAACAAACATAGGAGTCATTGATGAAGTGCTATACCATGAAGTATCAATTTTTTTATAGCCTACATCATATTTGTTTTTAGTATCTAAGGGATTTTCAAAAATAGGTTGATTGAAATCATAGGTTTTCTTAGTATTGCTTAGAATCACTCGAGTAGCACATAATAGATATATGTCCTCTGTTTCTTTTAAATACATATTGCTAAAAAGGAAGAAAAAAAAAAGAGAGAGAAGGTATTCACCTATTATTATATTATCTTTTAGTAAAATTATTTGAATTATTTTACCTAGTAATTTTTAATAAAGTTGATAGAATATCATCATCAAGTTGAAATTCTGATTTAATAAAGTCAAACATATCTGCTGCTATTTTCTCATCTTTATCAATTAGCCCTCTATAGATCCGAGCTTTTGCTGTTTGTAACTGAGATCTGTTTAATTTTCGACTTTTATAGGCTTTTTTCAAAAAAGCAAAAAATAGAAACTAATCATGTTCACGTATATATCATTAGCTTAAACACCAAGTAATCATTTTTTTTTTTTTTTTTGGTTATATATATGCATATATAAAAGAATTACCCTGCATTCAGTATTCTTGTGATTGGGAAATACTTTTTCAAGTTGCTTAAGATGCAAATTTAATTCTTCTCCGTCTACGGAGTCAAAAAGGGTGTTTAAAGCCTTTAAAGAAGCTAACTGAAGATTCTCATCTCTGTTAGTTAACATTCTCGATAAACCAGCACGTCTTAAATAATAGTAAGTTGTATCATCATTGTTCCAACAAACACTAATAAAGTTTAAAGCTAAAACCTTCTCATCTGCATTAAAATGAATCAATCTTTGAGTAACAGTAGACAGTAATTCTTTTCCTAGTTCAAGATCATGGAGATATATACGATTCATACATTTCAGAAAATGTTTTGCTGAATGGATTCCTGAATTGCCTAAATCAATAAGCTTTATATATATAAAATAAGTACACAATATAAACCTGTATATTTATATTTATACCATTTTTTTGAATATCGAATGCAACTGATCTGACAAAGGGTCGTTTTTATCTTTTAAAATTTTTAGTGTCCAACCCATAAGCTACAATCATAAATAATACATTAGTTTAATACAATAATAGAGATCACGTAAGATATACCTCAGCAGCATCGGATGAAATATCCATACTTTTCCTATCTTTATAATTTATATTTTTTGCCATATCCGTATAAAACGTAAGCTCTGATAAACCCAAAAGGTCTCTATCATAAGGATCATAGATAGCTATACCATTGCCATATATTATACCAGTAATTTGAAGCCCAATAATATTTTTAGCTTCTTCTCCTTTGATATGATGAAATTGTTCGTATATAGCCCTCTATTTAGCAAGTTTTAATACATTGTCAAAAAAAAAAAGTTGTAAAATAAACATACCGTTGGGACTGCACAAAACTTGCCGTAATTTTCGAATATACCTTTAATTATCTGTATATTACTTTTCATAATACGAGGTGATTCATGGTATGCATTTTTTATCAAATATTTCTATACAAAGGAGGAGGAGAAAAAAAAGTGAACTTTAGAACGAGTTGAAGAGTATTTTAATAACACTTACTAAAAATCGTGATAATGAGAAATGACACTCTCTTAATGTAGATAAAGGAATTTCAGATTCTCTACCCCATACAATCAATATAATACATAAATCCTGGATCAGATAGTTGATAGGTGTCCCAAACATATCTCCTTTAATAATGAAATCCATTAGAGGTCCGATCCAATGTCGAGCATATTTTTCAAAAGCCAGTGGAAAATTAGTGATTAATTTTACAATATAGGCTTGAATAATAATTCCATTGTCCTCACTATATCCTTTTTCACTATTAAATGCACCTAATAATCCTTTCATCCATGTTGGCATAGTGTCAGGTGAATAGTTGTTAGGACAACACACTTCATTATTTAATTTTTTTACAACTTCTGTTAGCGATCTCATAACCGAATTTTGATTTAATATATCAACTTCAAATTCTTCATCATATTCCATATCGTTAAAATCAGTTTTATCTGATGTTTCTTCCATTTGAGTATCCTCATCGTGCAAGCTATTCAAATATTTATCTTTTGCGTTTTGCTCCTGTTTGTCATGCTGACTTTCTTCAAGTACCATCTATATTTAACAGTCTCATATTAATATAGAAATGAAATTAACGTTATAGATTATTACCTCTGAAAATGATGATTGTGTTAAGCTAATACATAAATAAAATCAAATTATTAAATATTATAAACAAACTCTCTCTCTCTCTCTCTCTTATAAATGTAAACTAACCTACTACCAGTAAGAGCAATTGATGACATATATGATATATTACGTTCTTCGTTGTTTGCATTATAACCCATTATGGATTTTATACCTTCAAGCTTTGATTTAATAAGAGGTTGATCCAGTTCCAACTTCAATGATAAAGGCTGAGTGATATCTATAATTTTACGCCATATATAGCTATTAGTTCTTGATTCTTCGCAGAAGAAACTATTATAAAAATTCTCTTTATCCGCTAACAGTAATGCAAATGCGGCTGTCGTATTAAATACAGCCTGATTATATTTTAACTGCGCATTCCAATGTTCGCTTTTTTCCATGTTTAAACTTGGTGAAGCGGTTCGTAACATAGATGTAAATGTAGAAATGATATCAGATTGTAGGTGCCTTTTCTCTATATTCTCTTCGGAATCCAGCCATATCTTATCAATAGGCCTATTTTTATCTACAATTGTTTTAGGCAACAATTCATAAAAAGCGTATAGAAAAAAAAAAAGGTAGATGGGTTAAGGATATATTTGTATAATACAATAAGTTAGTGCAATTCTAAGTATATTATCTCTAATATATATTTATATATATATAAATATAAAAGGATATTTGCATCAATCGTAGACAACATGATTTTATAGTTAATTCAATAGGCTGGTCCTTGATACAATCTGTTAATTTCTTCTGTACAACGCCCATAATAAAGCTAATATTTCTCTCGTAAAATGAGACTAAATTGTTTTCATCCGAATTTGTAAGCAATATAATAACTACATCTAAAAGGCTTTGACGATATTGTAGTAGATAATTTTCATCCTTAAAGATACTATAAACATAATTAAGATATACATGTATATGTATACTTTCGGTTTTACCTCAAACAGGATCCAGTGACTTCCAAAAAGCTTTTCTTTCCTAAGGTTTTTGAAAATTTCTCAAGACTACGTTTGATAGCTTCTTCATGTGTATGGTTTTCCAATTTTGCAAAGGTCGACAATAGCAAATTAAAGATAACCACAGACTTAAAAGTAGTCATGGTCTCTAAGAGTTTATCTAATATAGTTATAAACTCATTATATCTATATATATATTATTTTGTTAATTTAAAAAAAAATCCCCTAAAAAAAAATGACATAGCTAATACCTTGTTGTACCTTTCTTGAGATAATATTTACTTTGATCTGAGTAATAATAGTCAAAAAACAAACTAATTTTTTCTTTTATCTATATTAATATAAAATAGCAGGGTTAATCATTTGTATTTAAACAACTAAATAAATTTTACTTTTATAGTGAAATCATCATCTAGACATATAAACACTGGGAGTAAATCCAATGCGTTATTTTGAATTTTATGAGTTTGCTTTTGATCCAATAAATTGATAAAAATATTCCATAAAATATTAAAAATAGGCTTTCCCTTTGGCCTTGTTGTAAGTCCTGGATCAGCTCCGAATAATGATTTTAACAAAACTATTAAATCAAGAAGTTGATCATCTGTTTTCCAATGTGTAGCACTATAAAAAAAAAGAGAGAGAAAAGAAAAATTAGAATGTTTCTACTTTAAAATAATTCAACCAGTTACATCGAGTTTAATAAGGTTGGATTCATAGTAAGCTATTTAAAAGTAAAGTATGAGCAAGAAAAAACAAACATGCACACAATAATCAAAATATTTAGTGGCTTACATAATTTGATAAAGTCCAAATCATTTTTCGATGCTGAATTCTGTTGTTTTTAAGAAATTCTAACAATAAAAAAGATAGTTGCAAACTAATTTAGACTCTATATTATCCACGAAGATTTCAGAGAATATATCAAAATGATCAGTGATACATTTAGCCATCTTTAAAAAAAAGTACAAAATCATATTAATCTTCATTGATATCTTTTTTTTTAAAAAAAACGTTACATATTCTTCATGTCTTTGAAATATGTTTAGTTTCTCCGAGTCTTCTAACTTTGCCAACGGCCCAACAAATGCCTAAACATATTTAATAAATTTTTTTATACTTTTTTTTCTTTCAATTATAGGTCTTAACTTACCAGTAATTGTGATGCAAAAGATTTTACATGGCCTAATTGATGAAAACTTATTGTGATGGCATTGCCTGTGTGTTGCAGCTCAAGAGGATCATGAACTAATTCACAGTCTTGTAAATAACGATCGAATAGCTTTACGCAATACTGATAGGCACTATTCGGGTAATTACTATTCAATGCATTTGCCTTTTGACATATTAAATCGAAAATATTCAAGGATTGAAGAAATTTTATGCCCTCAAACGTTTGAGCTACTTCTATGAGCGCTGACCGTCCTAGAATATCATCAATTGTATTATTAGAATATCATCACACAAATACACCCTCATTTTCTTCTCTCCTCAAAATAATAATAATAAACATACCTAAATTATGTGCTAAATTTAACAAAAGATCTATCTTTGGATCTTGTAATATCTTGCCGAGAGAAACAGCCAAGGCATCTATAAAACCAATGGACGATTTTGTCTTCATGGTGGTGATAAATTGTTTTGCAATATCAAATATACGCTTCATATCTGACTGAGTAATCATATTCTTTTGATACGATTGAATTATTTCAGAGACTTGCTTAGGTAAAATTAAGGCCCTTGCAACCCATTCCGTAAATTTTTTATGCAGCAAAATAAAAGAAAGCTTCTTCTCTGCATATTGAAGAGACTGAGGGGATTTGTATATCAAGTCGATCAAATAGATCAACCTTACTGATATATATGCATATACTGAAGTTACTTTTACTTTCTCACTCATATTAGTATAAAATTGTTCAACATCCAAATAATTTTGAGGGGAATTCTCTATAAAGAAAGCTATAGCATCGAAAAAGATCGACGATGGTAACTGGATTAGGTCAACTGGATCCATGATTTCGCATTCAATAAGCCAGATATAACCATCTATAGTGCAATTTAATTGCTTAAGCCAATGATGATAGACATCTATAGGATGTTCTCCTACAGATGCTTTTAAAGGTAGATTCAGTCGATCCGTTTCGTATACATTGATTAATAGTGTATTAAAAGAACTTTGACGCGAAAGCCATTGCTTACAGCTCTTAATATCAGGCAGTAGCACTGCAAATTCAATGAAAAGATGAATACAAGTTTTAGCGTAAGCACGTTGAGGTCTTCCACTTTCTTTGAATAACCATTGTACTAAGCAATCCATATCTTTGACTCCAGGGTGCCCAATAAATGGTCTTTGTGAATTTTCATTCATAAAGACTTGGGACTTTTCACAAATAATGCGCTTGATATGAGAGATTGCTTCAATAATTTGATCTCGCGTTCCAATTGAGGGATGATCTGTTTCTGTTATTCTTAAACTAAGTAGGAACTGTCCGAGAATTTCGAATGTATATATACCAACTAATCTTGGTTCTTCTCGATAAAGTCGATATATACGATTAAATACTAAAGCAGCACCAAATCTTTTTGATGCACTAGGGCTGTTCATTAGGTTATATAATCTTTTGAGTAAGGATTCAATATTGTGAACAGAATTAGTTGACTGACTCGTTTGTTTAATTGACCATTTTACGAATTCTTGAATACATTCAGTGCCATAGTCACGAAGACCTGCATCTGTACTACAAGATGCTTCTAATAGTGCTTGCAACAATACAATTGTCTCTGGGTTTTCAGCCTGAGCATTATTTGTTAGCCAATGGATGATTTGTGAATTTAATAATCTATAAATATCCCTTGTTATTTGATCAGGGTCAATAGCCAAGTTGATCATGACAGGGAAGAGACGTATGTACAGTTTGTGATAATCAGACTCAGTTGGATCTCGTGTTGTTTGTGCTTTAAAAGCTCTATCACCAATCATATAGATAACTAATCCATGTAATAATTCACAGGCAGCTACTTTCACTTGTCGATCTGGTGAAGATTCAGCGAGTTCACAAATTCGTGGCAAATACTCATCAACATATATATCCACTTTTGTATTCATAAACGGCACACGTAATTTAAGTTTTTTAGCAGAATCCCATGCGAGCATTCCATTATTTTGTATAGAATCATTACTTTGTAAAAGAAGTTGCTTATTCTTACCACCTAATCTTCCTAAAAACTGCATCATTCGTTTCTGAAGCTCAGGGAGCCCAGCATAGTTACGTTTTATAACTCCAATTTGATCCGATGTCATTTTTGCCTGAACAGCTTGGTATTTACGCTGTGATGCGGTGGGTGTATTGTACTTTTTTTTCTTACCTATGTATTCTTCTTCTTCAATGAAGGAGACATCACCAATAAGAAGATATTCATTGATATAGGGCAAAATTCGAGATAAAAAATCTGAATTAATATCAAGATTGAGATTAGGATCCATTAATTTGTCTATACTATCAATGGCAATAGTAGCTAAAGGATGGTACGTGATGCCTAATCGTAAAGCTTTTTCAAGAGGTATAGTAAGCTCTTCAATATTAAAAAATTCAATCGGATAGGCCAATATTAATTGAAGACAAGATGCTAACAATTCATCTGTAAACTGTTGAAGTCGATGCCAAACTTCTTTTAGATATTCATAAAGTACAAGATATGTTGCATATTCATTTGGCTATGTAAAAAAAAAAAAAATCATTAGTATATCTTATGAATCCAATTACTTCACATGCATATTAATGTAATTTACCTTTGACATATTTTCTTTTGTAAGTCCATTTTTTTCATTTAAAAAGTATGATTTACAGCCCTTAAAAAACTGGATCCTTTCACATACAACCAAGACCTCAGATAGCATCTTATAAAATCCACTCACTAGAGGATGAATGATACTTTGATCAATCATGGTTGTACTGAAAATATAAACCCAATGCGTCAACCTCATATTATCAATCTCTTTTACTACAATGCACCAGAAATCTATGAGATTTTGAAACAAAATAAAATCTTTTTGGTTGACAGGCTGAAGTGATTTGGAAACAATACTGGTATTATCTTTAACCTCTTTAAATTCTGAATCATCTGTTCTGTTTTTTAATTTTAGGTTGAATGATTGAATGACTTTCATAACAGTCACTATAAAAGAATCATATAATGCTTCTGTAAGATTTTCTGGGTCCACAATTGGCCTTTGTTGATAAATTTTATATGTTTCTTCTTCTTCTTCTTTAATTTCATCTTCATTTTGTTCTTCTTGATCACTATCATTTTTTACTTTGATTTGTGATACTTCAGAATAAGTTTTGCTTAATATTATTTTCCAAAAAAATACCAATTCCATATAAGCTGGATGGTCTTCTTTATTAGGTGGGTGAATTGTCGTACAAGTACATATCAACGCTTTCTCGACTAAATATTTTCATTCATTAGATATTCAAGTTTGGGGAATATAAAACTTACAGAGGTTCTCCGCAAAGTGTTTAAAAATTCCTCCACCTTTCTGATAGAGCATACTTAATAATTGTTGAATGTAAACGCTACCTATCCTTCTGTGATAGCCAGACAAATGTGGAAAACTTAATATGAATATATCACACATTTTTTGAAGATTACCCATGAGTTCTATAGGTATAATATTAAATTCTTCAGCAAAAGATGTATATGATTTTATAAATGCTGGAAGATGTCGAATATACTCTTTCTGATCTGTGTTGGCTCTATAATAATAATTTGCATTCAATAAATAAATAAATAAATAAATAGATAGATAAAGCGCACAATAGCATACACTATATTCAACTTACTCGGAATAGAACCAATCACTAATTTTGACTAACATTCGTCGTAGTTGATCTCTTTTTTCTTTTCCTTTATCTTCAGGCAATTTTGAAAAAATTTTGGAAAAATAGCCCACACCACGAATAGCTACAGAAATTTTATACAAGTTTTCCAAGTTATCAGCTACTTCAAGGATTTCGTTCAATTTAGTCATAATTTTCTGTAATAAATAAATTAATCTCTTGAAGATAATACATACATACATGCATATACATATATAAAAAGGAAAAAAAAAGGGGGAGGAGGAGGGAGAGGGAAATATTAATAATCATAGTTAAACCTACATTAAATACATCATTTTCCCGAATGCCTCCAATATTATAATATAAAACGACAGATAACTAAAATTGAATAAAACATAATATTAATATTGCTTGATATAAATACACTCTTTAGGTAATTGCACACCTGTCTAAAAAATTCTTCATAAGCTGCTAACCCATATCTACATGCAATTTGATTATGATGAGAAGCCCAAAAATTTAAACAATCATAAAGCTTTTCACTATTATATAAAAGTAGATTGGAGAATAGAGTTGAGTGTTCTTTAAATAACATTAGAGCAGAGATAGGTGCTGCATATCGATTTGTATATGTATAATCTCTCAAGACTTTGAAAATGAAATTAAATAGAGTATTACTATCATTAGTTTGAAGTAGAACTGATTGCTCATTTCGATATAAAATAGAATTTAGGCAAGTTAAATATCCTGAAATAGTTATAGCCTCTGGTTTTGAAGAAATATTCAATTGATGCGTCAAGTTATCAAAGCACCATCTTTTCAATTTTTTAATTTGAAGTTCGTCAACTACATCTGGATAATATCTAGCAATGGTACCTAATAACTCGATCACCTTTGCTTTCACACGAGCAGGTGTCTTTTGTAATGTATATTGATTACAGAAACTATTAACAAAAAAAAAAAGAAGGCTCTTATGGTAAACTTTTTTTTTTGATTATATATGATAAAAGATATAGTTAATGACTCACCTAGAATAGAGTGTAGGAACATTAAATTCTTGAACATTATATCCATTTCTGATATCCAACATGACTTCAATAGCTTCAATTGCAGTTGCTTTGGTAATTGCATTGCCTTTTTTCAATGCTATTGTTTGAAACTGACTCTATTAAAGGGGGGAAAAAAAAAGATAAATATATTCTGCATAAATCATCTTTTAAATTTTCTGTAAATTACCATCAAATCTTTCGAGTACTTTTGTAAGCTTTTATTTGTTTTTCGTCTTTTTAAAAAAGTACAGAGGGTTTTTAGTATTTCAGTTACAGCAGTAGCAAGATCGTCATTTGTAGTATCTCTGCACTTGAAGAAAAAAAAGTGAATAGGTCCATCATGTTTAAACAAAACTGAAGACGCATTATCTATCAAAATAAAGGATATATGTATATTTTTTTTTTTAAATCTCCACCTTTCTCTACTTTAAAATTTACTAAGCTTCTAACCTATATTGTCCTCAGAAATATTAGATATTAATTCATGACCAATATCTTTAATTGTTTGCAACACTTCTTCGCTGTCAATAGAATTTTCACAACTGTCGTGTAATCTTTTTGCGTAATTCTCAATTCGTCTTAATTGTGACATTTTGAAAGTTTAAATAAAATAATTAAAAAAAAAAGAAATGAAATAAAATTTCAAACACACATACACAAAAAAAAAAAAAAAAAAAAAAAAAAAAAAAAAAAAAAGAAAAAGAAAAATTTATTGATTACAGTCCCGAAGAATACATGGAATTGAAAGAACTATCCTCCCAGACCGAATACATAAAGGATTAGGAAACAAAACAAAAATAATAATAATAATAATAATAATAATAGTAGAGTAAAGGTAAATGTAAAAATAAGTGAAGACTGGACGGGTTAAAAGTCGGAGTAGTGCTGGATATAATCGACCGCATAGAGAACAATAGCAGTGAATACAGATCAGTATTGTTGTTGTATGAGTAGATAGTAGGGCAATTTATCTATTAAATATTAAATAAGAACATCAATAGCATTTCTGGGCTAAAGGCAATTATGTATGTTAACATTATAGAAAAGGAAAAAAAAAAGACATGGACAAAATCGAGTAGATTTCTCAAGATAATAAGGTAAAACAAACTTAAATATAGTAGCTACATTTACTATTTTTTCACTGTTGTTCATAGGATTGAATCGTAAGTTATTCTTTCGATAGCATCAAACAAATAGCTTTATTTTTAAACGAATTTAAACTGAATTTTTCGAAATATGTCACTTTTTTTTTTTTTTTTGAAAAAATTCGGTAAATCTCATAAAATGCAGTCACTAAATAATTTTTAAAGGTTTCTGAATCCATTTAAAAAATATTTTTTTCTTCTTTAATATTACTTTTAATAATTTAAACTATAATGCCAATGGACGCTTCTCAATACATTGACGTAACAACCGAAAAGAATCACTATTCTCTTGATCATTTTGTCATTCCTTCTCATTATGAAAGAGATGTTTCTTCCATTCTTATTCCTCATGGTGTAATTATGGACAGAGTTAACAAATTGGCACGTTTAATTGTCGACGAAGCCAAGGGTCCTTTAGTTGTTTGTTGTATCTTAAAAGGTGGTCATCAATATTTTGCTGATCTTATCAATGCTGTAAAAAAATTAACCACAAAAAATGGTGAGACTATACCTTTGAGCTTAGAATTTATCCGTGTCAAGTCATACAAAAATGATCAATCAGAAGGTGTTACCATGTCCATTACTGATGAAGAATGCAATGAATTTAGAGGAAAGGTATGTAAAGAAGAATAAAAAAAAATAAAAATAAAAAATAATATTAATAGATAAAAGAGTATTAAGACTATATTTCTTCAATACTTTTACCAATAGAACCTTTTAATTGTTGAAGATATTATTGATACTGGTGCTACTATGGTTCAATTGCTAAAGAAGTTGGAAACATTTGAACCAAAGTCAATTAAAGTGACCAGTTTGTTAATTAAGAAAACTCCCAAGAGCAATGGTTATATACCTGATTATGTTGGATTTGCTATTCCTGATGCTTTTGTTGTAGGTTACGCCTTGGATTACAATGAGTATTTCCGTGATTTAGATCATATTTGTGTTATTAGTGTAAGTATTTATCATTCTTCTTGATAAATTAAGTGATACTGAATTGTATATATACTTTCTTTTTTGCAGGATGAGGGCAAGAAGAAGTATGCTATTTAAAATGTTTATTTGTATTGCAATTAAAAATCCTTATAGAATTTAAGCATATTTAATAAATCGATATTAAAGTTTATTATATATTATATATTTTAAAGAAATCTATTTGGTTTAAAAAGAAAAAGAGAAAAGAAAAACTTGAACCTGTCATAGTTTCATGATATTAAAAAATGGGTGTGAGCGGGTGGAGTGGGAAGGTAGTCAAAGAAGTATATAATACGAACATAAGTAAAGTTCATAAGAAAGGTATATAAAAAGTATTAATGTGTAGAAAAGAAATGGTATATAAAAATAAAACGGCCATTTTGTAGCATAAATAATTAAATTAAAAAGTATAAAAAAAAATTTTTTTTTTTCCCCTTTCGAGTATATAAGCTTTACATATGAAGAAGAGTAGGATCGATATAGTTGATAGAAGCATTGATCTGCATCATTAAAAGATCATCATTAAGCTGTTGTTGAGGGAAGTCAAACAGAGGTTCAAATGGTCTGATATAGCCCAAATTTTGTGTATTTTTAACCATAGATTCATTATTAATGGTAGTATTAGTATTGGTATTAGTAGTAATAGAGTTGAAATTAAAGTAATCTTTAGAGTCATAGATTAAGTTATCATAAGCATTATAACTATTCATAAAAGGTGTATTGTTTGTATAGTTATATGAGATTGGATAGGTGTTCATAGTAGTGTCCAATTGAGTAGATACTGTATAGGGGCTAGAGATGTCATAGTCAAAGAATGAGCCAACTTGAGGAGATACAGAAGAAGTGTAAGATAATCCAGGAGATAATTGATTTGCAATAGGATTAGAGTAGTTCATAATCAAGTCATTTTCAGATGTAGTTTGCTTTACTGTCTTTTTCATATGTGCATATTTAGAAGTCTTTCTTGTAGCCTCATTTGTGGAAGACTTCTTGAAGGTAGAAAGCGTGGTTTCTTCAGTAATTGTTTCAAGAGCTGAAGGATTTTTGTAAATCATCTCCATTAACTTATTATTTTCTTCAATACGAGAAGTAAATTGATTCTTTTTACTTTTTCGAATATAAACACGCTTTGGTGTAGTCTTCTTCTTTGGAGCATATTTATAATTTGGATATCTAATGATTAAATGGAATTCTCATTAACAAATGCCAAACTAAACTAAACTATTTTTTATTTATTAAATACTTACATTTTACTATGTTCTAACTTGGCAATACGAGACTTTTCGCGATAATATTTTTTTTCTTCATCAGAGGCTTCTTTCCACCATTTTGCAATAATTTTAGAGATATCACGATGATTAGCACCAAAGCATTTAGCTACAATTTCTTTTTGTTTTTCAAGACGATACAATAAGAAACAATTTAAAGGTCTTGGAATATTTGATTGATTATCAGTTTTCATAGTAATTATTATTATTTAAAATTAATTGATAAATATTTGTAGTTTTTTTTTTTTTTTTTCTTTTTTGGTTTGACTTGAGCCCGTATTTATTTGAAAACATAAAAAGTACAAAGTGATCATCCAACCAATAAAAAGTGTTTCTCGTATTTAGACTTTGTGTAAATTTTGAAAAGTTTATTTATTTTCAACTCCTTTAAATTCTATGATTTTACTGTATTTTACTTTGGTATCCTCCTCATGCTTATTATTATTATTTTACTTTTTTTTTAATATCCTTCTTTATAGTAGCTATATATGGTTAAAGACCGCCTCCAGGTACGATATATATCCTCCTATAGCTTTGTTAATTCTTATTAAAATATTAATTCTTTTGCGGGATAATGTCAATTAGCCATGAATTCACATAAGATTATCCTGAAATGCATATCATGAGAAAAAAAATCCCTTCAATTTTCTAATTTCATTTTTAGGCTGTATATATTAAATAGTTATTTTAAATGCATGTTATATTATAAATGCGCATAAATTAGAATAAGCGTACAAACTATATGCTATTTCTTTGTGTCAATATACTTTTTTTTTCTTTTTAAAAAAAAAATATAATTATTAAGTATTTGTTCTAACTTTTTAAAATTCATTATTAATCTAGGAGTTTCTCAATTGTTTTAATAATAGTAAACTACTATGGTTCCTCATCACGCTATCTGCTTTTTTTACCCCTTATTCTACTATAATTAGCATTTTTTTTAGTGAGCTTAAAATCCCTTTTGAAAGTGTAACTTTTTTTTTTTAATTAAACGCAACTGAATAAGAAAGTCTCCTTCTTCCATTAAAATGAAATAAACAATAGATATTTATTTACATATTTACAAGCAAATGTAGTAGTCATTTTTCTAATAAAAATTTATAGTAAAACAGGAAATTTCTTTGGTACTAAATGAAATACAATAGAAATAAGATGAGTGTGTTTAAATGTAAGTGAATCGATAGACATTTTTTTTTCTGGATTTACAAAATGTACCTAGGAAAATCAAGTAACTTTGTATGGAAGCTTTTATTCCAAATCGGGCAAATTTTTATTCCTTTTTTTTCTTTGGTTCTGACAAGCACATGTGCTTAATATTAATATATAGTTGCTTTTGTTTATTATTCCATTCCTGCAGTTTAGTATAAATCCACTATATTCTTTTTTTTTACTATGTCTCATGTTGCAAAGGGAATATGCAAAAAAATTAAAGATTTTGTACGATTTTGACAAAAAAAAAACAACTATAATCTTTAAACTGCAAAGTACAAAGGATAGGAAATACATCTAGAAAGTTGGACAATTTAGTTTAGTTAATTTTTAAAAATAGCTCAGCTTTCAATTAAATTTGAACTTTATATTCTTCTTTTTTTTTTTTTTCGTTTATAAAGCATGAAGTTGATATTAAAGAAGAAAGACAATTTGAGATATTTACTTCCTTTTTTTTAAAAAAATCAAATAAAACTTTTCTTATTAAAAGTACATCTATTGAGAAGCAAATGGACAGTGCACGATTTATTGAGCTCCAGATATGTAAACTAATGATTTGCAAAGTCAATGCAGCAGGGGCTTTTGCCATTTTTTTCGAAGAATTTTTTATTTTTTATTTTTTATTTTTTTTTCCTTTTTTACTATATATGGCTTATCGCCGGTTTACATGTATTGCTTATAACAAAACCCAAACAAATCATCCCATTTATTACTGTTTTATAGGTTTATATTTAGCAAATATGCATTATTAATTGACAAATATCAAAACTATAAGTTCACGGTTTTAAATTAAGTTCCTGTGGCAATAGAAGATAATATTTGTCGTCATAGAAACGGTACAGATACGTTTAAATGTATTTAATCTCTATTACTTGTGTAATCTATGAATATATACCATGCATATGCACGGCTTTTGTGTTATGTAAAATATATATTAAAAAAGATTTATTTTTTTTTTAAAGAAAAAAAATTCTTACTTGATAAGCACGTAATATATACCATCAGTAGAAGGATGAAATTCATGCGGCTTCATATCTATTACGCTTTGGTAGTAGAAAAAAAAAACCCTTCTTCATTAACAAAAAAAAAGCATTATTTACATACGTAATAAAAGTAAGTTTGATACACATGAGTACAAGTTGTAAAATGTACCTTATAATCCTCTCCTTATAAGTATATAGAATATAAAGAAGAATAAAAGAAAAAAAAGAGAGAGACTTCAAATTGATTTAAATGTAATTGACATAAAAAAAAAAAGAGAGAGAAAGAAAGAGAGAGAGGGTCATAAATAAATACGTTAGACATAGATTTATATAGTGTTTGAACATTTAGTAGATCATTATATTAACTGAATAGTATTGCTAGATTAGTAAATTATCGTTAGCTAAAAAAAATAATTAAAATAAAATAACTTTGCTACACAAATGTAGACGTTTTTATGTCACTTGGTTTTCTTCTAAATATGTTTTAAAGCTGTATGCAGTTAATATAAGCAAGTTTAAATAAACAGCTATAATAGTAGTCTATGTAAGTTTTAAGTTTTGAGTATTTTAAACTTTTGATTTATTAATTTATTGTTTACAAATAGCAACAAAAAAAAAGGAAGGCTTTAGCTAAATAAGATACAATTAGTAGCATTTCCAAGATCTATCTTCATTTTGGCATTCCTCGTTACTAATAAAGTAATATTTACGTTTCACACATAATTAATGATACAAATGTGCTCAAGTTGCTCAATAAATCAAAAATGTCCGGAATATATCAACCGAGGGAATAAATGAGTAACTGGAAAAATAATAATAATCTTTAGGAGCGAGAGTAAAAAAAAGGGGGGAGTAGGATAATAAAGCAATATAAAATATTGTAAGGACTATACTTTTGGTTCAATGAAAAAAAAAGGAGTTAATCCAGGAGCTTTATTTTTCTTTTTCTTTTCTTTTCTTTTTATTTCTCTGAAGAGTTTGATGTTGCGTGCGGAACTTTATTGTGCTACAAGTAATCAAGTTCATGAAGTGTACTAATTCTTATAGGCAGCTATAAACTTATTGTGTAAAGGAAGCATAGTTAACGTGTATTTAATATGTTAAATATGAATGAAGGGAGGGGGATTCTCGTTATTTCCGAGCTTTTATAGCTTGTACATCTATAAATATATGTATTACGTGATATTTAATAATAATAATAAACTATAAGAGGATACTTTGAGTATAGCATAAAACGCCAACCAGCAGAGAACCCAACATAGTAGCTGTGTTTAATGAATGCTATAAATAGTTACAGATTAGGGACTAAAAAAAAATAGAATAGCATAACATTAGGGGAGCAAAGACCAAGAGAATATTTATTTTTTGCTTTAACTCATAAATGATATATTTAAGCTTTTTACTGTCAGCAGTATAAAGATCCGACATATTTTTTTTTTTATTTTAATCATTTAGAGAGTGTGCACGATTAAGATATATTTGATGGTTATTATGATAGAGATAGGGATAATAATAAAACTTGAGCTTGAAATATATATGTATATAGAGATATATAATATTTAATTAAAGTCGCTAGATTACGAATAACGTTACTTCATCAGATAATTTAAGCTATTAACAAACTCCCTATGAATAAAAGTGATTATATAGCAACGTGTTAAAGCGTTCGTGATTAACACCTAATGTATATAGAAAGTTATAGTATTAACGAGAATTTTTTGTCTTGACAGATTACTCCTTTTAAATAAATAAAATGAAATTCGTTTTCTTCATTTTTTTTTTAATATTAATAGTATATTTTATTATACAAATAGGGCGTCTGAATATCGTATTCATCATTTTATCGCTATTCATTTAACATAAAAATAAGTGACCCTATTCTTATTAGTCATTAGTAGCAATCCTTAGTTAAGATAAAACAGGTTAATTATACTTGAAAAAATATTGTACTTATAGAATATTTTATAAGGTTTTACATATGCTCAAGGGAGTAAATATTACTGCTATAATGTATAAACTATTTTTTTTATTATATGCTCAACAGTTGGAGCTTCAACATAGTTAGTCTTATGAATATGAATAGTATTAAAAGAATAAGAATGGCTTATCACTTTATTAGTTATTCAAAAAGTTAAGAAGTGTAATTACTGTTTACAATAGGAGTGGTAAATTTTCTGTCAGGTTAATTGATATTAAAGGTTTGAATAGTTGCTGGTGCCCAAACATTCAAAATAAATCTAAACGAATATGTATTTAAACGAAAAGAAAAATATCGAAAACTTTGTTTGTATGAGGTTAAAGTATATAGACAAATTACTCTTGATTTTGTAATTAGATGTTTTGTCTCCATGTATATTGAAATTATTTTATATCTGGAGTTAACTCATAAGGAAGACCATTAAGTTTATTTTTCAGAATCCTGGAGATTTTTAATTTTCCGATGAGAATGGACAAAGAAGCTCTTTAATATTTTGAGATTACAACTGTTCTTACAGTATGTTATTTTTTTTTTTGTAGGCTAAACTTTCCTTTTTTTTGGTTATTAACAGTTTTATAATAATAAAAATATTAATACATCTTACTATTAATTAATCGTATGCTTTAGCCTTGTTCTTAATCAGATCTATGAGAATATTCGGTAAGAGAAGTGAATTTAGAATAAAGCAAATATGAGTTGTAGCATATGTATCGAAATTTTAGAAATGTAGATTAGTCATTAGTTACTAGTAGCTTAAGTAGAAGCTTTAAATGGTGCATAATTGATATATTTTACCATAAGAAGTACAACAGAAGATTATGATATTTTAATTAGTGATTTTGCACAGAAGATGCTAATTAAGCTATTGGATAATATATATTGTGGCTACTATCCTTTATATTGTATCTTTGCTAGATGGTCTTAATGTAGATAGTAGTAGATCTATTAGATGCCTTCATAATTATACGAGTATGCTAGTTTAATTTACTGCTTTTTGTTGATAATACCTACATAGTATAAGCAATTAAAATAGGGAAAAACAGAGTATCTACTTTTTTTGTTTTATTGTTTATATATAGGACAAAGTATAAGCTCACATATCCCAAACTGATAAAAAAAAAATCGAAACATAATATTTGAAGCCTTTTTTATAATATTTAATTGTCATTTACTAAACTACTTCTACTTTTATAATCCTATTACCAAAAATTACTAGTTGTAGGGAAAATGCTTTTCCTTTATACAAGATTTGAATTCAGAGTAATATAAGTCACCTAGATTCAGAAATGATAGAAAAGACAAAAAAAATAAGTTTATACTTGCTACTAATTTACTATATTGTAAAACATATTACAATTATTCTTTAAAGTCAAATTTATATGATAAAATATTTTCGTTGCTAATATTTATCATCCTATTTTTACACATCAATCTATATTAATGATGTATAGAGCATCTCTGCAAATGTAAGATTTGTGGTTCAGAAATATCCAAAAGAGGGTATGTAATACAAGCCCTGGAACAGGCACTAATTCAGTACTTACTGATGACGAAATGATATACATCATTTCCTTTTAACAACAGATACTATTCAAAGGTATTTTTTAAGAAATCACGGGAGAAGTTAATAATCTAGGTCAGTTTAGTTTGGCACCCACGCATAGAATAATACTTGAGTACATTCAGTAATTGCTATCAATAACGTATGCCAGATTTTTATTTTTTTGAAAAATGGAAATAAAACAAAAGTTAATAGATGACAGCTGCTTTATTATTTTCGTTAATTACATTGTTTTGATTATGAAAGTAAAAGATACTAACAAATATGTCGACTCCCAAAAATTTAGAAATTATATCAGCTTAATCTATTGTATGTAACCAATATGTTATCCATTATTTAAACATGTGCTTTTATTTGTTCATAATTATGGATTCAACTTGATAATATAAACAAGCCATTATGAAATTCAAACACTTGATTATAGTGATCTATTTACTGGTCTAAAGAGATGCATAGCATCTTTAACTAAATATCTACGATTCATTATTAAAAGACTTTATATCTCCTTTCTCCAACTTAGATATTGATTCTCCCTCCTTTCACTGGTTCTATAAATGATTTTTTCCATAATCAGTCTAAAATCCGTATAAATTTCTTATTTTAACTTGACTTTGAAAGGCATTTTTAGTCTCTCTTTTTGTTATTATGTGCTAGTAGACAAGTTAATAATTTAATTCGAATGAACAGATGTTTCTAGCCCAAAAAGTTACTATCTTTATATTTTTTGACACTGTACCACCTGGATACAAAAAAAAAAAAAAAAAAAAAAAAAAAAAAAAAAAAAAAAAAAAAAAAAAAAAAGAAAGAAATAAAAATAAAAATAAAAAAAATGAAAAAAATGAAAAAACGAAAAAAAAAACACCAAATTTTTCCTCATCAAACATTCATTAAACTAATTACGGTCACTTAAAGAAGACAAATAGGCTATTTATTTTATTTTATTTTTTTTAAACATAAACAATAACAAGTTCAATATTATAAGAGGCTGACAAATAATATGTTTTTAGTCACCGAATTCTATTCAGATTAAGAAAAACGTACTTTTTACCGGTTCAATTGATTTTCAAATTCTGTATTCTCAAGTACTCACTTTTGACCAATGTACTCCGCTTCAGTACTATTAGCTGGTTAATATAAATACTATTATGTAATTAGTAATGATCAATATCAAAAGTAATATGATTTATAGAATTGAAATAATAAAAATTTGAAATACTATTGTATTCATTTACCCAACATTGAAAGATTATACTTTTAATAAATACATGTATAATAAAAAATGTGAAAGGCAAAATATATTTTTATTTTATGAAGCTAAATCGGAGTGACGGCAGCAGAATGGTAGACCTTGACTCCGTATTAGAATGTGCCACCTTACTAAAATATCATCGTAATCTATCTTAATACTCCTAATTCATTATTATAGCACCTTCTTATTTTTTTTTTTTTTGTTTAATCTTTTTTTTTCTTTTTATATAATACTTCTTTTACTTTTTATACGCAATACAGATTTACATTAAAAAATTGTAAACTGTGTATTCTTCATTCCTTTATATTTTGGGCGGCATTAGTATTCATTCCTTATAACTATGCCCAGTAAACATGAAAGTTTAAATTCTTTGATTCAGGCCGAGGAAAACTATTTAAATGATTTAAATGATATAGACCTGGTAAACATGTTTACACTATACACTGATTCAATTCTAATTTTATAATTAGAGACTATTACAGCTATGGACGAAACAAACAGAATCAGTGATATCTGATTTCAATGATATGCTACAAAGTTTTCAAGATATAATTCATATTCATAAGCTTTTTTATAAAGTACTAGATTCTAATATAAATTTAGCTATCTCTTATATATATCTATATTTCTTCTCTAATCTTTTATATATGCGTATTGTAGGAACTAAAAGAAACGAATTTTGAAGAGGGATTACATTATTATTTATTACGATTGGTTTGTTAGCTAAATATTTAGTGCACTTATCTATACTAACTATTAAGTATAGGTTAAATTTATAAAAATACCTTATCAAACTTATAACAAAAAATATCTTAATAATTTGGAACAGCGTCAAGATATTCTTTCTAATACATTGATTCAACAATTTCTACATGTAAATTAATCATATACATATACATATATACCAAGTTATTTTTATACATTAATATCAAATATATAGGACATTAATAAAGATCGACAAGGAGAGGAAAAGAAGCTTCAGTCTTTATTGGATGCTCCTTTAAACCACATTCATTTTTACAAATCCTTTTTTAATGTAAGTTTGTTTGCAATAGTTATATAACTTTTTAGTTTTTAACTTTTTTTTTTTTTTTTTTTTTTTTTTTTTTTTTGTAGAAATCAGATATTGATGTTGGTCAGCCTATTTTAACGCAGGCTAATGAATTGTTTGATTCGCTTATAAACGTTATGTCCATAGATATCGATTCACTTTATAATCAAATTGATTGTACTCATGTTACTGACATATTAAATGATGATCCAATTTCAAACTACAAGCTACAGCCATTTTCAAAAATTTTGCTTTGTAGCACGTTCAACTGTGCAGAATTATCCAAAAATGTGCAACTTATCGTAACAACAGATAATAATTTGATTTTTTGTCATAGTAAAGATCTCGATTGCACTGGAAATAAATATACATTACTTTATGCTCCAATAGATATCAACGATATTTCGATCCAAGCTGTTCAACTACAACATGAGCTCGTAGATGACTATAATTTTCAACTGCAAATTCATGGTAGAAAGATATTTACGATGAAATCAAGTCATACAGATTATAGAAAATGGCTTGGTATAGAAGAAGAGTCTTTGAAAGGCCATTCTGTAGAACATTGGAAACCTTTCAAAGATATCGTCGAAAGCTATGGCACAGACCATCAAAATATATCTAATAAACCTAAACAATCTGATTTAGCATCCATTCGAAAAAATGACGTTTTTAGATTTTATACTGAACATTCTGGAGAAGTATCACCTTTAGTGTCTTCGGATGAAGAAGAGGAAAGTGAAAGTGAAGCTGAAATCAACTTCAGAAAAATGAAAAGTGAATCATCATTCAAATCAGGTATGTATAAGTTTTAAAATACATTAATTACAAAAGTTAATCCATGTTCATATAGATAATTACACAAATAAAATTCAGATACTCGATACGGATTATTTTCCTTCTTCCTCTTCTTCTACAACTTTAAAAGAACAAAAATCAATGCCGCCTTCTCTTCCAGAAAAAACTAATATTTCTCGACTGCCTTTAGAGTTTCCTAAACGTAACTATCAACCGCCAATTATATCCAGTGTAAAATCACCTTCAGTTTGTAATCAATCGTTAACAAGCCAACTTATTCCTTCAAACCTACTCTCATCTACAACGAGTCTTCCATATAATTCAGCAACTGTCAGACCTGAAAATACTCGACCTCTTTCAACAACTAATCATCAGCCTAAAGATAAACCCTTGATCAGCAATCAGCATCCGCATCCAAAGCAATCATCATCACTATCATCTACACCCTCATCTTTCCCACCTCTATCAAAGAAAAAGTCCTTTGTGCAAACAGTTATATCAGTCATATCATCTAAAGCATCATCACGTTTACAAAAGAGCCAAGCAAAGCTTAATGAACATCCTGAACCATCAACTGCGTTAGATGTGCCCCATGAAAATAAACAAACTCATAATACGAATTTACAAAATCTGAACTCAGTAGTTTTACCAAGCCAACAACAACAACAGCAACAACAACAAGAGACAACAAAGTTAGGACCTGACTCTACTGATTTATTGTGTTGCCAGAAATCCGAAAATCCGACTAAAACACTGATTATACCTCAGAATTCAACTGCGCCATGCCCATCTTTAAACTCCTACTCGTCAAATAATCATTCATCATCTTCATTTATCAATGTCACTTCATTAAGCCAAACTAGTATAGCGCTTACCCCTCCATTAAGTCAATCTTCTAGTCCTAGATCTTCTACGCCCGTCAGTTTATCTCTTCATCAAGCATCGTCCTATTCTTCATTTGAGGAATTAGGTACCCCTCCCGAGAGTGTAAGTGATATAAATGATTGCTGCTTGCTATACATTCTTCTTATACATTATAATATATGCATATACAAATCTGTATACATATATATGCATATACAAATCTGTATACATATATATGCATATACACTATATATATATAAATATAGCCTGAGATTATTACACAAAGAAACTTGATTAGAAATATTCTTTACGTGAATGATAAATGCATAGTATTTCGATGGAAGGATGAGTCATGGTATGAAATTGAGGGAGGCTGTGTAATTGAAGTTCGTCAAACCTATAATAATCGTTCTTGTATTGCAGTCCATATAAAAAATACGGGTCAACTCTATTTAAATGCATGGGTGTTACCAGATACATTTATCTGTCGTACAAATGAAACTGATCTGAGCCTATCGCTACATATCACAAATCATCAATCTGCCTTGGAGACTTATCTTTTCCATTATGAAACAAAAGCTGAGGCAGAGAGCTTCAGCAATTTATTAGAACAATTGCACAATGAGTCTATAAAGATGAACACTACTTTCTCCGCTACAAACACATTAAAAAGCGCTCCCCCGGTATTAATCCGAAACTCTTCATTAACAGAAACTAATACAAACAATAATGTTTTAACGTTAGACGAATTATCAAAGACATTAAGATTAGCGATGCAATGTAAATGTAAATTGTATGTGCAAAGTGGAAGCTCTAAATGGAGAAGCTTTGGGAGTGTTCATATGAAGGTATCACAGCAATATACATCAAAGAGAATGCATATTAGTATAGAATCTCATAAAGGTGGCAAAATAACGCAATTGGTGAATGCCATGATACAAAGCAGAAACGTTGAAAGATTGAGCCAAAAACGGATTTCATTTATGTTGGTAGATGAATTACAGAAAACGAGTGTAGTATACATGATACAAGTTCGCGAAGAGCTAACCGGGGATAAAATTATAGAGTACATAAAGTCAAAAAACGCGGAGTATGGTTGGTGATACCGAAACGTATTTATTATTATTATTATTTTCTGTAGTATACAAATACATATTTTTGTCATGCCTTTGTATCATTATATATTTATTTGTATGTGGATGTATATTCATATTATAGTTATTTATTAATATATACACATATATATATATGCCACATGAAAACATTATGACTTCCTATCATTTAGTATAAATTACGAAATTATACATATCATCTAATTTTATCTTTATACTATTTTCAACTATTTTATCATGGACAACTTCGAATGCATTTCCATATATAATATGCCAAATTCGTTGTTATTGTTGCTATATATTCTTTTTCTTCAGATGACAATTTAAGAGGATCTTTCCTGAATTCCTTTGTATTAATCGTAGCCGAACATAATTGATTACAATATAATTCAAAGTGAAAAAACGAAGGTGATCCTGTATTCGAAACAAATAACAGTACATGCCTTGTGTCTTGAACATAAATATCACCGGACGCTTTTTTATAAAATAACTTTAAATTATCTAGTGCATCATTCCAATTGATATATTTGAGCTTTAAAAATTTTTTAAATGATGGATCCGTTTTGCCAAGATCAATAGGATTGAATTTTTTAGCTAATTGTATCAAGTTTTCGGAGTTCTCTTTTCTTATATTGGGGTACATTATTTTACATAACATATTCCAATCTTTTTCACGTTGAATAAAATGAACGGCCTGTACATGAATATGTATATAGTAAATAAATATTTTCAATAGAGAGGAATAAGAGACATTATACTACCTTTTTAATGATGCTTTCAATTTTTAATTTTGCTGATTTTAAAATATCTTCCTGTCTTAAAGATTTAGGTACTAAATTATTATCTGAAGAACTGCTACATTTTTTCTGATTTTCTTTAAGAACAGTATCCTGACTTTTTTGGGAATAATCTGAAGCTTTACAACAATCTATTCCTTGATATGTAATTAGTATAAAGTACTGTAATGATATAACTGTTGTATGTCTATCTATTTTGTCGGTGGTATTCATTTGACTAATGACTTCTTGTACTGAATTTGCTTGTCGATGTAAACCACTATTTTTATCTAGCTCAATATGACTTGTTTTTTCTATTGGACAAACTATTAATGTATATTTATAAACTGAATTTTCACTAGAGGATTCATTATTTTCATCCGCAAAGGATGAATTATTTGAGGATATAAAACAAGAACTAGGTACTCTATCTACTGCAATTGTATTAAGTTCAAGCTTATTTCCATTATTCATAACCCATGAAACAAGTTCATTTAATGATTCTTCTATTGTTACTTCATAGATTCCTTGAATAATTCGATTTTTGGAATATATTGTAGGTCGATCATAAACAGAGACTGTATTTTTTATGACGCTCAGTAAATTTAGATTAGAAGGCAGTATTTCAAGATTATCTAAACTTCGTTGGATATACCGTAGATGGAAATCGAAAACAAAGGAATTAACATGAATGCGTTGTTTGAATCGATCACACTCAGCCATGAAATTCTGAAACGATTCTCGTCCAGTCCCATATCTTTTTCGTTGGCTTGAATGAGATGGATATTGCAATCTACTATAGCGTCTATGTAAAGTATATAGTGTAACAGATACAAATGCACCAGTAATTCGTACTTCACACATAATTGATCCGCCTTCGAATACTTGTAATAGATAAACTACAGGTGATTTTATTACGTAATTTTCTGTTATGGTAAAATCTGATAAAAAAGCATTTATTTCATCTTGATTATCATTAGATGGCCCATTCACAATAAGATGCATACCAACACTTTCCAAATAAGAAGCATACTCCATCATAAAGTCTTCAGATAGCTTTTTATACCACGTAATCACTTCTTCATCTTTTAATGCCAACGAATTATTAAATATTTTTTCAAACCTATCTGACATTGACTTTGAGGATAAAGGTGTATTAGCTGAATCCGAGAAAATAAGTGGAGTTCTACAAAAATGTAGTAACCGGGAAGCTTTTAAAATTAATTTTAACTCGTCTGCTGTCATCATTTCATCCGTAGTTTTAACATGCCCAGGCCCATAGTACTGATCAGCCCATTTTGTATAAACTTTAAATGCCTTTTCGTGAGCAACCAAAGGTTTTGACTTTGCTAAATACAATTCAAGAAAAGGCTCACCATGCTTGAAGAGGTGATCTTTATTAAACGAATATCCATTTTCTTTCGTAGAATCAATATAAGTGTCACATAATAATGTATCTGCATCAGCTTCATGAGTTGAAGTAAACATAGGACCCATTTCTCTAATAGATTTATGGGCAATAGTTGATTTTTCATCACCTTCTGTATAACAATGATACATATTTTGTTGTTGTTGTTGTTGTTGTTGTTGTTGCTGCTGCTGCTGTTGATAAGGATGTATTTTTATATTATAATCGTTAGTAATAAGTTTTCGCAAGTTTTCAAAACCAATAATAGTAGTAGAGCTTTTATTACTAAATTTTTGTTCAAAATCAGAAGTCTCGTTAGATTGTATTGATAATAATGAATCCATGTGAACAAGTCGCCCCAGAGTATTTCCCAAACTAGATGCTACAGGAGATTTAATACTATTATTATTAATCGTTTGCAATTGCGTTAGCGGTGTTGTATGATGAAATGAGTTCGTATTTGGGGCTGATTGATGCCCTGTTATTAAAGTACTTTCTTGTAAGTCATGTTTACGAGAAATAATATTAACCATTTTTTCTGAATGATGAAATAATCCCATTTTTTGATGTAAAATATTTTTTAAAGCCATATGTCGTATTTCTTGTTGTATAATATATTTGTATAATGTGTTATAGGTTTGCTCTATAAAGAAGTCTGAGCAGTTATATGAATAAAGTGATAAACAATCTGTATCCAGAATAAATATCATAAAAGTGTGCTGATTCGTTCCATCTTTGTTATCGTTATTTTTAAATTTTGCAATATAATTTGGAAAAGCTTTAGACATAGATTCTTGCCGGCTATGTGAATTGGTAGTATCCTCTCTCTTTGAATTTTCAGACTTTTCGATAAAGTTTTGAGATTCATCTTCTTCAAAAGGATTTAAGCTATCACTACTACCAAAATGCAGTCCACGAGCACCGATTAGCCTATGTATGTAAGGTGAATCCCATAAATAGTTATTCATTGGTCGTAAGCTTGAAGCTGAAGAAGGAATATATTTGTTTAATAATTCAGGGATTCCACTAATAATTATATAACGAAAATTTGCATGATTAGATATTGGTAATTCGTTAATTGTTTTCTGTTTTTGATTTGATTTATCAGATTCCAAGTCTTGAAGATTTTTATTTGAACTTTGAAATATATTGTAATCTTGTTTTGGTGGAACTGGATCCGATAGTCTCTGACATTTATCATTAGCTGTAATGTTATCATAATTATCTATTAACCCGAAGGGATATAGATTATATTCTTCAAAATCGGAGTGATTGTTATTATTGTTATCAAAATTAAAGGATAAATTTGCTCTTCCGATTACTGGCTCAAACATGCTATGAATATCTAAAAGATTTGATCTAAATTGTTGTATAATACCATCCATGTGCAAGGGAGCTAATTTGATTGAATGTGTAATATTCTTTACTGTTGAGCTCTCCCATTCGTAAGCTTTTTTTAAAACGAAAAGAAATGAAGATGATATAGTCCTGAAGTCTTCAATTTCTTGTTTTGATATTGTGATAGTAGTGATTATAGTTTGAGTAATATAATCACATATACTCTGCTTGAATGTTTTATGTATATATTGGTATATCTGATCGACATCGGTTTTACTGTGAGACCAAATATCAATACCAATTTTTAATTTTTTTTCATTATTGTTTTTTTCGAAATCAGAATTCAAACAGGACGATAGGATCTCTGGACTAAAGCTATGTAGGCTTTTGTTTCTAATAACATTACCAGAACTTATCTTATTATAGACTAAGCCTTCTTCATTTAATAACGTTAAACAAATTCCAGCTATACCTTCACCAATTTTCTGCTCAAACGGTAAATAAGTACCAGGAGCACGATTTAAATAGTTATAATAGAATACAAGATCCAAACATGACATTTCTTCTGCAGCAATACGTCCTGAATTTTCTCCTAAAGTCTTGTTGTTGTAAGCATAACCATTGTATCTTAAATCATGATGACGTTTTATCAAAGAAGGTAAATAATTTGAGTGTAGTGTATGGAGTGAAGATCCGGAGAAGATATTCTTGCGCAATATCCTTAAAAATTGTATATTATTTTCTATTAAAGGAGGTATATATAATAAACGATGAATTAAAGGCTCCTTTTCAACAGGTATAATGAAATCTATATCTGCACGAGAAAGCTTTGAGTTGGGATTACGAACTAAAAACTGCTGTACTTCTTTTAAGGTAATATCAGAAGTAATTCGGGAATCAATCATTTCAACAAGTCCATCAATGATATAGTCGTTCAACTCAACACCATACACTTCCAGAACAAGCTCTCTTCCTTCATAATTTTTAGTTCCAGATTTTCTGCTACCTAAAGGAGACGAAGCTGTGGCAATAATATCAGTTAAACAGGGGCTTTGATTTGGGCTAAGCTGTTGTCGATCACTATTGATGCTCCCTTGTGGTGAAGGTTTAGTAAAAGTATAAGCAGAATGATGTATACGAGTATGTGATGTGCAAAGTGCATCATTTTCATTTGGATTTAAAAGCATATTATTATTATGAGGAGATTCCGGATTTGATATATTATGAATATCATCTATGTTGTGATTACTAAGATAATGCTGGTTAACACTATCAATTGAAGCAGAAGAGTAACTTAAACTATTAACTTCTGAGAGAAAACAATAAACCACGGAATTTTGATGAGAGCAAACAAACATCCCAGATTTATTCTTCACCAAAAAAGGAGTCAGTGTGTCAGTCATCAGCTTATTATAAGCCACGTTTGGTGCCAGTCTCCAATGCAAAGGAAACCTTTTAGTAAATAAGAGATCACAACTAAATTGGCCCGGCATAAATTTTTTTGGTGGAGAAAAAGCAGCTTCCTCTCCAGAAGTTGATAGAATTTCAACTAAATTATTTCCTGTGTTATTATTAGTGAAGTCATCTTCCTCACTTGTTTCTTCATAAGAAGAATAGACTAATTTATCTTCTTCAACAGTAGATAAAAGGTATTTGCTATTTTATATATAAATATATATATTTATAGGAAAAAAAAATATATTCTTAGTATTAATTTTACCTTTTATGATATAATTAATTTTACCTGCATTTTCGACTATCATGCAAAGATCGTAAAAGGATTATTTTATTTGTACGTTCTGTCACTTCATTTACCATTGCTTTAGTGGAGCGAATAATTTCAGAGCGATTAACTGTTTCTTGCATTTTTGAATAAAAATATATTTGCACATTATGTGCTTGAGGAATTAGTAATAGCCAATAAAGTTGTGGATACTCTGGCTCTTGCTCTGTAGGTTCATCTTCATCAGCTGGTGTTTCAATTTCTAGAATACTAATTCCTAAACCTTGGCAAAATTCATCGCTTTCTTGTTCTCTGCTAGTTGTATTAATCGTATTCTCTTTAATATTAGTATAAATATTGGATTCAGTTGTTATATTTAATCCTTCACCATCAAATAGAGGATCATTATTTTCTTGCTGTTTTAGTAATGAACATGATCGTAGCAATAAAGTATTACTTGATCCATTATCACATGCATAAAAGCAATCTCCTACACGAACTAATCGATAAGGCGCACCATTATGCTTTTCAAGTTCTTCGAAAAACATTATACGGCTTTCTTTTTGATTTTTGACAAAAGCTAATGGAATAAACATTGTTGTAGGGAAATCAACAAATGGATTTTTTTTCCTTAATTGGGTTTCAATATAATGAATCACTGTTTGTGTGATGGGACCCGATCGGAGTAAACCATGCATAATCTCTTCTATGAATAACCATGTTAATCGAGCCTCTGTTTCAACTAATGCATCCTGTTTATCTTCACTCAAAGCAGGAAGTCTTGATCTATGGAGTTTATCAGTATCCAAAAATAGCGACCTTTTATTTATTCATTTTTTTTTTTTTTTTTTTTTTTTTTACATTAGTTCATCTTGTTGTATACTTTCATTTCTTATAAAACTTACGTATGGGAAGGAGCTTTATTTTTGACAGGACAGGAAGGTTTATGCGAGAATAAAACATTTGGTAAATCATGTTCTGACTGTGGTAAAGTGATACAGACTAAGTGTAATGTAGCAGAAGTACCATCAGTAGAATCCACAGGTGAATTTTCAGTTCCAATAAAATCTGGTTCAAAATTAAAAACGCTTCCATCTTCTAATTCACCTTCATACGATACAGGTAAATCGCGAACAGGAAATGTTATCTCTGTGAATCCAGTATAAGTTTTAGAAGGTTTACGTAAAGTGCATTCCAGACGTATGAATAATGGATTTTGAGCACATATAATAACATCCGTCAAATTACTTGGCTTTTCTCCCGATGAAAGCGAAAGCCCTAGCTTTTGGCCAACCTTGGCAAAAGGTGGACGATAACAATACATATTAGTCCATTTAGAATTGGATATAATAACTGGTTCAAAATAATGACCCAAAACTGAAGCAAAGCGGTGATTAGTTGATATTAATTCTTCTTTGATTATTCTTGAGCTTCGCTTAAGCAACGTTTGAACATTTAGATATCCTGTTAAATCAATATCTATGTTAGATTCATCACAGATTTCTAGAACTTTTTCAAAGTCTTCTGAATCAATTGCACGTCCATGTAAAAGACATGTAAAAACGGATTTAACAAAGCTTCGGGAATAAACTTGTGATATATCCTGCATTATTCGTAGTGCTCTGTCAGACAAAGGATTATATAATGGTATGTTCGAAAAATAACCTTGAAAGAGATTAGGTCGGAGTGTTGATGGTAGACTGTCTAACCATTCTTTAGATGCTGTCAAATCAATAGGACATATCTTAATTTGGTCAAAAGGGGATACATTCATACAGCTATTTTTAATCTCTTGTCTCCGGCATTCAAACACCATTAAACCCAAATGTTCAAATGAGAATGGCTCGTTTTTTAGAGGACTATTATCAATTTTACAAAATCTCTTAATAACAGCATCCAACCGAGGTATTGAAATTACTATGAAGACAGATGGTTCAAATATTTTTATAAAGCATTGTAGATCTCGAAAACTATGTGCTACATGTAGAGTGCTTCTATTGTTTCCAATTTTTTGATTATTTTTAAGTAGTTCTTTAATTATTGATGGCAAAAACTCATCACTGGATGCTTTGCTAAAAGATATATTACGATCCGTGACTGCATATAATGACTGCTCCACATAGTAGTGTAGTAATACAATATCTCTAAGAACAGGCTTCAATTTAGAGATAGCATTCTTTTCAGTACAAAATAGAGTGTCTGGTCGAGGGCAAGTGCATGTAGTATTCTTATCTGTATTCCAAATCAAAGGAGTTTTGGATATAAATGGTGAACCTATAGGACTAAATTTCGAAAATGTCCTTGAACGGGTATTTGTAGCACCGTTCTGTTTGAATGTATAGCTATTCGGCTCTTGAGCATCATTTACAAATAATTTCTTTTGCTGTTGTTCAATTACTATTGATTCACTTCCTTCTGGATGAAAATGTCTACTGTAATTTGGACATGAATACATCGGAAATAAGAAAGTTCCTGATTTCAGTATAGAAGACAAATTGAATAAGGATGATTTCTGCATCCACCTTGTTGTATTATATATTTCATCCTCAATTTCCATTTGATCTTTTAATAAGTCCTTGATTGATAATGAACTTTTTTTTCCAAAAGCATACATAACATCAAACGTAGTCAGCTTTGAAAAGATATGTTTATCTGATCCAAATATCTCTGATTTAATAGCATCGTTTGTTTTAATTGTACTTTCATATGGTATAGGTTCAAACCAAAGTTCTGTCGAAACCCTATTCTTCTGAGCATCTTTCCAAATAAAGTATTGTAAAGAAAAAATAGCTCCTACATCTTGACTATTATTATAACTGTCCTCTTTATAAAAATGGGCAAATGTGTCATTAAACGATATCAAACTCCATTTCTATTAATTAATTTCATAAATAAAAGATATATGTAAATTTTTGAAGCACTCACTTGTTCTAGTCTAGTTACTATAATATGATCAAATGCTAAATCCAATATTGATTTAAAAGCATGGTAGTAACTTTGCCTGTCATAATCTACGTCTTTGGCATCCCAATGCCATATATACTGTTGTAGATAGTTCCTTACAATAAATTCACCTGTTAAGATTATAGCAGGATCAATATACCAAGAAAATTTGCTACTATTTTGGCTGACATTCTTAGAAAGTTCAAATTCATTATTCCTTATCAAAGAAGGTAAATAATGAGAACTATCACGCATGAGTAAACGAGTTAATGGCCTTTCTGTTAAAATGATAGCTGTTTCTGAATTATGATAAGTCTCTTTAGCAAACTTATTGTTAGCCACAAATGATTTATTTCTTATATCCAGTTCAACTAGCATATTAGTTTGATCTATTGGATCTTGTGTAGTTAGCATAAGTTTTAAATCCTCAATAACAAGCTGACGTTGTTGAATACTTGTATTAAAGAATAATAATTTGATATAAAATACTCTGTCAGTTTCGTGTATCATTCTTAACGTACAAAACTTTAGTACAGTCTGTTTTTTTGAGCTATTAAAAGTGAATAAATTTGTTGACGATATTCTTTTTCTGTCATCATTACTATCGTTCTCTGATAAGGAGCGCAATGTAAAAGCAGATGTGGTTTCATCTATATTTAATAGCTTTATATAAATGTGTTGCTCATCACTAATGAAAGTTGACCATTTTTTGAGTTTATTACAAATCCGACTCCAAGCTAGTTGTAGTTCATTAGAGTCGTTATTATCAATATAAATTATTTGTTGTTGAGAACATTCACCCATTCTATCAGCTTGGAATCCATATTGTAGGCCCAAATTTGATGAGCTTTTAATAATTAAATTAAAACTTACTTCATCAAACCAGCATGTATTAAATGCATGCAGTTCCGACCTTTCAAATTTAGACCAATAAGTTCTAAATTTTTGAATATAATTTGCCTGAAAAATATTTTCTTCATTAGAAAGAGCCTCAGGATAATTAGTGTGTTGCACTTGAATTGAACTAATTTGATTTTTTTCTGTATTATTGATTTGAACCAACTGTTTTAGCATGTTATCTGCTTCAACTATTCTCTCTAATAATCGTTTCATTTTCCCTACTTTGATAAACCTCGACTCATTGGCTAAATCAAGAGTAAGGTTTCCTCTACCCTGAACGGCTACCATTTGCTTTCGTCTTCGAAATGAGTCCCAATTATGTAGCATATGCAAGAAGGATGCTGTCGATTTTACAATAATTTCTATTTTTGGTGCTTTTATGAAATTAAATATATTATCATTGTCAAAAAATAATGCTCTTCAGGTATATTTGTAAGCTTATCTTGAGCCATAGAGATTGATTTAAGATAATATCTTAATGAAGATGTCCAAAGTGCTTTAATTGAATATTGAACAGTAATATTGAGTTGCCATCGCAGAATAAAAACCAGTTTGACATTTTGCTTTCTTTGGAAATTCGGTAATCCTTCTATTGAGGCCTGCTTATGTAATTTACCACTGTTTTCTACTTTATTCCCTACAGATTTAGATTCATCAACAAAAGAAATAGATTGAAGTACGAATCCTTGCCGTAATCTTGCTTGCATAAAATGCCAGCATTCAGAAGGTAAAAAATATTCTTTAAATTTCAGCCTTCCAATATCTTCTGTAATGGGTATAGCCAAAGGATCCCACGGAAATATTCGTTGTTTAAGGAGTGGAACTGTGTTGGTTGTCAGCTTTGGAATAGATGAGGACATAAATGACTTTGTATTATTCATATTTAATAAAGTTGAATCACTATCAATCGATTTTTTCTGATCCTTGCTTCCATTTTCCTTATTTTTTCTTGATAAGCGGGATGCATTCATATAATCCATATAAACTTCTTTTAACATATATCTATAATGATATAAATTCGGTGATATTGAAATATCATCTTTAATTCTGTACTCAATCTCATTTATTGATGGACAGTTTTCAGCAAAAACAAAAACACCTTGTGTTGCAGTTACCAAATATTCTAAAATCTCATTATCAGGTACGAATCCAAAATTTAAACCGGGAAAAAAATCCACATGTTGTCCAAGTTGAATAACGTTACATGTTATATTTTCAGATATAATTTGACGAGTAACAAATTCATCTTGAATATTTGACTTTACTACGCCGTCAGTCACTAATATAAGAGATGACTGTCCCTTTTTAGGGAATAAGCTTAAGGCTAAATGGCCTGCACGTAGTATATAGGCTAAGTTACTACCTGTTTTACCAACACCCCATACATCTTTTCCATCTTTAACAATTGACTGTCTAATTGGACTCTTTACGTTACTTGGAACACTTTCAATAGAATCTGATATAGATGATGAGTGCTTATGCTTGTGATAACGACTATGATGATGACGATAATGATGGCTAGTCTCGGTCGTTTTCTTATTATTAAAGCTATTATCTGTTCTTTTATTTTGCTGATATTTATTATTTGATACTGATTCACTCTTTGAGTGATTATTGTCGGATACTATATGGGCAGAAGTATTGTCATACTTTGACAAATTTAACGAGTTTTTTCGAGATTGCTGTGTTTGCTTTAGAGATACATTTGATGATGAGTGACTAGATTTATTCAGGTTAAAATTTAAGTCTGTGTTTTCTGTAACAGTTGGAGTATGATCATCTCGTACATCTAATTCATATCCCATTTTCGAACGTTTTATTGTTAAATTTTTCCTGAATGTTCCTAAATCCTTTTTAAAGGCCTCTATCGCATCTTTTAGAACATTTAATACTGTTGATATATTATCAATTGACACAATCGTATTTTGTAATAAAACTCTTATTGTTGAGTATTCAGCTAGAATGGGTATAACATTTATATTTGATCCAAATTGTGAGCATTCTGCAATAACAGTAATTCTTACAATACAATCAATCTGCAATAATGGTAAAAAAAAAAAAAATCAACTCATCTATTTTAATCTCTATAATCAATTGAATATTTACAATAAATGGAGAAGAGACATCATTTGGATCCAGAGAAAAGGGTTTGATAAGACCTTGAATAATATTTTTGATTCTATAGAGAAGCTTGGGTTAATAACTGTATATTATAATTTGTAGAGTCAACTTACATATTAAATGTATGCCCTATCATCACTTTTCCGGAGTTCGTGTCTATAGTAGCCAAACTAGAGCTTAGATCGATCATAAAAACAAAATTATGTTCTTTTGCAACAGTTAAAATTCTTGTACGGGGAGTGATAATATACATTTTATCATTTTCTGATGCCATATCATGGTTTAATAATGATTTAGAAGGATCTTCATCCGTGCTCATTTCGTGTGATATTAATTCTGTTTGCACTTGTCTTGAATCCTTTTTCTTTTCCCAAAAAGGTTTAATATTTGGTGATAAGTATAAAAGTTGGTAGTTCTATCGTCAAACCAGAAAAATAAAAATAAAAATAAAATGAAATAAAATAAAATAAAAGGTATAGTTTTAATGAGTTGGTATTATTAAGACTTACATCATATGTATTCAATGTTAAAGGTCGGAACATATGTTCTAAAAACCACATTGTAGATTCATTACGAGCTGAGTAGCCTTTAAGAAGTAATACTGCTTGGCGTGCTTCTACAACCTAAATTTGAATAGGTTATATACGAGAAAATAGAAATTAAAGATCTTCTTACCTTAATGTTGGAAGGATTGCCATCTTTTTCAATTTTATTTAATTTGGATGTTGACATTTGTTGATCAGTGAGATTGTCTGAGGTATGTTTCAAATTAATATTTATTCAAAAAAAAAAAAAAAAAAAAAAAGATGTTAGTTTTTGTACCCCCAGTGAAAGTATTTATTTATTTATTTTCATATACATTATTGTTACTGTATGAGAATATGTTCAGTTTATAGTTTTTTTTTTCTCTGTGTGTTCAGTTATAAATATAAGATTTATAATAACCAAAATAATATTATATGCGGGTAAATTAAGGTAGATTTTAGTTAGTTTAAAATTAATGTTACAGTGTTTTCTTATATTATTCTTTTAAGACCTACCATTAGCAGTAAGTATAAGGTTTATTTTATTCAAGTATATATTTGTTTTATACAGTGTGTCTCTAACATGAGTATAAATCTGAATAAAAATCATATATCATTGCTTTTATCATAAATTAATATCAATAAATAACTGAAGTAGCTTTACAATTAATAGCTGTTTTAACTTTAGAAGCTTCAACTGTAGCATCGATTAAACTATTTTTCTTTATATATAGAAGGGAGAAGTATTTATGGATAACTTTGGTTTAAATCTGTTTTATGCAGCTTTTTATTATAAATAGCAGAAAAAGTAGCTTCAAATGTCTTTATCTGATTCATAGTATTTGTATCACCATCCTCTTCATTAGTACATCTTGCAAACGGTTATGTATTATGTATACATATACATCTATTATAACAAAAAGAACCCCCTCTTAGTTACTTGTAAAAAGTATGGAAATTCGATAATAGGATTTACTTTAATTACACAGTATTTTACTATACCATTTGCATAGGGGTAATAACTCAATACAAGTAAATGATTTATATAGGTCTACTTTACTTATAAACACATCATTTGATGTATATATTCAGAATCCTTACCATCTTGGATAATTTTCGGTTAATCCATTAAAGATAGAAATTATTTCTTCATGTGAGTGTAATAGTTAGGTTAAACCTACTAGAGATAGCTTTGAGAGTGCAAAATCTAGTAAGTATATTAGTAACTAGAAAGATGTAGTTATTATCGGTAGTATAAATACAAATATGACGTTTTTTTTTTTACCAAGTATATTATCTTTGAAACTATGTTCAATAAGCCTTTTTATTATATAAAATATGCATTTACAGTTACTAGTGTGATTAAATCAGTAAGAATAATTATACGAGAAACTAGAATATACTCTTCTTCTATTTGATGTACTTTCAATTAAAATTTGGCTATTTTGAAAAGAAATTGAATTTAACAAACAAAATTATTTCAATATGTAAAATCATTAGCAAAAGTTAACATTATGAGACATATTTAAATTTGTAGATATTATATAGCAATTCTATATGTTATATTATGTAATCATATTTAAAAGGTTAAATAGCAATAAGTGAAACTATCTTTGCATTGCACTGCATTCTCTCTCTCTTTCTCTCTCTTTTCTTTTTTTTTTACGCCTTGATTTAAATCGTTAAATAAAAATCGATAATTTCTTTAAAATCACTTTCATTATCATTAGAAGTTAAAGAAGAACGCGCCTTTCTTTCATTACAAAAATAGCATTTCTTAATTATCATGTCACATAATTCCTTTGGGAGATAAGACTTCATTCTCTTAACCTAGACTAATGCATTTAATAATAAGCTTATATATTTGTGTTTACTTACATTTTCATAGGTAATATCTCGTCCTTTATGATCACAATCTGCATGGGCTTTTGAAATAACGTCGAATATCTCTTCTTTAACGCATACTGGTTTTCCAATAGTTTGATCAACTTTCTTTAAACAAACCACTTGCTTTCCATCTGTAACTATTAATGCAAACTTTTTTCGAGCCCAGTATCTAAATTTAGCTGTACTAAAAGTGCAATAAGCTGGCTTCTATTGAAAAAAAAAGGAAATGAATAAATAAACTCTTTTACTTTATATTGTTTATTTACTTGTCTTAATACTTGAATTATATCTTCATATGTATTCATTGAAATTAATACCTTGGCTTGATATTTTTTAGATCTACTTTGAATGAAAGCTTCAACTAAATCATTAACTTCCTTTTTAGTTATCCAGTTTATAGTAGGATATGTATTGTCTGTCATTTATTTATTCTGAATAAAAGAAAAGATACTGTTGTCACTAAAATAAAATGATGCATGAATAATAAAAGTTAAAAAGGGTGTATTTAGTATGTTGTTCAAAAAAAAAAAGGATGATGAGTTTAAAAAATTCATCCATGAAAATGTTGAACTTTTCTTTCTTTCTTTTTTTTTTCTTAAAAAAAAAAAAAAACCATAATAATCATGTCAAATAAAGCCTCTGAAAGTGCACTAAAAATGAATAATCCAACTAAAAAGCCTTCTGCTATATCTAAGCAAGTGCTCAAGACAAATCCAATTCCACAACCCGTACAATCAACATCTAATTTGACAAGTAATTTAACAGCACTTAATGATAAAACTAAAGGAAAGCCTACACAACCACTTCGAAGTACAAAGTTTTCTCAAAAACTTGTTTTATTTCCTCAGTCATCTGCTGATAATGCTGAAACTAGTATGCAAACAATTTTACCTATTGATTCTGGAACTAGTTACGATAATAGGCAACAAGACGCTTATACAATGATGAATCAATTGCGTCGTACTTCTAGTAATTCATTAGACGAGCATCAACAGCAACAATGGCAAGATGAGCAAAGTCAACCACGTACTGCAGGTGTTCCATTACCTATTGAATGGACGTTTGGTTCACGTACTCCTGCAGAACGTATGACTAAAGATGAACGTGAGTTGGCTCTATTACCTCGTGCTGCTGCTTATTGTACCGGTGAAGGTTATAATACGACTCAATTACAACGTTTTTTGCGTCAACATCATCATGCTACACCTAGACTTTATGACGAATGTCTTTATGCAGCTTATCATTTCCCTCTAAGAACATTAAGACCCGGCAAAAATAATCCGTATAATATTAGAGTAAGAAGTAATATTTCAAAGCCTCCTAATAGCCGGCGTAATACTGTGGAAGATGAAGAAGAAATGAACTACGATGAAGACAATTTTAATCGTTCTGATGCTCCTATTGTTATGCAGCCTGATATAAATCAATCTTATTCAAATTATTATCAAAATCGTAAAGATTATGATCAAGAGGATCAACAACAGGAAGAAGAAGAAGAAGAGATCAGCAATAAAGGACCTCAACCAGAACAAGATACTTCTTCACTTGGGGAACAAAAGGCGACGGAGGAGGAAGAGGGCATCTTTGAAAACCCATTTTCTGAAGAAAATAGTAAATTAGACGAAGGACAACAGAGAGAGGAAGATGAACAATCGAATGAGCAGCAAAAGACTGAAGATAGAAATAATAATAAACAAAATGATGAACAGCAACAACAGCAACAGCAACAGCAACAGCAGCAGCCGTATCGTGAGCCATTTAAGGGAGGAGAAGTTTTTATATTCGATTATGGTGTTGTTGTATTTTGGAATTTCCGTCGTGCTGAAGAACTGTTGATGTTGGAAGATTTTATGCAGTTTTCTATTGATCCTTTTAGGGATAATCCAGATGAAGATATGCAAATTGAAGAAATTCATTTTCAATATGACACTTCCCAAATGAAGCCAAGAATATTCAATGATATGATTACGTTAAAGAGTGGGAATCATATGATTAAATTGACATTATCGCATGGTTTAGCTCAAAGTGCTGTATTAGCCAGATATGAGGACATTATGGATAAAACAATTGAGGACACAAAATATTTACCCAAGGAAATGGCTGAAACAGGTCGATTAGGTAAAACTCGTGGAGAAATAACCAAAATTAATGGACAGTTGTTTAAATTAAGAATGAATGTTAATTTAGTATCCAATGTACTAGGTAAAGAAGTAAAAAAAAAAAAAAAAAAAAAAAAAAAATGTCATTATAATAGATTATTATATGCTAATTTATACATGTAGATACACCTGAAATTTTTTGGTCGGAGCCTGCTTTACAGCCAATGTATACTGCAATAAGAGACTATTTAGAGATCCCACAACGCGCTAAAATATTAAATGATCGTCTTCGCGTTATTTCTGATTTATTATCTATGCTTAGAGATCATTTAAACAACTTTGGTGTTGAATATCAAACTTTGATTATTATTTATTTAATCATTATTGCTGTTATTGTTGCTTTCGTAAGTACAAAAAAAGTAAGCTTATATCGTTGTATTTGTAACTTATAATTTCTTATTTAATAGTTTGAAATTGGTGTCAAAATTCTACAATCTATTGACGTTATTTAATTCTCCTTTTTTTGTATATATAAAGTACAAATATAAACTATTTGAAAAAGAAAAAAAAAAGCTTATTCTGGGTTACTGCAATCTTTTCTTTTTTTCTTTTTTTTTTTTTTTTACATGTATATTTATCACTTGTATTTTCATTATTAAAAAAAGATCTAGTTTTATAAATTCGGGAGGTAGATGGGAAAGAAATAGTATAGAAATATATATAATGATATTTAAACAAAAAAGAAAAAAAAACAAACAAAGAGGGGTAATATATACATATATGTATATGTATATATATATTGGAAACTAAATAAATAAGCCGTCTTTAGGGATAAGTTTCGAAACAAGATCTTTACCCCAGGTCAAAGGTGCTACTACAAGAGCTACAAACAATAAAAACATACTAGCAAACATCATACCGTATGTCGTAGCTACGCGTCTTCTTTTTTTACGTTGTTTTACAGTCCAAATATGATCGCGGATCTGTTGAGATGGTTTAAGCCAAAATAACATAACAGAATGAGCTGTATTAATATAAGGTATTATGGTGAAGAGAGAAAGGAAAAAAAGAATGATATGACCCAATATAAAATCAGTTGCAAATTCAGACATTTCAATGATTTTACAAATAAATTCACGCCCAGGTTGAGTAATAACATGCCAACCTAGGCCTCTACCGTACCATTTACCAGTCCACCATCCTCGATTTGACTCATCTTGTTTAAATTCACGTGTAAGGAAGACAACTGTCAATGATTTTAAAACGGCACGCTGAATAGCTATCATTGCTACTACACCGAGTAAAACATGATTTAACTTTAACTCCTCTAAAAAGACAAGCACTTCAAAAACTATAATGAGACTAATTACCGACCAAGCATGTGCTAAGGCTGCCATAAGTGAACCAAATTTAACTACCCAAATGCTTAGGATACAACCAATGCCAACAGATAAACCAAAAAAGATCACCAAACCGACAATATTCAATATAATTGGAGCTAAGGCAATAACGCCAATACGAATCAATGGGCTTGGGCCTTTTGCTGCAACTTTAGGATCATCAATATCAAAGCTCTTGGCAAAAGCATATGGAAGTGTACATAAACCAGCATAAAGTAGTGGTAATACTAGCTCAGATATAAAAATAGCAAAAAAACCAGCACGAGGAATATCTGCCATACTATTTGTAGCTTCTGTAGGCTTACTACGTTTATAGCCGGTGATACGAGCTCTAGATGAACGTGTATGGCTAATCCAGGAGTTAGCATGTGTTTTGGAATTACCTCGAGAGAGCCAGCGAATAAATTCTTTATAATCCATTAAGAAATCTACAAGTGCAAATTGATTCGGGTTAAACACAAAGGGAGAAATGATCAATGCGATTACAGTAAACCAAAAATAGACTAAATGAGGGATCCAGTAAGCAACGGAAGCAAAGATCATAATAACCAAATTCCTTGCACCTACATAAATACTAGGACCTGTAAAACGAGAATACAGTGTTGCAAATGAAATACGAGATGTAGCAAAACCACGACCTGTGCCAATGTAACGGGCTCCACCGAAAACAAGATTCTCTAGGACAGAGTTAGTATATATTTGTGTCACAAAGATTTCAAAGAGAGGAGACAAAGATATAAAGTGACGCCCCATACGTGTCAGACTTCTCCAAAATCCCTTTTCAGTTAATTCCTGTAGAACTAACGGTAAGAAGGCCGCAAAGAAGACAACAAAGATGGATAAAATACAGCGTTTCACCCAATCAATAATAGGTACAAGATTAAAGCAACCTTCTGGCACTAAAGGCGCCTCTGGTGGTACATCAGGATTATATTCGCAAACAGTTAAAGAACTACCCATAGTGCTGACAAAAAGAATAACCAACATGAAAAGTTGTACAGATAACATGATAAAAATATTATTAATATGAAAGCCAGGGTGAGCATAGTAAAATGTTAAAAATCGATCCAAAGGTAATTGAGTACCTATATAATAATATTCACGAGAAAGCATTTGTTCGCCCATACCAGTGCCAATCTTCGTTGTAAAATTCAAGATAGAGCCAAAACCTAAATCACGACCTTTACCGCATTGAAAGTATTCGGTATGTTTAATACGACCTCCTCTTGTAAAGGCATTCATGCCTGCATAAATATCTTCATTTAGATGAAGACCCTTTTGTGCCTTAGATACGCCACCACGAGTAGTCATAAAAATAGCATTCAAAAAGTCGGGATGACCATAGTGTAATTTACCACCAATTTTTGCCATAATTCGCTGGGTAAGGGTGCCAAATGTTTGTTCCTTACCAGCAGCAACATCACCTAATACACCAATATTTTCTGAAAAAATATATTCACGGGCACCAACAATAGCAACCGCTGATGTTTTCGTTTCTTTGTAAGCAGCTGAGTAAGGGGATATAGATATAGGCTCCAATGTCTCAAATTCACCAAGCACGTTTCGAACTTTTAAACATTCCTCAAGATAATTATCTTGATTAGCGTCAATTAATTGAAGAAACTCACCACGATAAAAGATAATAGCATGATTCTGATTATCAGATTTACCATCTCCGAGTATAGGGTTTCCGGGTAAGCGGATACGATAACGGGGCTTACGTTTACCATTTTCAGTTAGTTCACAGGTGCCATCAACTAAAGAAGAGTAATAGGTAATCTCTCCGTTAGGATCAATAGGGGATATTTCTTCTATATAAGCTACTTGAAGTTCAGGGAAAGCTTTGAATAAAAATTCTGCATCTTCAGATTCACTAGGAGTAAATTTTGCATATCGTTGCATGGCTACCAAAAATTTAAATTTACGGCGAGATAATTTGTCCAGATCGTTTTCTAATGCTGTCTTATCATTAGCATATGTATGTGCTATTTCTGGGTTTTCCACACGATAGAGAAGCTTTATAGCTCTGTGGTAATTCATAAAGCCCGATACAGTACGATATAATGTTTGCGCTCTAAGTGATGCCCAAATTCGAGTGCGTAAAGCATACTCTGGTCTAGAATCCTTGAAGCCAATACAATAAAAGGGAAGATCATCATTTATACTTTTACTAAAGTCTTTTTGAATACTGCTTGATATTGAGAAGCCGGAATTACAGCCATCACGTGTATCAATACTGCGTCGACAATCAGTATCTACAAATAGCTTAGTATCTTTAACAAAATTATCCCATTCAACAGGATGTAATTGTTTTAGGTATTCTAGCAATGTTACTCTTGTGCTTGTATCTTCTTCTCGTATAATTTCTCGGAGTGTCAAAAGAATCTTTTCACCATAATGAGGCTAATATAAATATAAATATAAATTGAATAAGGAAAATAAAATACAATACATATCAATATTAAAAAAAAAAAAAAAAAAAAAAAACCAATATTATAAACTTGTTTTTCGTTAATACATACTGTAAGTACGGTAAAGGTGGGCATACATTCTACCGGATGCGGAGGTGGCATTGGTGTCGTTAAACTCTGAGCAAAAAAATGAATACGTCTTTCGGCTTCACCCCTTTGAGGAAAGTATTCTGTTTTGAATGAGGTATCTTCCTGAGAAACGAAAAATGTAGGTGTTTTAAGCGATCGTTGACCATCAATAGGGTTTATCTCCTACAAATAATTATATTTTTAGTACATAGGAACGGATTTTTAAAATGTATATCAAAATTCTACCTGCTGATATAACATGCGTTGGGCATGGTCTACATTGATCAAGTGCTCACGATACATAGTGATAACAATAGCATTCCATATTTGGGAACATAATACTTTTGGTTTATATTTAACTTGGATATCTGTTGTTGCTAACAATTTGACAAAGATACGCTTTGGCAATCTTGAAAAGATATTTCTCCACGGAGACCAAATAGAGATACCTAGATAAAAAGATCTAGCAACGGAGAAGATAGTATTCCAAATGATATACCAAAGGTAGGTGTCCAAAAAGTAAAGTACTAGATCCATCAAAAACATAATAAAAATTGTAATATGAGGCATTTGCTTACAGATCAAATCTCCTAATATGGCATCATGACAATTTGTAATCGTCATTGTACTGATAACTTTAAGAGGGTCCTTGAAGGAAAGAGCTAAGAAGAAGTAAGATTCTAATAGTTTACAAGAAAATACACAGATCCATAAACAGACCGACATGATCCGATCAATACTTTTGAGTGGTGGGAAACATCCAGTAAAGCTTTCATTAGCTAATTCTTTACGTGTATGTTTAGAAGGACCCATAAAAAGTCGAGATGATGGTACAAGGGACAAATATAATGTTGTAATAATACTAATAATCAATTGAGTAATAGATACTAATCTTGATATTGCACTTTGCCTATCTATTATAACACAATAGTAAGAAGGAGCCACATTCACGATCATAAGTAATATTAAGAATGCAATACGACGCAAAATATTTCTTGAATTATACCAACTAGCCGGTAGGTACATTAATTCAGCACAAGAGCCTATTAAGACTAACAAACATGCAATAGCTCCCCCTAAAGCAACAATAGATATTTGCACTGGAAGCTCCTCTTTTGCAATATCTTTATCAAGGTTTAAATATAAGGAATAGGCATTTGCTGATATATAATACCAGAAAGTCACAATATGAATAACCCACACTCTTGAGAAATTGATAGAAGCATGCATCCATGTACGTTTTTCTTTATAAGTTTTTTTAAAAGTCTTTTTCCAATTGACATCTTTTAAAGCTATGTACCGTTTACGGGGTAACAATTGACCAAGTGTTTGTTCCTCATGCCCTGCAACTAAAATTTTATCATAAAATGTTGAATTCCAAAAGAATTGATTTGCATCATCATAGCCAATAATTTTATCATGATCTCTCTCTCGCTTGGTATATTTTCCGTTGATTTTAACATAAGTCTGATCACGAAAAAATTGGTAAAGTGGTATAATAATGTCATTTAAATAGGCGTCTTCTTGTGCCTCTTGCATATCTACAATAGACTCATGACAAGAGTAATCTGAGGCCATCTTATAAATAAAGCAGAGTATCTCAGGAGTAAATCGTACAGGAGCTGCCTCACCCCATAAGCATAGATACAATGCTAAATCATGAACTTTTTCTTTATTTGATAAGCTACGCATACGTAAGTCCCATTTCTCTTGCATACGCGATAATTGTTCATGCTCGTCAATCATATCCAAAGCCATTTGTTTTTCTTGTTCTGTTTGATCATAAATATCAATTTGAGCAGCAAAATACCACTTACGATAGTTAGCATTTTTACCGCCAATATAATCGGCATGAAGAGTATCTAATGCTATTTGAGGCTGCATTCGAGAAGCACGAGAATCTAACATTACTTTTAAATGCTCGCTCATATTTTCTACGCTATCTTGTTGAAACCCAAATCTCTTTGCAAGGACATGGAAAATACTATCCAATTCTTCAAATGTAATAGGAATATCCCCTCCAGACCCCCAGGATGGAAAACAAGAGCTTTTCGCTAATAGATTAACGTTTGGAGAAGCTAATGGTATAGAACCGGGAGGGCTTTTTATAAAATCTTGATTTTCACCTTTATTGGCTCTATATTTACGGCTTTCCAAAAGAGCTAACATAGAATCTGCTGAGGTTGCATAATTAGCATATCGACCATTGTCACCTTGTGTTAAAGCTGCTAAAACATCTACATCAAATATAATATCATTTTGTTTAGCTGGTTGAGATAAAGATGGCTGTGAGATTGATACATATTGTGGAGGTAAATGAGTAGATTGATCTAATGATAAATATATTGGTATTATGTAATGATAATATGAACAAATTTGCATTCCAACAATTTTTTTCTTTCTTATTTTTTTTTTTTTTTTTTTTTTTTTTTTTTTTTTTTTTTACCTTTTTTATAACTATTTGATGTATGTGAATTATTAGGCGATTCTGCATCCTGATATATGCTAGATGATGTGTGCTCATTGTGATTACCAGAGTTTTTAATATATTGTTCATTAGTTGATATACTACAAAGCAATAGGTTTAGTTAATAATCTAAATAAAGAGTAAATTATTACTAAAGTTCTTACTTTGAAAAATCAGTATTATGCTCAGTTGTAAAATGGCCTTTTAATTTATATCGATGCTTAGTTTTTTCACTACTTGAAGTATTTGAGTTGGAAACTGAAGCCGACTTGGTAGATTTATCAACAGTGGAAGAGGATTGTATACGATCTTTTTTGTTCTTTTCCTCCTGCTTATCTTCCTCCATTTTTTATTTATTTATTATATGAAATAAATGAAAAATAGTAAATGAAGGAAATAGAAAAATTGAACAAGAAGAAGAAGAAGAGCAAAGATAATGCGTTATAACCATAGTTTTGATTACGAAAATAGATACGTTGAATGAAATATGGTTGCATTTAAAACGAATTTTAGGCACGTAACATAAACAATAATAATCTTATCAGGCATGCGGTCATATATAAACGTATTTTTGTTAAAAAAAAAGAAAAGCACAAATAAGTATTGTATAAATACTATACAATATAGTATTCATAAATACATTTCAATTTTACTATATCTATTACTTATACAGTGGCGTATTACATGTTATATGCAGAATATAAAATTTCCTTTGTATATATTTATATAATATGTAGTGAATCCTAAACTGACAAATATATAGTTTAGTGAACATAGGTTCTCAGTAATATATTTTTATTTGAATTATGTGTATATATGTAAACATACTACTCACAAAATATGAACGTTAAATAATCTCACTTAGATTTACTCTTGTAAACGATCCATAATTAATGTCTGATTTGGCGACGGAAGTTTAAATGCATCCAATATATTGGATACCCTGGCTGTGTAAGCAGGGGGAACTTGATAGGCTAACAAGCCACTAAGAAACTATCAAAAATTCAGCATAATATTTTCTGAAATGTCTTTTTATTTTACATACATCTTTTACAACTTACATATTGGAAAATAATGTTTCGTAGAACTATTGTTAGGTTTCAAAAAACAACAACTACGGCATTTAGAAGAGCTTATGCTTCAACTCCTGAGCATTCGGTCAATAACTCATCTGCACACAAGTTAGCCGAAGAAGCATTAGCTCAAAAAATAGGTTCTAAAGGTAAAGCTACTTTACCTAAGGGTGATAAAAAGCCTATCAAAGCAAAAGGTGAAAAGGACAATAACTACAAAGAGATGGCTATAACTGCAGGTGTATTTACAGGTCTTGGTCTTGGTGGTTTATTTTATTATGGTAACATGTAAAAAGGGAAAAAATACAAATGCTGTTAAAGATTATTAACTTTAATTTACAAATTACAGGTCGACCTTTTGAGGATGATAGAGAAGACAAAGTAATGTTCCGAAAATTATTTTAACATCATAGATAGAGCATTTTTATTTATATAATTTATATAGTATGTAAATGAAAATGGACTTGTTGCTGCTTATAAACGCTGTGCTGATCGTTTTAAGGAATTCAAAGAGGTATTTCATTTGAGATTATTTTAAAAGAAAAAAGAAAAAAAAAAGACAAATATATTAAAATGTTTCGTTAATTAGGGAATGAATGAACCCATGTGGGACAAACTTCTTCCAGAGCCTCTTCCAGAGCCATATCGTCGTAATTACACATTAGTAATTAATTTGGATGAAACTCTTGTTTATTCTACTTGGGATGTAAGGATGGAAAATGATAACTCAGAAATCATTTTATTGATATTTTTTTATATAGAAAGAACATGGTTGGCGTCATGCTAAAAGACCCGGTGTTGATTATTTCTTAGCATATCTTTCACAGTTCTATGAAATTGTTATTTTCACCTCTCAGTCATCTATGGTAAAATATATTTTCACAAATTTAAATTGATTAGGAGGTTTATTTTTAATTAAACATGATAATAGAATGCTATGCCAATTTTGGATAAGCTTGATCCTTACCAGTATGCTATGTATAGACTTTATCGTGAGGGTACCCGATATGTAAATGGAAAATATGTGAAAGATTTATCCCATTTAAACCGTGATTTGAGTAAAGTTATCATTATGGATTCTAATCCTGATTCTTTCTCTTTACAACCTGAAAATGGCATTGCATTGAAGCCTTGGAAAGGTGAACCAAAAGACCAAGGTCTTCTAGAATATATTCCATTCTTAGAAGGTAAGACAACAAAAACTTATGAACAAAGGGTAGAAACTAATTGTTAAATATAAATCCAGCTATTGCCTTAACGAATCCCGACGATGTTAGACCAGTTTTAAAGAGTTTTGACGGTAAATATATTCCTGTAGAATGGGCAAGACGCGAAGAAGAAATGAATAAAATGCATCGTTTACAATGGGAACAAGAGCAGGCAAAAAAGAAAACCTCCCGTAATCTGGGATCAATTTTGGGTGGTGGAGCCTCTGCACAAGTTGAGGGACCACCTCCAACTTATTTACAACAAATGAGAAAGCATGTTAGAGAAACATTTGCTACTGAGTTTGAGCAACAAAAGAAGATGCAAGAAGAAGCTATGGCACAGGATATGGAAAAACAAATGCAAATGATGAAAGAGATGAAAATGTCTGTTTGGGACTTAATGACACAAGCAGCTTCAGTAAGCAAATAAATTTTATTATCTCTTTAAGTAAAAATGATATTAATCATAATTTTTTATTAGGGGCAACCTATTATTCCTCCACCTAATGCTGGACAATCTCCACAAAATACTCAACAATAAAGGGGGTTTTTTTCTTGATAATGTATATAATAGTACATGTAATAATTATACATAAAATTACTGCTTTATTTGAATACAACATTTATTTCTAATGAATATTCTGTTTACTGCGTTCATATATACACAAATATATTGCTAGGATATTATTATAGCTCATTACAACTTTGTTATATTAATATTTGTATATGTATTATGTAATGTTTTTTGTGAGAGTTTTTTATTATTTCGATTTGTATAAGTATAGAAGATGTTTTATATTGATACATTTTCTAATAACTAAGATGTAATAGCGCATATTATTTACATTTTTTAACCATTCTGTGCTATAGACAATGATAATATATATTAATAGCATTTTCTCTCATACATATACCGTAAATACTGAAAATTAAAGCATATGACTTATGCATATATATCTCATTTATCTGCAGTTTATATATAAATGGTAGCAAGGCAAAGGAAAAAATGAACACCGAATATCCCCATATTGTTTTTTCTTTTCTATTAATATATATACATATATAAAGTTAATCTTATTATGAGTGTCGAGATTAGGGTCACCCGGATCTCACAAATGAGTAATACACATATATAAGCAAAGTGATTTATATATAATAAGAGCCGTCAGTCTTTATTTATTTTTATACAAGAAATTGTACAGTTCATTATAACATGTAGTATTTTATTTTCTAATTTATTCCTTAATACTAATCACTAAAGGATACCGTCAATAATCTGATTATACTTTGAATATAACTGTTTTAAATAAGTTTCCTAAATACATATACAAATGGCAAAAAGTTTGCTGATATAATACAGCTTATAAATAATTTTTTCTTTTATTTTAATAATACTTTTGTATATCACCTACTAAATTATTTGTATGTAACAAGAAATTTTATTTAAAGTTATCGAAATAATCTCTGACGATATACCTTTTTCAAACCTATTTGTACTTTATTCAAAAGAATTCTCTTACAAGTAGTAGATAATCTCTGGTAAAGGTAGATTATTAATACAAGCAAAAATAAATAGACATTTACATTAGAGAATGGTGAGTTTCCATAAAAAATAAACATCAAACTAATTATAGTATAAAAAAAGAATTTGAGCATGTTCAAAGTAAATTTTTTAAAAAACATAGAGCAATCAATAGATAGTAATTATAATTGCATTCTTCTTTTTTCTGTTTCTAGTGTTATTTGTCTTGTCTACTTTTACACAACTTATACTATTTAGATTTTAAAGAGTACTGAATATTATAAGAATACATTCTGGGAAGAGAGCAAACGATAATAATTATATTAGCATAAACACTAATGTCTTGATTCCATAAGTAGTATGTAGTAGTTGTCTCTTCTTTTTTGATAACATTAAATAATTAAGAATGAGAATGAACCTAATGAGTTAGTCAATACCTTAATAATCCAGATCTTACAACTAGTAGCTTTATATGTCTCCTATAGTATCCGAGATTTATTATTTGTGTATTAAGTTGCAAAACACATGCATTATAATAATCTTAAGATAGTATGAATTAAAAAAATCAGTAAATAATAATATATATCAAATATATTCTTTTAAATCTTACAAATATATAGAATTCAAAAGCGGCTGTTCAGCATATTTGACAATAGCAAATATTAAATTATATGAAATATATCTGTATTCTCTAGTATTGCAAACTTCATCTTGGCATATTTTCGTGCCCCTTTTATTGATGACTGTTTACAGCTATTCATTTATCACCGACATTAATCCTATATTTTTCTATACTCTCTGACAGGAAGGTGTATAATATATTTAGTCATTTTTTTCAACATCATCATGCCTTAACTTCGATACATCCTATATTTAAATCATGTATATATATATATATATGTATATATATTGAAAACTTAACTAAATACGATTAGCTTATAGTATTCTAGTTCTATGATACTATATATTATCCTATTTCAAACAAAAGTTATTTTAACAAACACTTTTGCAGTTAAGTTGTGCATAGCAAAACATAAGTGAGCAAATCATTGCTCTATTTTGTCTACTGTTTTCATATTACTTTTTCATTTAACTCTTCTTTGTTGAATACTTAGTACGATGTTAACTGCTTATGATATAATTTATGGTATTTATTTCTAAATTATATATTAGTATATACCGTCGAAATCATATTATAATAATAATTTATACAAGTACATTATCAATACAGGATCAGAAATTCGATATAAACAAGTCGTTTTTTTTTCATTTAGCTTTGTATAAAACTATATTTCACCTTTTTAAAGTTATTAATAAGATGTATAATAGTCATACTTAACAAAGCTGTTCTAGAAGTTTATAAACAGTCTATTTTCAATTTATAATTTTTACACATTGAAATGTCTCTACATTATGGAGGACGATAAAAAAGAAATAAGAAGATGGCGTGTATTAAAATATATTTTAGGCATACATTATTATAAAAATCAATCGTAACTATTGTATATCATGTTTTTAATCATTATTCAACGAAAACAATATAAGCTATTACTTTGATAGTTAGCAGCTTTCATATATAATATAATAAAACTTTATTAAGTTAGCAGAATAAAACGTCTACAGGATGAACAAGAACACTAATAATCTTTAGTATTGTAGATTTAATTATTGATACTTGTGTCCTGCTTTCAAAAGTAGATTGTGTAATGTAAAATGACAGATCACTTGTCCATCGTTCATTAGTATATCACAAACTTTTCTAATTTGGTAAGATTATTCTTTCTTTTTTCGTGAAACATACACTCAATGTGTACTTCAATTCATCATAAAAAGTTCCCATTCAAGTAAATGTATGTTTTATAATAAGCATCCATTTACGTGTATATTTGAAATGCCTTAATAGCAATCACAATAAGTTTATAAATCCGCTTGTATTTACATATCTAACGGTTAGCATACAAATGAAAAGGATATATCACAAAGAAATGTGCTTTATTACACAAATCGTTAAATAATATATTCCTGTCATGTTGTTCGGATGTATCAAGTGTTTACGATCATTAGGTTCTTTTTTCTTTTTTTTTTTTGAGTTACCTTCTTTTAAAGAATATATGGATATATTTTAATAAGAAGCATATACATAAAAACATAATAGAATTTAGTATATATATATAAGGCAATATATTTTGAATATTTATTTATAACTTAATGCTTCTACCATTTTTCATAAAGTCTGTTGATTGCATTCTTTTAAATATGAAACATTTTAAAACTTCTAAAAAAGGAAAAATAGGAAATTTCGTTAGTTCATTTCTCAACAAAAAAAAAAAAAAAAAAAAAAAAAAAAAAAAAGGCTATCAATCTAAATCTGGACATAGTTCTACTTGTATAGATCATAATTGATTTACATGTAAAATAACATATAACAAAACTTTTTATATGTTGAAGGAACGCTATTGATTTAGAAAGAATTCGCAAACTCCATGCAAAGTATAGAAATACATTCAAAGCGGGGAACTTATGAAAAAAAAAATCAGGGACACAATAGCCATCCGTATATTTTAGGAAATGATTTTTGAACAGTTATCTGCATTGATTCATGTGCATACAGATATGTAAAGTTTGAAGCCACAAAAATGATAATATGCGTTGCTTGAAGAATAGAACTTAGACATACAGTCTACTCTACATGTGTATACATTTATTACATTAACTGTATTAGAAGCTGAATATACTAAGAATTTACAAAACAATATATACATAATTTTATCAATGAATAGTTATATATTCATATATATGTCTATTTGTAAAAGAAAACGATACTTTATTATTAGTCCGTAAACCACGTCATTTCCTAACAATACGGTTCAAACATAAATGATTAAAAGGCACCTGATTTTTAGTTTTCACTCCACCCCCTTTTTTTTTTTAAGAAAAAAAAATTAAAGGCTGTCCAAAGGCCTTTTTTTTTCTCTTCTTCTTCTTCTTCTCTTTTTTTATAATCTCATCAGCTTATATACGTTTAGATATAAATCTATTGATCTAAAAGCGTTTGAATTTTACTATCCAATATATTTCTACGTTTCAAAGTTGTTGACGATTTATACGATTTTTATATTACATCTGCTCAATTATTTAATGCAATATTTAACATCGAAAAATATGTCTACCATACCTACCCCTCAAATTCACAAAATAAATACTCCTACGGATACACCGTGGAGGAAGTCATCAGCTCCTACTATGACAGAACAATATTTTAATAATATAATTAATAGTTCAACTAATACTCAGTCTGATTTAAATGTGAAGAGTACATGCTTATCTGATGAATCTGCCTCTTCTAAAGCTCGTGTTTGTACCTCTGATATGTGTGTGAAAAAAAATACTGAAGGAAAGCCGCCATACTCGTATGCAACATTGATAAAATATGCCATTGAGCGTAGTGCAGATAACAAATTGACTCTAAGCCAAATATACCAATGGGTTATTGATCATTATCCATATTATGCGACAGCCGGATCTGGATGGAAGGTATATTAATAAACTTGAAACTTTTATCATTATCAGTGTAACTTAATATATATATATAAATATATATTTATACATATATAATCATGTAGAACTCTATCCGTCATAATTTATCCTTGAATAAAAGTTTCGTTCGTATCCCACGTCCAGTTAATGAACCAGGTAAAGGTTCTTATTGGACTGTAGACCAGTACGCAGCTGAAACTGATACAAAAACAAGATCTTCTCGTAGTCGTTCTAATAGATCAAATAGCGATACTTGTTTAACTGGTCAACGAAATGTTAATAATTCTTGGTTACTTGGTCGTAATCCTCGTGATAATAGAACACTTTCGAAAGGTACAGATAATTATACTACCCCTTCAGTTGTAGTCCGTCGCCCATCTCATTATGATCATTTCAGTTATCCATATGGTAATTATCGTCGCAATGTTCGTCAGAATTATGGGTATCAAAACTATCAATATCAGCAACGACTTCCTTCACATGAATCTCTCTTGTCTACCAGGCATAATTCCTCTGTAACTTATAGCTTACCTTCTTCAGTTAATCAATCTTCTTCATTCCCACAAAGCAATTATGCTAACATTCAACTTTACCCATTTCAACAACAGCAACAGCAGCAACAGCAGCAACAACAGCAACAACAGCAACAGCAATCCTTTTATTCTCATCGTCAATCATGTCCTGAGTTATCTAATATTTACTCTGAAACAAATATTCTTCAAGACTTTAATACAAGTTCTGCTCCTCTTACTTCTATTGGAAGTGAACTTACACCATCGGCATGTGAAAATAAAATAATGTATTCAACTCCACAACCTCTTACTAATTACTCAACAGATATAATTGGTGATACTCTACATAAAGTTTTATTTGATGATTCTTCTACTTCTCCCATTAAAGAAAGTTCATCATTTAATGATGAGATCTTTTATAGCGATAAGAACTTTGAAATCAAACATCAAAAGGAATTACCTAGTTTACCATCACCTGTATTATCATCTTTAACTTCTCCTTCAGCCTCATCCTCTTCTTCACAAAATTTATCTGCAGCAGATCCTCTTTCTTTGGTTGCACATCACCCTTCACCCGTGACAACAGCAGCAACAGAAACCATAGCCACTACATTAATTACCCCTGAAAAAAATAGTCTAAAATCATCGTTTTATTCTACAAATTTACTGGAAAATCAGAATAATAATAATAATAATAATAATAATAATAACGGCTTAGTTCAACGAGACTCGCATATTTCGTCGTCTAATGATGAATGTAGTACAGGTACTTTGTCTCCACACTCAAAAACAGGTAAATGATATACTAAATACTTTATGCATGTATAATAACAAACAATATCATATTTTAGATAATTCCTTGGCATTCTTAGGAATAGTTCCACAACAACAAAAGGATATTTCAAGCAAAGATAGTTTAGTATCGTATTCTTCATCTTCCTGTTCACCAGAACAAAATGATTTATTCTCACCCCAACCATCAGACAAATTAGATAATCTTTATAACTTTCAACAGCAAAATGATAGTAATGTTTCATCTCAATCGTGCTCAGTTAAATATTCTCATAAAACGTTTCTTCAAAATGAAAACCAAAATATAATTATGTCTTCATATGATAATGAACGACTTAATTATAATAATTTATAACTGTTAAATACACACACACACACACTTATCGTCTGTTTCTAAAAATATATTTTATTGAAATAAAAATAATAATATGTAATTACAGCTGAAGAAAATAGGTTGGGCCACCAAAAAAAAATTTGGGCCAGCCAAAAAAAAAAAAGTTGGACACCTATTTGAAAATGGGACAACCAATAAAAAACTAGGACGCTTATATTTTTATTCATTTCCTTGGCATCACATTAAAAGCTCAATGTTGTTCTTTTTCCTTTTCTTTTATTATTCTTTTTTTTTAAAAAAAACATGAGCATTGACGATAGTCAAGTAGTTCCTATAATCGTTCAATCTTACATGGATTGGGAAGGACCAGCAGCGATATACGCAGAAGGAAAATTAATAAGAGCACAAAAGGCTATTAATTTTAAAGAGACCTCAACAGCGCGAGGATCTTACATAACAAAAAACGAATCAAAGGTAGTAAATTTAATTAACATAATACAGGAGTTTGAACATATGTCTATTAGAGAAGCGGCTTCTAAGATAGGACTGTCAAAGTCAACAGCCGCGCGTTAAATCAAAAAATGGAATGAATCGACGAGCAACTCTGATCTAGAAGATATTCCTGACACTTTCATTCCCAAGGAGCACAAAGGTCGAAAGCAAATTCTTAAAGATGTACACACAGTATTTATTTTTGAGTTATTAGCAAATGAGCCAACTCTGACAGTCGAAACTGTTACAAATCGACTTCGCGAAAACTTTACTGAAATTCTAATCACCCCGAGATCAGTAGCAACCCACATGAAAAAAAAAGTGTCGTCTCACTTATAAACGTATTGCACCACAATATTTTGCACGAGACAACGAAGAAACTATTATCAAAAGACATAATTGTTGTGATTGTAGTAGCCTTTATAATTAAGTTAATAGAAATAAACCATCATTTATTATATAATAAAGAGGTTATTCAAATAAAACTAATATATCGCGCTTCACAGCATAATATTCATTCTACTCTCAGTTTTGATAATAGTCATTGTTTGAGTATTCGAGCATTAAAAATAATTATATACATTATATTATGTAATAATAATAATTCAATAGGATTATGACCGTTATATTCAATTACATAATTATTTATAAGTCATACATATTATATATAGATAGCTATAAAGATAAATATTGTTATGTAATAATATCTTATAGGATAATAATAATAGTAGCATATAAATAATTGGTATTGTTATAGCTGACATATTCACTGTGAATTAATATTGACGCGTCGCTTACCCCAGAAATAATAATTTAATATTTTTAGTAACTGCGACAGCTCAGGCAGAAAAGAATAAAAATAGATCTTATTGTAGGCAGAATTATTCGGAGAAAATATTTATGACTAATGCTTTATTATAGCAATATTTGCTTATCCAAATCATAGTTCTATTAATATCACTTACCTTGCAAAAACATATAAATAACCCTTTACTTTTTCACATAATTTTTCCTGGTACAATTTTTTGTATTTTTTTCTTAATAAAAAAACTACGCGAAGTTTTCACAGACTTGTCTTTTGTCTTTTCCTCTTTCTTTAACTTTTTGCTATCAAAACAATAATGAAGTGAACTCTTGGATTATCAGAGAGTTAGATTTTATTAATGATTGTGTGTTTATTGATGAGGCTGGATTCAACAGAAACATGCATCGTTCTTATGGTTGAAGTGAAGTTGGAACACCTTGCAAAATCCAAATTGAAGCAAGTGGGCCAAACGTGAGTATCTTAAGTGTCATTTCCAAATACGGTGTTGTTACTCTTTCGCGAAAGGAAATCATCGCTACAGCAGCAGCAGAAAAGAAGACAATGATTAGATGACACGCCAATCGTAAAAAAAAAGGCACAACTTGTAATGACTTTTTAGAATTCATAGAGCAAGTTCTCACTACAATTGATGCAGCTGGTATGGATTACAAGTATTTAGTACTTGACAGTGCATCCATTCATAAGTCTCATATAGTGCAAGATTGGGTGGAACAACGAGGATATCAGATGGTTTTTTTTTTGCCACCATATTCTCCATTCTTAAATCCTATTGAGGAGTTTTGGTTCAAGTTGAAGAATATCATAAACAACGATCATTCTTCAGTCAGGCAAAATACTAAGATCAACGAACGTATTTGCAATGCATCTGTTCACATTAGCAAAGAGGACTGTCAAAGTTGGATAAGACACTCTGTCATGAGCTGACTTATAATGTTGTGTTTCATGATTAAACGTGCGGATCATAAATTTACTTAAGAAATTCCATGGCTCTTCCCGCTAATAATCAGAATAGTACCTTTCAGGGTCCGCCCTCCTTCCTCCATCAGAGGAAGACATGGGTACAAGCCATTTCAGGAGGATCATCTGCAGCATCTAGCTCATCAGCTAGCCCGTCGAGACGATCCCCCTCACACTTGCCCGGTAATGGATCTGGAACATCCATGCCTTGTTGTATTTGTACATAACATCATAAAGATATAATAAAACATAAATGTGAACATTCATTACACAATAATATTGTATAAAAAATATATATATCATTATGTCAAATATAAATTATGTAATTATTAAATGTAAAACCTCCAAATGAAACCCTGATTAAATTAGCGATGTGTGAAATATACTACCAGATCATGATCTGTATCATGACTGTCGATAATGTCATAAAGAGGTCAATATTTAACACAACACCAATGAAATAGCATCTATAAATATCATCTAGAACTACCAAGAAAAGTATAAATAGCCAGATAGTTTTTACAAGAAGAATATTTAGTTTTTTTATATTTAATTTTTTTCTAATAAAAATTATTCTTACTTGTGCCTGTGTCTCACGATTTAGTTTTGTCTTCTTTACCCATACAACATGCCTCGAGCTGATTCGCCTCCCCACATTGATCACTTTTCGAACAAAGTGATCCGCCCCTTTTTGACTGGATCCTTTGCTCACTCCATGCTCATCGATATTACGATTGTTGAAGATCAACAAAAAATTTTTTTGAAAGAATTGGATCACTTCTGTAGTGGTAAACTACATCTTTGGGGTGTTTCTGACAAAATCCGAAAGGACTACTCTCGTCTTTTTGCCGAGATCGCTGTCAGCCCTGAATTATATCAAAAGTTTAAGGTTGAACCTACTTTTAGTCTTCCTTCCTTCCCTGCTCCCTTCGCCGCATATCCCTCTCTTTCGCCCTCTACCAAGATAGTTAAAGTCTCCTTCTCTGGGCTCCCCTTCCAATATGGCCGTGAAAGTGGGGGTTCAGATGAATTGTTCGCTGATATGCCTTTCAATCTTGCACCCTTTGGGGAGGTCATTGATTGTGGTTTCGTAATCGGTAGTAGTGGGCTTTTTGGTGGTGGTGGCTACGCCGTGCTCGCCCTATCTTCTGATAGCGAAAACCCAAATGTTGCTTTGACACACCGTCTTAATTGGTCATACGTTCCGGTCTCCTACCCTTCGAACACCGCCTTTCCTAGTTTCTCCGGTATCGAAACAGCTCCTGCTACCCGTGATTACATGACAGTTCTTGCTACATGGGCCTCTATGCCTCCTTATTGTCGATACTGTCATTCCCAAGAGCATGCTCTGATAGACTGCGACTTACGTAAAACGGCTACTATCTGCCATTTTTGTAATGCTCCTGGTCATATTGCAAAAAACTGTCCTCGTCGTTCTGAAGTAAAGAAATCTAATTTGGCCAAGAAGGCTCGTAAGGTCTCTAAAGTAACTTCTTTAGTTGATCGTCCTCCGGTTATTGTAACTAATCCGGTTCCTTCTTCTGCTGATGTTATTGCTTCTGCCTTAGTTTCTTCTCCCGACCATACTGTCATCATGTCTTTGGAGAAAGAGGAGGTCTTTGCTGCCGCCTCATCTCTCTCACCCGTATTATCACAAACACCACCTGAGCCTGCTCTAGTTTTGCAGCACTGTAGTAGCACTACGGATGTCCCGTCTTCTTTGCCTCCTATTGATATGAAGGCACACGCCCCTCCTCTTCCAGCGGTTCGCCGTTCCACGCGTCGTAGTCAGGTGTCGGACGGCGGTATTCCAACATCCCTCGCGCCTGCTACTCCCACCGGTCATCGCTCTGCCACTGTCGTGTGTAAACACTGTCATCTTCCAGGGCATTCACGCATAACTCACAACGATTGCCTCAAGAACCTGAAGAGGGCCAGGTTAAATATGAATATTCCAAATGAAAACATAGCACCTCTCAAAGACCTTGACGATGCTATGGATACTACCGAAGATAATGTTCCTCTGATTGAGGATGGGGAAGCTCTTTCCCAATAATATATATAATTTTATTTTATTTTTATGATTTTAGAACCTAACATTAATTTTATTGATGATAATTCTCCAATTATTGTCCCCCACTCTACTAATATCTCTACCGACACTCTTTTACCTCCGCCTCCTTCTACTTCTACTTCTACTTCTAATTCTTCCTTTACTTCCGTGAATATTGGTTCTCTCAACTGTCGTGGCCTTCCCAAGACTGCCGATTCCTCTATTCGCGGTGATTTTATACGTTACTTACGTACTCGCTCTTTTGACTTACTCGCTCTACAAGAAACTCACGCTTCTTCCTCCTCTATGCAGGATATGTTTCACTCACAATTTCAGGCTACTTCTAGTCTATGGTCTTCTCATTGTGGTTTGGTTTCATTTTCTGCTGATCTGTCATTCTCTAACTCTTTTATCAGTCCCTGTGAACGTGTTATTTCTACTACCGTCTCCCATACTTCTAATTCTTTTGATCCTATTACAGTTACCGTTGTCTATTTTCCTGCTTCTCGTACTGAAAGGTATTCGTTTCTATCTGATTTACAACAAAAGTATAGTTCAACTTTTCTTGCCTCGCCGTCTCGTACGGTCCTGCTAGGTGATTTTAACTATACCTATTCTGCCGGTCGTTCAAGATTAGCTCCATCTAATTGGCTTTCTTACACTGATGCTAACTTTACCGATGGCATCACTTCTCCTGGTTCTGTCTCATCTATTACTTTTCAAAGAGGAATGTCTCAGTCCTGTATTGACTATATCTTTGTCACCGCTGATCTCTCCTCTTCTATTAATTACAGTAAATGCTCAACGACCTATATTAATCCAACCTGGTCAGATCATTTTCTTTTGTCTAGTCATCTTCATCTTCAGGCTCCCATTTCTACCTCTTCGGCTTCTGCTGTTGGTAAAGGTCTATGGAGGGCTCACCCGAAACTCGCTAGAAACTCTGCTTTTAAAAAACGATTACGTGTCGCTCTCACTAAATGCGTTCAATCGCTTGATTCTACTCTTACCGCCGCCGAGAAATGGGAACGTCTTAAACAATGCACTGCTAATATTTGTCGCTCATTTTCTCGCCGTCAAGCCTTCAATCTTGTTAAAGCTGAAGACCTACTTCATAAAAAACGTTCTGGTTTATCCAAAAAATTACACGCTGATCCTTCTTTGTTGCCTGTTGTATCTCCTCAATTACAAATTGTGGAACAACAATTGGCATCTATTCAAAAGTATCATGTGGAAACTCTTGCCTTACGTTCAGGTATTCGTTGGCGTGAGTTGGGAGAACTCTCTCCGGGTTATCTTAAACGAACTGTTGCATCCCGCACTGCTCGTCAATTGATTCCTCCATTAATTCATCCAACCACTCAATCAACCTGTACTACTAAAGAAGAAATGCTAGAAACTGCTTCATCATTTTATCATGATTTGTACTCACCAGATAATGTTAGTCACGATGCGATTGACGAATTATTATCATCAATTCCTGAATCGCTTCGATTGTCTCGTGCTGATGCCAACTCTCTTGTTGACCCCATCACCTTTGATGATTTATTGTTGGCGTTCTCTCGCACTCCCAAAAAGTCTTCTCCGGGTATGGATGGGTTACCATATGCTATTGTCCGTTTAATCGTCATTCATCCCGATTGTCGTGAAATCGCTCTAGCTACTTTTAACAATGCCCTCTCGTTTGCAGATATCCCTGACTCTTGGTTAAATTCAAGCGTGACTCTATTAGCAAAACAAGGTCTTCTTGATCTACTTCAAAACTGGCGTCCGATTTCTCTAATCAACACAGATGCTAAAGTTTTTACTCGTATCCTCAGCTCACGTATCATTGGTTCTGCTAATGATCTCATTAATCCCTTTCAGACTGGTTTTGTTCGTGGGCGGTTTATCGCTGATAATGGTCTTTTGATGAAACTTATCATGGATCATTCACGTTTTTCAAACTCTTCAAGTATTGGATTACTACTAGATCAAGAAAAGGCTTATGATAGGATCCATCCTGTGTATCTTCGTACTGTTCTTGTTCGTTTTGGATATCCTCTTCAACTTGTCGATTGTATTGATAAACTTTTTTTTGGTACTCGTCTTCATATCAACATCAACGGTTTTCTCACTGATAGTATTTGTCAACGCCGTGGTCTCAAACAAGGCGACCCACTTAGCCCTATTCTATTTAATTTAGCTTTTGAACCACTTCTTCGTAGTATTCAAAATGATATTCTGCTGAAAGGTTATGCATTGCCTAAATCAATTTCTGGTCCTCACTTGTCTGATTCTCTGACTGCTCCTGTTAAGCTAATGGCATACGCTGATGATGTTATTTGTCTTTTAAATTCCCCTGCTGAATTAAATCGACTTCAATTTCATTTATCGCTATATTCCCTGGCTTCTAATGCTCGTATCAATTATAATAAGACCGAAGTTATTTCTTTATCTGGTTCCTCTTCCATTTATGACACCTGCTGGCGGACAGCTTTGCACTCTCATGGTATTTCGGCATGGCATGATTGTCGTTCTTCTCTACCAGTTGTATATCTTGGTTTCCCTCTTTGCTCCTCAACCAAACAACGTGATTCTTTTCTTGATAAGATTTTATCGAACATCAAAATTGCTTGTGACATTCATCGTCTACGTCTTTTATCTGTTCGAGGTAGATCTACTGTTCTGAACTCTTTGATTCTCAGCAAACTTTGGCATGTTCTTCGTGTGTTGTCCGTACCAGCTTCCTTTTTTAAATCCGTTCAGTCTATCATTTCAAATTTTATTAACTTTCGTATCTTTCCCAAAGTTAGTTTCAATACTGCTTGCTTACCGCGATCTTTGGGAGGTTTAGGTCTACTTAATCCGTCTCTTCAACAATCTGCTCTTCAACTACGTTGGTTATACCCTATTCTTTCTACTTCAACTGATGACCTTGATTCTAATGACTCGGCTATCAGTGGTTCTATCGTTCTCTCACGAATTATTTCTTTCTTGTATTCGCAAGTTGAATTGTATTCCGACGGTCGAATTTTCCATACTCCTCCTGCCAAATTAGATCATCGTTTCTTCTTTTTGTTCCCTCACCGTAGGCCTCCTTTCCTCCGTCAACTGACTAGTTCTCTATCACTTTTATTCAACGCCATCGACATGATTCCAAAACCATTCTCAGATGTTGTTGTCAGTGCTGCTACTTGTCTAGAGATCCCATTTTCGTCACTGGTTATTTCCTCATCAGAGCCCCTACGCCGATCTATGGCTTCCTTAACTAGTAATTATGGATACATTTTCAATAGTGATGATGGAAATTGTCTCCGTCCTCTTCAAATTACGGAAATTCTTCACCATCCACGACTTACCAAACAAGTTTTAAAGCGGGTTAAAAAAAACGAAATTATTTTAGCTCCCTTTTTTATTCGTTGCTTTATTCCAACTAGATTCGCAGGTTCTGGTCAATTCCCTTTCACTCAAGTTTCTGACCATCAAGTTGTTGACATTTCTCCTTTTCTGAAAGATCTTGGCTTTTTTCGTTCCCCTGGTACACCTACAACCCCTTTTACCACAAAGAAATTTCGTCGCATGTGCTCACAATCACATTTATCCTCTCCTCTACTCCCACCACCTTTTTCCCCAAAAATTTCTTTCCCTTGGTCTCAGTTTTGGCAACTGCCCCTTTCTCATTCTGGTAGAAACATCTGGTATCGTCTGATCCACAAAAAAATCCCACATAAATCATTCCTTCATCGAGTTATGCCGGCCTATTTTCCAACATCCACCTGTCCCATTTGTTCTGATCCAGTTGAATCATTTGTTCATTTTATATTTACATGCCCACCCAAATTAGCAATATGGCAACACATGTGGTATATGTACATTGATCCTTCTGATTCCTCCTTTTCGCTGGATACTCTATATTATGCTCTGCATACCCTTCACGTTCCTTCTTCCTCTCTCACTTTAGTTTTCTCTCCTCTCACTGCTATAGCTGCTACTCTCGAAGCGATCTGGTTGTCCCATTGGGCCTCTGTCTTCAATGACACGCCATTCACTTCTGCTACAACTATATCTCTCCTCACTACCAAAGCTCTTCGAATACGCCAAGAATCTCTTCTTTCAAATGGCATTCCTCATGCTCCTCTTCCTCATTTTATGACAGACTAGTGTTCCTTATTGTCACTATATGTGGTTCCCCTTAACATTTTAATAATTTAAAAACTAAAAACAAACAAAAAAAAAAAAAAAAAAAAAAAAGCAACCATACTTTAATAATCCTAAAAACCCAAAAACACAGTTGTGACTATCCTTTAATTTTTACTAATAAATCAGAGACTCCGTCTCCATATAAACAAAAAAATACTTAAGAAATTCTATCTAGAATCTCCTGAATCTCTCTTGATCCGCTCTATCTAATGATATTAAAATCACTAACACTTCATTATCAACAAAATACCTTATTCGGTCGTAACTAACACTTTCCTGATTCACATCTTATCTCAGACTTCTTTAACAATTCTTATAAATACCCCATCAGTTTGAATTCATAAATAAAATAATTGACTTTAAAACTATTGTTCGGTCTCGTTGACTCTTTTTGTCTTAATATTATTTTTTTATTTTCTATTTTTATTTGATATTTTAAAAGAAATATCACAAGCTGGCCCAACCTATTTTCTTCAGCTGTAATATAAGCTACGCCTTTTTTTTTATCTTCAGACTTGCTATTATGTCCATTCCCAAATAGAATTGTTTTCCTTTACCCATTGCTGCAAAAGACATAATAAAGCCCAATTATCTGCTGATTCGGGAGAATCATTAAAAGAATTTATAATACTATTTGATGGACTAGGATTGATTATTTCGTCAATAGTTAATATAACTACTTTATACCTAAATCCAAAGAATAGAATTAGTGTGTGTTTATTAATATACTGTTTTTTTTTACCTTGCCCGTGACAGTGCTACGTTCCATCGTCGAAAATCACGTAAAAATTCATAGTTTTTGAACTTTTTATTCACACATGAAAAGCAAGCAATCAATAAATTGCACTCTTTTCCTTGCATCTTCTCTACAGTATCTATAGAAATATTATTTGCTTGAGGTAGTAAATTAACTCTTCTTTGAATAGCTACTCGTTGCTTATGAAGTGGAGTAACTATCATGACATTTGTTTCATCATCATCTTTTTGATTAGAATGAGATGAATCTCTATTGTAGATTTTTAAATATATTTCTAATAATTGCTGAACAATTTTAGCTTCTGTTTCGACCGTATCATCCTCATCTTTGTTATCGCATTTTACTTTAACAAGAGATATAGGATGGCAAGGATCTAATATAGACTTGATCAATTCAAGTTTTTTTGTTGTATTCATAACAAGCGTCCAGTTAAATTGAATATCATTCTCTGGATAACGTGATTTGTATTCTGAACCATAAATATGTTGAAAGAATTCATTTAACTTCTTATTCTAAAAAACATAAATGTATGAAAATGGAAGGATGGTGATTGGTATTAATTATTATTCATCCTTACCATTCTCCAATTTTCTTTTAGCTGCAATGTGCTGGGTCCAAATTCATGTAATGCATTTTTTTGTAGCAAAAATTCCCGAGCAGGTATTGCATAATTATCTTCAGTACGCATAAGGCATTGCTGAATCGATCCATATAATAACGGTTCCTGTAAACATGTATCAACCTCGGAATAGTTATTTTTCACGATGGGACCAAGTTGCTACGAAAGGATATATATTTGTTTATGTGTTCATATTATGTAATATTTTTTTCTATTTTTTTATTTTATTTTTTTTTTTTTACAAACATATGTATCTTACTAAATGATCGCCTGCTATAATAAGTTTACCACTAGGTTGTTTCAGACAGGAGATTGCTAATAATGCATCGGACACAAGTAGCTTAAAAAAAATAACTATTAATACGACATATAGACATATAGATATAGATATTACTTGCGAACTTTCATCTATAATCAGCATATCGAGTTTTTCAAATCTTTTCCATTTATCCCTTATCTTCCCCCATCCCCAAACAGTAGCTCCAATAATATATACTTTTATTGGAGTTGTTTTCTGTAACTTGTTTTTGACCGTAATTGAATCCTTCCAAGCCGTATATATTATTTTAGAGCTCAAATCTGTAATTTTTGACGAATTAACACAAATAATAGAGAATAGATCCTGAAGTTCATGCCGTTTTTGTATCTTCTCTATTCTTTTTAGCAGATTTAGAATAGCATCATTAGTAAATGCCGTTACTCCAATCATTAGACTCCTGTCCTTATTCTCTTCAGTAAGACATTTTATATACCAGTTAGTAAATAATGCCAAAAACTCAGTTTTACCAGATCCCTATACAAAACAAGAAGAAGTCAATTTGTTGAAACAAAAAAAAAAAAAAATGAAAAGTTTCTAAATATTCCAGGTGGTAATTGCTTACAGGTGGGCCCCAGACAATTTGCAACCTTTTCTTTAAAGCACTAATTGAAATATCCTTTTGAGAAGTTGACATACAAAATTCATTTAGAAGATTACTTGCTAACTTGTTATTGCTAAAATCAATTTCGTCTTGTACATTTTTTACTGCCCAGCTATTTGGATTATTGATCAAACCCTAATTCAATATATGAATTATTAGTTGAGCAAACTCAATAAAAGAAAAAAAAAGTCTTACAGTAATATTTTCTATTTCACTATTATCCATTCGTTTTAAATTGTTTATTGTTTGAATAGTTGTATAGTTAACGTAGCGCCTATAAAGCCTCCATCGTATTATTCCATCCCTGATTGATTTTCCACAAAGAGTAATTGTATCGTTTGTAACTTCTCTAATATTAACAACTTTAACAGGTACTCTACAATACGGAAGATTAGCGCCCATATAGAGCATATCAGAAAAATTTATAGCTTGTATAATACCCTTTATATATACATACATATATAAATATATACATATAAAATTAATTAGTAAATAGATGCATAGTCGTATAAAATATTTAAACCTTTTTACCTCTCGTGTGTCTGGAACAAGTATATATTGACAAAAGTTATCTTTAATTAAACAATCGAGCTTTTGTTGAGTTTGAGGCCCATTTAAAAGCTCAGTAATAGAAAATATAAGATTCGATTTGTATTGATCAATGGGGTGTTGACTACGAAACTCAAGAACTAAACCTCCCAAATTACGACTGTTATTAGGATGTTGATCATATTTCAAGGTGGATAAGTCTCTAATACGATCCATTCTAATTTGGTCACAGTCCTTCATGCATTCTAATTGCTTAAAAAAGGCTAATTTTGCGAAAATAGGATTATTATAGGTTTGTACTGTTGGCCAGCTAAATGGTTTACAAGGCAGTGGGAATAAATTTGTATGAGTGTCAGACATGTATTCATTTGCTAAACTCCAGAAGGTGTTCATAACCCCTAGTAGCATTACAAAACGAAGTTTAACCATCTTTTTAACCCTACAAGGCTTATGTTCTCTTTTCCATTCATAGTAAATGTATTTTGGGTCAGCTCCCAAGAAAGAGCTAACGTTATCGTAATTAGATTTTTCTGAAAATATACTACTAATATCATACATCCATTTAGTAACATCTGATAATCGATAATAGTTTGAGATTCCCAAAGCAATATTTTGCTGCAAAAGTGATTCAATACTAACAAATCTAGGGACATAAGAAGTAGTTAAAAGATCGTCTAATTCTGGAAAATGAACCATATCAGATAACTTCAATAATTGTATATCTCGAAAGAGTGTAATTAAACATCGTGTAGCATTATGTACGATTTGGTTCCTTTCTTCTTCGTTCAAATGAACAAGATCTTTTCCTTGTGATTTTACCAAGTCATGAAGGAAAGACTTTATTATTACTTTTTCCTTTTCACTATAGACGTAAAATAGACATCTTGATTTGTTTTCATCCATATAATCCAATATACGTGTTAAATTAGACACAAAATGGGTAGAAAGTTGACTGATAGCCATTATGCTATCCTTAAAATAATCGCTATGACCAACTGAAAAATAAGCATTAGTAACCGTTTTACCAGAGGAATCAAGGACTTCAATGCCATATACAAAGGGCTTTTGTAAGTATAAATCATTCTGCATATAGATATAAATAGAGTGATCTAAGTCTTTAGCAATAAGGACACTAGGATACCCTAAAAATCTAGGCCTTTCATCTTGATAAGCATTCATATATTCTTCGTATTGACTCTTTTGCATTTTCGATGTTGTTCCTGTATTGTCAATCTTAAGGTTACCCATTAATTTTCCGAGATCTTCTATGTCTGTTGGCTTATCAGTTATCATCTCTTTATTTAAATAGGGTATAGATCGTATAGTTCCTTTAGCCTCTGATTCACAACGACTCAAGAAAGGACAGCCTTCACATTTCTTACTCAAGACCCAAGTAGGTTCAGATATCGTTGATATATTTACTAGCATTTCCATATATATATACTTTATTTTACTCAATGCAAAATCAATATGAAATTTTTCAGGCTTGTCAAGGTCATTTGGGAGCCAGACGCCTCCCCAATTATCAATTTCTAAATCACGAATATCCTTGATAAGGTAAGATAGGAAAAGGGCATAAGAAGTAACCTGAAATTGATGCGTTCCAGAGATTTTACTAGAAGATTTAGCATCAATGATAAAAACTTTCCTTATTTTACTATCTTTATCTCTGTGAATATATAAAAAATCAGGTATAAAATCTTTAATACGATATGACGTGGTATTATGAATGATATCCGAGTAAAATGATTCTGGTAACGAACATCTAAGTTGATAGAGATATTTGCCAGGTTCTGCTTCTTGAAGCACCTTCATAAAATCTTTTGTTTTAGAGTGATCAACCATTTGTAATCGATGACGTTCAAAAAGTTCTTGTTCAAAATCATTTCCTCGATTGAAATGAGCAAGCGTGTGAAGATTTACTTTTTTATTTTCTTTTTCTAAATTTTTCAGATTAGCAAGAAGATAAAAATGTTTCTCACAATCATAATAAAAACTGTTGGCTAATGTTGAGACTGAATACTTGACTAAAGGCTTTGTAATTGTCTAAAAAAACATTTTAACAAATAAAACTATATGTGAACAGAGTAGTTATTATTTACATTCGATTTCAGATTCTCTTCCATAATATGTATATAAATATGTATATATATTTTTTAAAAAAAATAAAATAAAATAAAAAAAAGAAATAAAATAAAGGCACATCATGTCGTAATGGGGGTTTTTTTTTATAGAGTACAAATATGGTTAAAGTTTAAGGTCATTGCGAACAGGGAATAAGTGAATCGGATAATCTATTTAAGCGAATAGATAAAATATATTGTAATTCAAGTAGAAAACTCCTCTTTTGCTTTGTTCTAGTGTATGGCTACTTGGAGATAATGAAAAAGTATTGTTGAGCGGATAAGGAATAAATCTTTGCAATCTGATTGTACAGATTTTTTATATGTAAATAATGATAATTATATTTAATGTTAATACAAGATCTTAGAAAAATTATTATTTCTTGATTCATACGTCAAATATTACCGATAGTCCTAGTCAAAGGCCTATTTTTCTTCGTCAAATATAGAATAAAACATTGCTAGTATATCATAAATGGCTTTTGGAACTTATATAAACTTTACTGAATAATGTAGTGAATACCTTTCTAACCCTCTATATAGGCAAATAATTGACCATTTTTGATAAAAAAAAGGGGGGCAGCTGGCAATGTTCAGCTTACCCACTTTATGACGATCGATTAATCTACTATAGTGAATAGTAATAACAGCCTTCATTCTACTTCTTCGGTGACTTGTAAATGAATGCCAAATTTCATAGAAAAATATATTCTTGTTAATGAATGAAATAAAATCAAAGTCTGCATCATTTTGAAGCTTATTCAAAAAGTTAAATCTAGAGAAGATGTAAGTATGTATGATAGTGATGTTAACCGTTAGAAATGGTAGATTCAGAGTTTGTTAACATATGTATTTCTACCAACAAGTATTATTAATTGAATATCTGACGGACAAAATATCATTACAAGATACAAAAGATTCGAAGATATTCATTATATATTAGACATATCTATTATATTAGCTGGAGAAATATCCTATTTATTTTGGTATGTGTAAGCAAATAATCAAAAATTAACCTGTGAGAAAAAAAAAGTATAGTCAACTTTTGAAGTTTACATATGAAAAGTGAATGATAAACATACTTTTCTGAATAAATAAAAGAAAAAAAACAGTATATAGCGTAGTAGAGAACGCATGATGATATAACTAATAATTTTTTCTGAGTTTCTTGGATAAAATGAATTAACTAGTAATGGGTGTAATTAAGCTTTTGTATCATAGTATTAAAAATAAATTTATTCAAAGATTTAGTGTACTATGGCCACAAGAAACATGTCAATTAACAAATAGAGTTTTATCTGGAAGACTTGCTGTTTTTTTCTCTTGTGGAAACATGTAAATAATTTATTTCAATATACAATTTAATTATGTTAATTAGCCTTTATCATTTGAGTTTTGTAAGCTGTAATCCATGATTTTTTTTTTGTATTTGTGTTGCTCATTAGGCAAATAAGGCTATTGAAGCGGATTGGCGGACAGTGACTAGCTATAAGCACCCACATAGATTCAAAATAATTTTCCCCAGAAAATTCAATTTTCTTTTTCCCCACAATCGGAGATGCATAGTACATAGGCCATTTTTTTTTTTTTAAGTTTAATTATTCCTTTTCTTTTTCTTTTATTAACGTTACTTTGTTTTTTAATTTATATAATATATACACAAATATATAAATATATTATATAAGACTTGAATATGTCATCACTTACTGTAGAGACTATTGAAATTACAGAAATCAAACCTGGGTAAAAAACATATTCACTGATTTAAACTGTTTGATCTATCATCATTTTTATTTAAAATCCCCGCTTATTTTTTTTCTTTAAAAAAGTATGTCGCAAGCTGTTAAGGATTGCATAAGTGGTACTGTAGGAGGTATTGCCCAGGTTCTTGTTGGCCAAGTAAGTCATTTTTATTCAACTACAAATACGTGTATATAAAACTTTTTCTGTTTTCGTTTATTTTTAAAATAATAATCATAATAATACACAAATATACTTTATTTAAGCCTTTTGACACGGTGAAAGTTGTGAGTACAAAAAAAAAATAGTTCTAATGATGCCGTAATATTAGATCAAAGGTTCTAACATTATTATTTTTTTTAAAAAAAATATTAGCGTCTTCAAACACAATCAACTACATCACCGTTATATACAGGCATGATGGATTGTGTTAGAAAAACACATTCTAATGAAGGCTTTAAAGGTTTTTATAAGGTATAAAATTTTAAATGGAAATTTTTAATACTTGTTTGTTGGGAAAAAAAAATTCAAATAAAATAAATATAGGGTACTATGACACCTTTAATTGGTATTGGCGCTTGTGTATCCATTCAGTTTGTTGTACTTGAAGCCATGAAACGTTATTTTACTAGAATGAATCATAAAAAATTACAAGATGGTGAATTTTTAAGCAATGGGCAACTTTATTTCTCCGGCGCAATTAGTGGTTTAGCTAACTCGTTTGTGTCAGGGCCTGTGGAACATATACGTACAAGACTTCAAGTACAGATAGGTACGGGCTTTAATGGGCCTTTTGATTGTATCCGTAAAATCTATCAATCTTATGGTATTTCTGGTATCTATAAAGGTCAAGTTATTACAATGGCACGTGAATTTCAAGGCTATGGTGCATATTTTTTAGCGTATGAATACCTCGTTCAAAGGGCTATGAAGGAAAATAATTTAAAAAAACGCTCTGAATTACCTACCTGGAAAGTATGTGCTTTTGGAGCTGCAGCAGGCTATGCTATGTGGTTTACTATTTATCCCATGGATGCTATTAAGTCTAAAATTCAGACCGATGGTTTTGATACTCACACAAGACAATATTCTTCTACTCTTGATTGTGCTCGTAAAACATTTGCTAAAGAAGGTGTACCTGGATTTTTCAGAGGTATCGGCCCATGCTTACTTCGTGCTGCTCCTGTTAATGCTGTAACATTTATGGGGTAAGAAAGATAATGAATGCAATATGTATTAAAAAAAAAAAAAAGCTATTCTATTTTCTGGTACTCAGACATATTTTATTATAGATTTGAAATGGCCATGCGTGTTTTATCATAGAACTTCATAAGTCATATTAATATTCAGGAAAAAGAAAAGTAAATATTTACCTTCACATGGTTATTGAAACGTAGACATATGATTCTGCTGAATAAAGTTGAAACATTCTATACACATAAACTTTTAAATAGAGAATACTCTTGCCAGAAAATACATATTTAAATGTTAACTGTATTAAAAACTTTGATATTGAATAATGTAAATGATTTTTAAATATAGCAGTAGCGTAGATTGTTACACAAATAGTAAAATCGGGGAGGGGGGGGGCTATTGTAAAGATTTAGTTCAAAATAAATAAATAAAAAAAATTTTTTTTTACTATTTCCATTTCTTTTTTATTATTATTAGTTTTCAATATATTCAAGATGGAGCGTACTTATATTATGATTAAGCCTGATGGTGTTGAACGTGGTCTTGTTGGTGAGATTATCAAACGTTTCGAACAACGTGGTTATCAATTGACTGCCCTTGAGCTTATCCATCCTACTCGTGAGCTCCTCGAAGAACATGTAAGTATACAAGATTACCTGAAATAATAATAATAACAAAGAGTCTAGAGTATGATGTGTAAAATATAAATAAATAAGTAATAACAAAAAAAACTATCTATAATGTGTAGTATTGTGATTTGAAGTCTAAGCCTTTCTTCCCTTCATTGCTTGAATATATGACATCCGGCCCTGTTGTTGGTATGGTTTGGACTGGTAAGGATGCTGTTAAGACAGGTCGTAAAATGTTGGGTGAAACTAACCCTTTGGCTTCTTCCCCTGGTACTATTCGTGGTGACTTCTGTATTGAAGTTGGTCGTAACATTTGCCATGGTTCTGATTCTGTTGAAAATGCTGAAAAGGAAATTGCTTTATGGTTTCCTCGTGGTGTTAAGACTGTTGCTCGTAATCATTCTATTCATTCTTTGATCTACGAAAACTAAATTAAATCATACATGTTTATACTTCTACAATACCATTTAGAATAAATTATACATAAATCAAAAATAGTTTTATTTTATATTCTCATACCTTTTCTTTTCAGCCTTTTAAATATAATCTTTTGTCCATTGACGCTAACTTTACAGCTACTAGGAAATAATAACCAGTTTGTGACAAGTGTACAATTTATGCAATAACGAGAATACATTAAAGTAAATAACTGTTTTAAGAATGAAGTAATGTAAGTTAACTTTAACACAGTTAAAAGGAATAAATAAAAACCAAAAGATAAAAGTATATAATGTGGCATAAGAGATCTGCTTGGGTATTTATTATGTGTGTCCATCAACATACGTTGAAGCAACAAAAGATAGAAGTACACAGAGCATGTGTTATAATAAGGGGTTTTTTTTTATCAAAGAAATGAAAAAGACTCAATGGAACTTTTATTAGAATGAAGAGGAAAGAATTTTAGGTGCAGAATCTAAATATAAATTCATTTAATGAGTGAAGGGAAATTTCAGTACATCTGTAATATCTTTACTAAAATATCAGAATATAAAAATTATAAAAAGACTAATAAAGTCAATGAGAGGATCGAACAATAGTCTTAAAAGTCAAATTGTTTTTATTTATGACTTTTATTAAATTGACGAATATTTATAAGAATTGTTACAGAAGGAAGTAGTCTGCAATAGGACGTGAAACCGAAAAGTAAAAGTGTTAGTGAACGACCGAATAAAATGTGTTATAAATAACGAATTCTTATATGTTTTGATATTATTCGATGAAGTAAGTAGATTAGAAAAGTTTTAAGAGAATCTAGTTTGAATCTCTCGAGTAATAATTTTATGATGATCTACTTATTTAACTAAGAAACATCAGCTTGTGACACGCATTTTCTTATATACTTTTCTATTAGATATGCATTTTCTACACCTCCAAATAAAGAGAGCTCTAGATTTTTCTGTACGATACGAAATAGTACAAAGAATATGTATATCTATATACTCAATGGTATATATCTCCATTGACTACAATTAGTATTTATTCTATTGTTTCATTCCCCTTTATTTATTCAAAGAATAAATTGTCCACTGAGAAAAGATAATCTGACATCACAGCTTACAGCAAATAACTATAATAACTCAAGAGATAAATGAATACTTTTTTTATTTCAGACACTACTGTAGATAAAAAAAAGGTGTACATTTATACAAGCTACACTCAGATATTTCTACATAGTATTACTTGTTAATGCCCTTTTATATACTCAAAGAATAGAGTCAACTATACTGAAGTCTATAAATAGACAAAATTTATATAAGCAGCAACAGAGGGGGAAAAAGCTCCGTTTAAATAAATAAATAAATAAATAAAGGAGAAGCTGTAATACATTCAATATGTATGATGATCTAAACAGAGTCATATTCTCTAATAGAAAACAATAAGCCACAATAAAGCACTGTGCCTATTAGAAGCCTTTTGTTTATGTGAAAAAAAAATATATAAATAGGGGAAGAAAAAATTTATTTTTGCTTTTCTTTTTCTTTTCTTTCTTTATGAAAGTGATATTCTGAGGATATTGGTCACTATAAACAATAAATCGTCAGTGATATTCTCCGGATAATGGTCACTCTAAATAATAAATCCCCCAGTGAAGTTATTTGGATGTATTGGTCACTTAAAATATTCAATCCCGAGAGTATCTTTCATTTGGAGTTTTCACGTCTCTCGTTAAATATGACTGTGAAAGGAAGCACATAATGATCAACCTCCACGATTGGTTGCTTCTGGAAACAGTAGTCTTTTTTATTATATAGAGAAGCTACTGGCTAATTGGATCATTACCCCTTTTTTATTATTAATTATAAATGAAAAAAAAAAAAAAAGAAAGAAAGAATCAAGATCAGATAAATGAGAGTACTAAAACAATTACTGACATAAATTTGAAGAGATATGAACATCTCATTCAATAGAAAGACATTTGTAATATTCTCGAGTATAGAAAGCAAATTATAAAATTTTGGAGGCGCGAATTCGAAAAAATTCAATAAGCGAATTGAAAACAAACCAAGATCCTTTTCTACTGTAACTTTATATTTTTTAACCATGGGGCTTATAGAAATAAAACCAGCTACGATTAAAGATATCCCTGTTATTTTAGATTTTATTAAGAGACTTGCAGAATATGAAAAGCTTTCACATGAAGTTATTGCAACCGAAGATGTTCTTCGGGAGACCTTATTTGGTGAACATCGTTATGCTGAAGTCATAATCGCCTATGGTAAACAAAACGATGAGGGGAATACACCTATTGAACCAGCAGGAATGGCTCTTTTCTTTCATAATTTCTCTACCTTTGTAGGACGCCCTGGACTTTATTTAGAAGATTTATTTGTGAAGCCTGAATTTAGAGGAATGGGCATTGGTAAATGTCTCTTGATTCAATTAGCAGTAATCGCAAAAGAAAGAAATTGCGCACGTTTTGAATGGGTTTGCTTAGATTGGAATAAACCTTCAAGAGAGTTTTATGAAGCACTTGGTGCTAAACCTTTAAGTGAATGGATTATTCATCGTATAGATGGCAAATCACTAGATGATCTTGCTGCTTTATAATTAATTATAAAACAAAATAAAAAAATAAAAAAAAAAAAAAAAAAAAAAAAAAAAAAAAAAAAAAAAAAACGTGCGCATGTATTTTTTATATATTTATTTTGAGATTGCTAAAGACAAATTTTATTTTATGTTTTATTCAATTCCCTATCATCGAAACGACGCATTTTTGATCTTTTCTTTATATTATTTTTAATAATGGTATCGTCTTGCATTAATGGAGACTCAGTACCAAATTGACCTTTAGCTTGATATCCATTTGCAAAATCAGTTGCAGATATAATGCCTTTATTTTCTACTTTTAATTTAGAACAAGCAATAACACTGCCATCACCGAAAGCTATATGTAAGGATTTACTAGCTTCATCCCATCTAAAACTTCCAGGTTCACTCTGCTGTAATGATATAGTTTCCTTCTTATTAAATGATAACAGATGAAGATCTAATAGTTGCACAATCAGATTCTTCTTCTTTTTATGGTACGTGGTACGTAAAGGAAATTGATCTCCAATAGCACGATTTAATTGTTCAGCTTGCCAGGCTGACATATTTTTAAAGTCTAATTCAGACCATTCCTTCTTCACTTTAGGTGCTTTCGTTGCTTGGGAAATATCTTGTTTTTGAGCATTCTGTTTACGTTCATAAAGATTGCAGACAGTATCAATTAAGAGTCGAGAACCTATCTCAGCTAAGGTTTCTTTCAATTTTGAATAAACTGGGTAATCATGATTCATTGATAATAAACTAATTCTTTCTTGTGCTAAAATACGGCCTGCATCAAATTCTTTATCATCTAATTCTTGAATGGTCACACCTGCTTCTGAATCTCCATAAAGGATAGTATGTTGGATAGGTGCAGCTCCTCTATATTTTGGTAGTAAAGAAGGATGAACGTTAATAGCGCCTTGATTAAGTGATGAAATAATATGAGGTGGAATAAAATAGCCAAATGAAACTACAATGCCTAAATCATATACTTTATTGTTTGGTAGTGTCCAATCATTTAATGTTTTTATGCCTGCTGGTGTATGATAGATTTCAATATTATTTCTTTCTGCTATTTCTTTTGTTTCACCTATATATGTATATATAAATGTATATAAATATATATAAATATATGTGTATGCATATTAACAATAGTAATAATCTGGGGTATGTCGAAATAAATTTACTAGGAGTTATTTTTTCGAGTTTTCTACCCGTTCGTCTATCAGGAGGACAAACAAGATCAATAGTAGCAATGCAGCTACCTTGACGTTCTAGAAAGAAAAGAAAAGAAAACAGGTCAATTACCGGGTATAATGGCAATTCTGAATTCCATAATTACCCTTTTCTTTAATGAGAGCCCTTAAATGAGTAGACGCAAAACTGTCAGTTCCAAAAAATAAAATACGGAGTTTTTGGTTATTAGTCAAAGTTGTATAGTAGTGTTGATATTTAAAAGATGAGCTCTATATATATATATATATCTTTCTTTTTTTTAAAAGAGGCTGTATATTTTGTTTTGCTTTACTTTTTTATTTACGTTTATTTTAAAAGAGGTTCTAGATATCAATTTGAACATTTTATATAGGTAAAACAATATTAAAAAGAAACGAAAAGGGTCCCTTTTTTTTTTAATTCATTATTATGTGACTACTTTTTTTTGGCAGATTTGGCAGATTTGGCAGATTTGGCAGGAATTTCAGCTCTAAAGACATAAACTAATTGTTGACTTTGCGTAGCAACATTATCAAGACAGCCTAAATTATACAGATCTGATTTCATATTGGAAACCATGCTTTTCATTTGATATAAATCATGGTTAAAGATATCAATACTTTCTAAAATACATAAATTAAAGATCAATTGTTGCTTTGCGAACTTCTCTAGATATAGAATAAATGTTTTCTTTCTTTTTATATGAAATAGGATAGCCTTCAATGTTTGATGAATTGCAAAAAACATATGATGATAAGTACTTAGGTCGCATTTCATTATCTTAATTTCATCTAAACCCTGAAGTATCTTCAATGTAAGATCTAATGCTTCTAATAAAAGGTTAATTGTAACCTGATAATTATCTTGTTGTAATAGGGAAAATAAAACCACAAGATGCATTGAATAATAACATAATTTGAGATGTAAACTTGGATTCAATTGATTATCCCACCATCTTTTGACTTCTGCCGTTAATGAATCATATGTTGAAGATAATGTATAAGACTGAATTGCTCTATTGTATTTACGCATGTACTGAGAAAAATAAGCAAATTGAAGATAGGAATCTTGTGACGTACAGCAATGATTATGCTGTCTAGTTGGTTCCTGCTGTGCTACATGATGAGGCGTTGTGAAGTGATTGAAGTTAGGGAAAGTAGTATCATAATGATAATTCTGATTTATGCCAGCAGATATTTCTTTAATTTTGAAGGGGATTTTATCTGGTAGTAAACATTCTTGATTTAATGAAATTGCTAACCAAGCATCTATATAATACCAGCGATACCAGCAATTCCTTAAAATAGGCGAACTATCAGCATATTTGACTTTATTCTTTAAAAGAACACTAGCGAAATAATGCCATGTATGTTGTTCTCCAGTGACACGTAAAAGGGTTGCAGTATAACTAAGACAAAAATAACACTGGATAGCTATGATGGATAATTGCAAATCTTCTTCTTCGTTATCTGGGAAAATAAATTCTTCTAAATAATGACAAGCCCTCTTATAAAAATAATAGGCACTATCTCTTTTGAAATCTTCTGTTGCTTTATTATTGACAGTGTTATTATTAGGTTGTTGACGACCATTGCTTATCATTGTTGGTTGCTGCTCGTTAATGGTAATCATACTGATAGCAGCCACACAATAGAGTATTGTCCTTGGAGTATTCTTCTTTTGTAATAAACTTAATTCAATCGGTGCAACCTTAAAACTTATGCAACACCAGTGTTGTATAGCTCGGAATATAAGACCTTCAGTGAGCCGAGTACTTGCTGAATGATATCGAATTGGCTTTGGTAAAGAGGGCCTTTTTTCATATGTGCTGCGAGCCTTACTCACAAGATATTTTGTAGATTGTACACTTTGCTGTATTAGAGAATGAGGATGAGATGGTAACAAATTGTTAATTTCTAATAATTCACATAGGTCACTAAAGTTATGAATCAAATAAGATACTTTGCTAAAATTAAAAGGATTAGTATTAGATTTATAACAGTAATAATAAGCGATATCTGTCATTTATTTTTTTAAAGTGTAATAATGCATTTAAAAGAAGAAAAAGAAAAAGAAGAATAGTCTTTATTTTTTTTATTTTTTATTTTTTATTTTTTTATTTTTACTCCTGAAAAAATAAACATATTGTAGTTCTCAGAGAAAACTTATCCAAGTTAAATGAAGAAATTTAAAAGTCAAAATCGAGAAAATACAATTACGCAATCTGAGAAAGTGCAATTGATAAATCGAGGACGGCTCAGTCAAATACTAACTGAGAGAAAAAAGAGAATAATGTATATAAAGTGCCTACTATTTATACTTTTTGGTATGATTGTCTTATTAATGCTTTATCCATCCTAAACTGTATATTATTATCCTTTTACGCTATATTAGTTTATAAAATTGTGTTATATATTATTGAGTGATCAATCTAATGTATGCAATAATTGTAATGGATAAATACTTATTCCTGTTATTTACTATGCCTCATCTTGATGTATTATATACGGTAATATATTTTCTACTAAGTTTAGCTTATATGTATCGACAATCATTTATATTTGATTTGATAGCTAAATTATAATTATGATTAGTGGTAACTTGGTTTCAGCTCTAACTTTTAACTTTATTTTTGTATATGAGGTTATTAAGCTTATTTTATTATTATGTTATCTACAAATACGACAAGCAATCAATGAACAGTATAAAATTATACCTTTCTTTTGTTTTCGTTAAAATTTAATCCATACCATCACTAAAGTAAATGTATGTTTATTTGAAAATACTTCGTGACTTTACAGCTTAAGATGATGTAAAACGGCTTTACATTATTTCACAATATTATTAATGTAGTTTTTTTGTTATTAGTTAGAAAGAGCTCATTTATAACCCTTTTAATAGCTGTTAGTGGTAATTACCGATAACTATGTTGTATAGTATTGTTTAGGAAAGGGAAACAATAATAATAAAAAAAGGTAAAGCAAAATAAAACCAAAAAGTCTACGAAAACGTTGTATAAATTCTTTTTATTTAAAAAATTCGATAAATAGAAAAGATATACTAAATTGGAGCTTTATTTATATCCTTTGGAGATGGGTAAAGCTTTTTGGAAAATATTAGAGGGCCAAAGATATATCCAGTAGATAGTTAGATTGATATAGTTTGGCCTTGATAATTAAGAACTGTCATGGTTGTAAGATTTATAACTTGATTTGGTTAGATAAAAGTATTTAGTGTGTTTCCATAATAATTCTGTCTATGTACATATAAAGTATATTAGTCTTTGTATGGAAAATAATGAATACAAGTCTTGCATCTAAAAATACATCTTTTATCATTGTTTTACTAATTATAAGTGTATAAAAAATGACTTTTTTTAATCAAGTAGAGAATATAAGAATAATTAGTATACAAGTAATAATCGATCTCGCTTAAAAGTACATGAGCTACTTTTAAAAGAAAATGAATATACAAAAGATATGGATATTTTTATAATGCTTCTTGATATTATAATATTCTCTTCTATGATTATATCATCAAATACAATTTGTTACATTTATGTATCTTATCATTACTCATCATCTTTATTCACAAAAAGTATAAATATCTCGCTATTATTTAAGAATAAACTTAGAACATACTTTTAATTCAAACTTATTAACAAGTCTTAATCTACTTCTTTACGTCTTTTCTTTTATTTTTTATTCTTCACTTATTTGTAAATCACAACACTCATTCATACCATAATTCATGCGTCTCCGTATGTTATATGTTCTTACATTTACAAACTTTTTTATATCTTGTCTGTACAAATTTATTTTCTTCAGCCGTACTTGTACCTGTGTGTTTTTATACTCAATCCATATCTTTACGTTACATGTGTTTCTGTTCAATTCCTTTAAATAAATTAAATCCGTCCTTTTGTGTACTTTGTTTTGTTTTCATCATATTTGTTTGCTGATTCAGCGTAAGTCAATGGATGTAACTGAAATATACTTGAGCAAATTTCTTTTCCAGCTATTAAATAAAAAAGCCAATTACATGGTGCACCTTTGTAATGACAAAACCGCATTTTATTTGAAAATTTTCCAAAAAAAAAAAAGCGCTTGTCCAACTCTATGAATTATATGTAATTGAAGGCTACTAATTATAAGGCTAAAGAGTGCTGTTTAAACCTCTAAGGGCGCCAAAGGTATGAAAAAATCAGTAATATAACCTTTTCCTTTCATTACGAACATATCGAAAATAATATATGTATATCCATTACTAAGTACAGAGCTACTAGTAGTCTTAAAAAATTTATTATAGGGAAACATTTCGAAAGTTATTAGAATCATCTGTTTGATGCAATAACCTACTTATGTTATATTTTAGCTATTGTACTGGTTTTAATTACAGCAAAATGTATTATTTATATATTTATGTTATCTAGTTTTCATGTCCATATATGTTATCTAACAAATATGAACTCCAGTAAATATATTTAGTTTTCCTTGGATAATAGTAAGACACATTACTGAGTGAAAAGTGAGAAAATATTAATATGATGAATATGTTTGAAAACCATAATTTCATAGATGAAGTAGGCCCTGATATTAATATAACATTTTTCAGAGGATGGCTAATCAACGGCATTTCAGCTATTATCACTACGCCTAATACTAGGACTATATTATCGTAGACGATCTTAGAGATGATGAACACTTAGTATATAGTAGAATCAATCGTATTTAATGGCTTGCAAATAAGATCAATTTTGATAAATGTAAAATAAAATCCCTATCTAACTTGAGTAAGCACATTATTATAAATCATTACCCGTAAGCTATTTATAAATTCTTAAGCGAAAGAGACCATTTCGAAGAAATAATTTTTCTTTTCTTTTTTTTTTTCTTTTCTTTTTTTCTACTAACAAAATAAATAATAAAATAGTAGAAATAAGGCATAAATACATTAATTGTCTACCTACTCGCAGTTTAGAATCAATAGCTGAAAACAGGGTTAAGTGAAGCTCTAATTTTGTAAACAGTAAGGACTGAAGTATTAAAAGCTTATAATACTATTCTTTTTTGTCTTATTGAAGCAGTTGTATAGCACTTGACACATATTTGAGGTGTGAGTCTATTTTTTTTTTAAAAAAAAATGATTTAGGCCTTAAAAGAATACTTATTGTGATTTTAGTTCCCACCACTCAATTTAGAAAACCGTCTTTTTGGAGTTGCAACCTTTCCAAATTCAAAACTTCAAAACATGAATGTCCAAATTTAGACAATATTTTGCATTGTTATTAACAAATATATATAATAATAAGCTTATTTAAACTATTTGCTAATGTGTTTTATTTTATTTTATTTTGATTTGTTTTATTTTATTTTAACTGTGTACTAGAAGCTAAGGATGAATGGATTACCTTCTAAAATTACATTCTTTACAGAAGATATACATAATCAAGAACGACTTTGCACTAATCATTTACAAGGTATTATCATAGTTCATATCTTATCTTAATGTTTATCTATTCATTTTTATTCATTCATTTATTTATATTATAAAAGACCTTTCTAAAATTAATGATCGTAGTTGTAATACAACTCCTCTTTCTTGTTCTGATTCTTCAACAAACACAATACATAAAAAAAAGCCTTTACCACAAATCCCACCAAAAAGGAATACGACCTCTGAAATAATTCCAAATTATAACAATTCTACCACTGTTCATTATCCTTTTATTAATCACGCAACACGGCAAGGAGGTGTCGTGACAGGACCTTCTTGGACAGTTACAACACCTATGCCTATGATTGACAGAGATAACGTTATTCAACTAGAAAATAGAGAAGTTAATTTTAATTTACCTCAAAAAAATTTTAATACAACTGTGGAAATTAAAGATAATAATGAATCTCAATACATTGTTTATAATGAACACAACAACAATAGAAATATAAAATCCGATCAAGAATTGTTACATAATCCTTTGTCTGACGAATTGTTTCAACAACAAGTACATTATTTCAACTCTGCTCCATATTCAAATGGCTATTATGATAATCAAACCACTTATTCTTCGGTTAATAGTCATCACTCATCATCCTGCGAATCAATTAATATTAGTATTGACTCGACTAATCATAGGCCATTCGCACTAAATGATAATGTAGCTTTCGATACTAACCAAGAATGGAAAATATCAACTTTCAGAACTATGGAATCAACCCTTTGTAGATCCGAGAATTCAAAAACAGAAACAAAAGACCAAGTAACACACTTAAATCAGGGGCCTCAACTATTTAAAGATACGATGCATTATGAAAAGCCCTTTGAGCCATCTACCAAGAAAATAACGAATACAGAAATAAATAAGCCAGATTATATAAATGAGGTTCAACATCATACTCTATTATTACAACGAAAGCTGTCCAAGGAGGAGATCTCTAATATGTCTGAAGCTTCAAAATCGGTATCATGTTTACAAAGGTTGAACTGCTCATCAGATTCAACTGAAGATATTGATCTTGCAACAGCTAGCGCTAATATTACTACTCTATTTTTATCTTCCGAATTACACAATGCCAATAGTAGTGGTACACTAAATGATGGTAGTAGTTCATCTATACCATCCTTTGTGTCCTCCGTTGATTATCAATTAGTACCACTACCATCTACTTTTGTCTATACAAAATTACCTGATCAAGATCATTTTAACAAACAAAGAACTACACAAAATCATTCAAGTTTAATGCCTCGTTTAACTATACCACCATCAGTTGAACAGGAGGAAGCTCCATGTAATTCCTTTTTTGCTTCTGAAAAATACTTCCAACAGCCTGATAGTGCTTCACCAATTTCAGCTACTGCTTCAAGAATACCTTCCCCTTGGGGTAGTGCATCAGAGAGACAGCAACAATCAATGGGCCGTATATCTACAGTTTCTATTCCTATTTCCTCTGTTCATCATACAGCTCAAGTTCCGGATGAAGTTTCGCATATTAATTCATCTACTGAAACTACTACTACCACCACCAACACTACTACTACTACTACTACTACAATGGAAAAAAATAAAAGTCAGAAAGAGACGCTTTCAAATGAAAATACAAGTAAAGCAGAACGAAATTTTATTAACATACATGTGAATCAGGAAACGAACAATGATACAATTACTAATTATAATGAAGCTTCATTGAGTATTGCATCCTGTAGCTTAATTCAAATTCAATCAAATATCAAACTCTACCGTCGAATGGCACTTAAGACTCAAAATGAGGATATACAAATGACTTATGCCAAATATTTACTACAAATTGCTAAGCTTTATAACAAGCAAGGTAGTATATTCATTCCAAAAAAAGCAAACCTATAACCCCACCTATCAAAAAAATAAAATAAATAATAATAGTCATAATAATATTTATTTGAATACAGGTTTTGGAAATCGAAATGGCCGCAACACTATAAAGAAAGGCATACATGGTACGAAAAAGGGGCATACTTATCAACAATTAGAAACTCCTGAGCAGACAAGACATCGTTTACTTTCAGAAGCAGCTTATTGGATTGTGCGACTGGCTAAAGCTAAAAAACCAGAAGCGTTATTCATTAAAGGACGTTGGTGCTTATTGGGCCCAGAAGCAGAAGAATGTGTCATACGAGGTTATGAAAAAACTCAAGAAAATAAAGCTTTCAAATGTTTTTTAAGTGCTTCAAAAGGAGGTTGGACAGAAGCACACTACGAGCTTGCTCAGTTATGGAAGATTCGTGGTAAATTTGCAAAAGCTATACAGTATTATGAGAAGGGTGCAAAGGAAAATCATACACTATCTATTTATGTATGTATCAGAAATATTTTTACATGAATTTTTTATTTTATTATATATATATATAAATATATATTCTTATAATATATAATATAATATAGAAAATGGCCAAAATATTATTACGTGGACAGTTGAAACATAAAGTAGATATTCCCCGAGGAATGGCTTATTTGAAACAAGCAGCTGATATGAATGATTTTGCTTCAGCAGAACCAGCATTTGTTTTGGGATGTATCTACGCGCATGAATTTGATTGTATTGGTATTCAAAGGTACCCTTTCATATATAAATATATATTTATATTATTATAAAATATGTCATTAACTTAATTTTAAGATATGCTGAAAGTATATCGAAACAACTTGCTTTAGATTCAGCAACTCAAATGGAAAAATCTTATGAAAAAGTTAATTATCCCTTAGCGCTAACTTATTTAAAAAAATCATGTCAAAAAGGTTATCCAGATGCATTGTATTTTATGGGTCAAATATTGGAAACAGGCAAATTAGGACAGCTTAGTGATTCATGGCAAGCTTATCAGTATTATGTCAAAGCAGCTGATGCGGATCATGTAGGTGCTATGTTAGATCTTTCACGAATTTACTCTCAGGGTATTCCAGGATTACTGGCTGCACAAAAAGAAATTGCATTCAAATGGTGTTCAAAGGCTGCAGACCTTGGATTTGATCAAGCTGAATATGTACTAGGGTAAGTATGTATATATATATATGACAAATGAATGACAAAGCAAATAATAATACAATTATTATAATAGAAAGTACTATGAAAATGGCATAGGTGTTAATGCAAATTTTCCTCGCGCTTTGGAATATTATGGTAGGGCTGCTTCTAAGGGTTACCAACCCGCTGCTGAGAAACTAAATCGGCCGCTTACAAATGGATCTTCAAGAAAAGAACCACAGGCCACTGAAAAAAAAAGTATCATAGCTAAAGAAAATGCAAATGTGGACCAACTATTCACAAATCGAGATGATAAATGTAAAAAATCATCTAAAAAAATTAATTTAAATAGTACAAAAAATAATATTTGTAATGTTCAATAATTTATACAACTAGAATTAAAAGAAACTATTCATACTTTTTTCATATAAAACGAAATTTATGTTATATTATTGCAAATCTTGTGCATATATATGCACTTTATGCTATATATTAAAAGCCTCTTTTCAATCATATTTAGGACTTGTAGGAGCCGTTTCTTTTTTTTTTAATGATTATAGAACAGTATATACAAACCTTGTGCTTTTAGCTTACAAAAAAAAAAAAAACTGATAAAAACTTATATTACCTAATACCTTCGTATCAATTTTCTTCCATGTATATTAATGAATTTAGTTGATTTCATATTATTTCTTTAAAACAGGCTTCCCAGACTATTATCTAAACAGACTGATCAACAAATCTAATAGAGATTAAACTAAATAATCTTTCAGCAACGACCGAAACAAATAAATATGATTTTGCATAATGAGTGCACGACTATCTCTCCTAATCAAGGATCTCTATTCTTAAATTGGCTTCGTTTGTCTTCATACTAACATGCACTCCTTTCGATCCCTTTATTCTCCTTCTACTCATAATGATTTTTCCTGTATATAAAATACATTTTGAATTGGTCCGAGCAGATTTAGTGTTTAAAATACTTGTATTCAACTGAATTAATTAAAGCTAATGGATTTAACAACATTGAAGCGCATAAAAAACATTTTTTTCTACTATTTAAAGAGAAAAATAACTTCAAAAAAAACATTATAAATATAAAATAAAAATAAAAAATATGATATATTATTCTATATTAAATCTAATTTTTTTTAACTCTGTATTCATAAAATAGAATGAATTATTATCTAATCATTTTACTGTCAAAACCTTCTTTTACAATAGGTAAATCTGTTGCTTTCTTTGACTTCATCTTTTCTTGTTGGCTAACGTTACTATATACATACATACATATATATAGATGATATAAATACGTTTTTTCTTTCTCTAAAAAAAAAAGAAAAAAAAAATAGAGCTTGTTATGTTTACCTATACCAAGCACCACCAAGCAATGTCAACACAATACCGATTAAATTCATAAAAGTAATATTCAAATTAAAAATTATCACTGCCAATACAATTGAAAGCACTTGTTTTACATTCCCTGCCACTGTCATGGTTAAGGCGCTTGTCTTCTTATTCGCTGTAAAGCTAATAACATTTAAGAAAAAGGCAATCACTCCATTCATTAATAAAGCAAAGCAAAGAGAGAGTGTAAGTTTTGAATGTGCAAAACTAATCACTGCAGTCATTTCTCCTGTAATATAAGCATATATCAGAGTCTGAATAAACGCCAAAGGAGACATACGTAATAAAAGGTCTAAAGGATGAAGCTTCAAACGTCCTACTTGAACTCTATTTGTTACAATTGTTTTAATTGCTGCCAAAAGTGTGCCTAATACTGTTAATACGAATCCTAGCATTGTATAATTATAATCTCCAAATGTAGCAAAAGCAACACCTAAAACTACCTAATACCATACCATATATCAAATCAGCTCATTTTCTGTCGAATTGCTATATATATATTTACTTACGGGTAATAATGAAATGTATATCATAGTAGAAAAAGACTTTTTGAAAAAAATGATAGAGATCATCACTGTGAAAACAGGAGTCATTGCACGAACTACTTGATGAAACTATGTAAAACAAAATACATGTTGTATATATTCTTACTATCAATTTTTAAATATGTATTCACTTGTTTAAAATAATAATAATAACAATAATTAAAATACACTTACTGGCACAGTAACCAAATTTCTATAATAATAATAATAATAATAACAGGGCATATAAATATAAATCGAACTTATAATTACACCAAAAAAAAAAGTTATTATACATACAATGAAACGTTACTGATAGCAATATTGATTGTGTACAGCACAGAAAAGGCCAACATAACTATATTTTCCCTTTCTCCAAGTAAGGCAGGTGTAAATAAATCTGCTTTCCAAAAAGCATAGGACCCAATTGCACCACATAGTGTATGTATTGCTGTAAGTGTCCAAGGAAATGGGAAATCATAAAGTGCCAAAATGATTTTATTATAAAGCGTTAAAGATAAATTAAAAAAAAAGTAAAGTACAAGCCAAATCATAGGCGTATCAAAGCTTTCTAGTTTATTTGAAAATGTTTCGAATTTCATTATGATATTATTCAAAGAATAATAAAAAAAAAAAAGAAGAAAAGAAAGGAAAAAAACTGTTCTGTTTAACTCAATAAAGTTTAAAATAAAATTATTATTAAAAGGAGGAGACACAGTTTGCCTTTTTTTTTTTTTTTTTTTTTTTTTTTTTTTTTTGTAGGAAACGAAATTGTAGGGGTTACAACAATAGCTGCTATAATAAAAGATTGTAGATCCGGAGGATTTATCATCCTCTTATTAAATAATTGATTTGCCTTGCTTAAAGATTTTATTTATTAATGTATTTATTTTTTAGATTTCAACTTTCTTGAATTTGAACTACTTCCAGTTCCTGTAGTCTTTCTTTTCTTCGATGACGCTTCTTTAATGTATTTTGAATCCATAGCATCTTCTTCATTTACTGATTCTTCTTCAACAGGACTGTCATCGCCAATAGGTTCATCTTCTTCAATAATTGTTCCTTCCGCATCTTCTTTAGGTCCAGACACAATTTTTTTAATTGGTACTCCACCAACTTGGAATAGGATAGGATGATTTTTAGAGTTGTACCTAATTTAAAACGTCAGAATCTTATATCATAATTTAAGGTATATGCTTACTCTCTTGTAAAAGCAGTTTTAACCTTAGTAGGGATTTGTACAAGTGGTAATTTTCCTGATTCAGTAAAAACTAATTCATTTAATGTATCTAAATTTTCTCTGTCAAGATAATATGTATCCATAATCTCCATTGCTCCTTCAAAATTTTCCTAAAAATAGCCATCGTTACACTAACAATTATATAATCCTTTATTATTATTATCTTACCTTTTCTAGATCACCAAATATACGTTCATTTAATGTTGGAATATAATTCTGTCTAATTTCATATTTATCACCAGAGGCTCTTAAGCGCATACGTGTTTGAACATCACTTAATGCTCTAGCATATTTTCCTGCCTTTGAATTTTGACCAAGCCATCTAAGATAAAATATAAGAAACCATATAAAACTACAGGTTATATATAAACAATAACTTACCCAGGGAAATTCATTCTAGTTCGAAGACTACCTTCCATATAATTTGCAGGTCTTACACAAGAAAATATAGAATGAACTGGCATTAATGAATAATGTTGAACAGTACTGAAAAAAAGTAATTAGAATATTTATATATTATTATTATTATTAATAATATTAATATCTACCCATGAATCATTGTATCTACAAGGTCACCATCTGCCATAGCATTAGCCGCCTTTGCTATTAAATCCATATGATTACAGTCTGTCTCAGTAGCATTACCAGTTCGAGAAGCTGCTTTTTCAGGTACACATTTTAAATAATTTTCCTAATAGCCACAATATATTTTAGAAAATAAAATATAGTTATTTCAGATAAAAAAAAAAGAAACCTACAAACATCATTAAATGAGAAAGACTATATTCATGGAAATAAATATCATATTTCTCATTTAAAGACTTTGATCTCCAATTGCTGCTTGACAAAAGTTCGATAGGAATATCAAATAAGTTGAGAATAGAATATTTCTGGTTATTTTTACCACTAATGTGTATAATATACATATAACAAAAAAAAATAGTTAGCAGTAGTTTTTATTTTATTTTATTTTTTAACAAACTTACACTGCCTTTGCTTGATCATAAGTCATATCAGATTCTTTTAGACGATATGTAGACAGGATATTAATAATTTGTCGAATATCATTCTGTGTTAAAGATACAAGCTCATCAACAGCATTTGGCTGAATTTTAAGGCCTTCCCTAATAGATTTGATAATTTAATATCTGCATGGATTCTTTATACAGTAAATAACTTACTTGAATGCTATAGAAAGAATTCTAGAGCGAATTTGAGCAGCTGGTGTTCTACAAGGAATATAACCCTCTTTTTAGGAAAAAAAGATGATATGATAGTTATATAATATCTATACCATTACCTCTTAAATTTAGCTTCAAAGCAAACTCTCAATAAAGGTGCTACTTTGGTTGATCTTGGGTCATTACATATACAAATAACAGGTATTTTTGTTTTTCGAATTAACATGGCTAATTCTGCTGATCCACCACGATCGCCTGCTGTCATACCATCAACTTCATCCATAATTAATACAACTTTCTTTCCATTAGTAAATTTAGTTTCAGTCTAAATAGTAGTTGTTTGTAAAATTGACAAAATACTAACGACAAAATAAAAATACTGAACAAACCTTTTTCTCTCTATTAGATTTAAGGAATTCAGTCATAGTACGATTATCTATCATTTCAGTTATATTCTCCTCTAGAACTTTTTTACTACGAGCATCACTTGCATTGAACTCAAGTGCTTCATATCCATTAACAGCAGCAACAACATTAGCAGTAGTAGTTTTACCGATGCCAGGTGGTCCGCTGATAAGAATAGCACGAAACTGATTCATTTCATCTCCATTTCCTTTAAATCCTTCAGAATAATTTTTTTGCCAATTTCCTAACCATTCTGAGATACGACGAACTAATTCTTTATTACCAATAATCTCTTTAAGTTCTTTTGGTTTATATTTTTCTGTCCATAATTGTTGGCTATTTGTTTCGGTCTTTTTACTAAAGATGAATTTGATTAATAAAAATGTAACTATTCTTTTATCAAGTGTATAACTTACGTTCCATTAGCTGGACTTTCCTTTATAGTTACTTTATCTTTCCCCTTATCCTGTGCAGGTATAGCAGGAATAGGTGCTTCCTTTTTAGGAGCAGAAGATTCAACAAATTTATAAAATGCATCTTCATCAAGGATTTTTGTACCTAATGATTTAGCTTTTGCTATCTTACTTTCACCTGCATCTCTACCTAGTAACAAATAATTGGTCTTTCCACTTACAGCAGTAGTTACACGACTATCATAAACAAAAAATTAATGATATAAAATACATAATTCTCTCTCTCTCTCTTACCCTCCATAACGCATAACGATGTCTTTAGTTTGATCTCTTGTTAATGTTTCATATTGACCAGAGATAACAAAAGTAAGACCACCTAAACAATTAGGAGCTCCTACAGGCTCAGGTCTAGTACCTAATGCCTTAGGTGGTTCTTGGTTTTTCAACATGGCGAAATAGTTTTTTTTGCCTGCAGGTTTTGGTTTCTCTTCAGTTTCTTTTTTAGGAGAATTAGGCTTAATCTTCTTTTGTGGACGAGAAATGGGTTTTGCTTCGTCACTGTCTTCTTTATAATCATTATCGCTATTATTATCCTCATTATCTTCTTTATAATCATCATCATCTTTACTAATAATTTTATGCTTTCTAGAACTAGTCTCTTCTTTCTTTGGTACTATTACTTTCTCAGTTGCCTTTACTTTTGTCGTCTTGGATACAGGCTTTGTCGAAGTTTTTGATTTAGACTCAAAAAAATCTTTAGGATTGATTTGTCTAAAAAAAAATAATAATAATTATAATAATAATAATGCATTTAATATATCTATTCAATTAAGATAAATTAAAAGTTTGCTATTTTTTTTCTTATTTACTCTGTGTTCTTTGAGGTAAAATGTCTTGACTTTAAAATGGGTGCTTGACTAAATTCAAATAGAGCAAAATATATGTCAATAATGTACTCATGAAAAAAAAAAAAAAAAAATAATAATAATAACGATAACAATAATAATATTACAATTCATCGTCTTCATTAGCTTCTTCTAAGGTTCCAAAATATTGATATAAAATTAGTAATTAGTTGATAGCAGATATGTTTAAAAACAAGTATTGAGTTTTATAATAATACCTTTTGCTATTCTTTTGAGATCATTAGTAGATTCCTTTTTTTCAAGTTGAATCGATTAAAAATTAGTTGACATGTCCTTTCATATATTTGTGTACTTTGACATGGTTTTTATAAAGTATAGTTTCCTTTTTTTTTTTACCTTTTTCTTTATTTGTGATGGACTGAAATATTTTTCGATTCCCATATTGATCGACTATATAAAAATATTTGATAAAATAAAAAGTGAAAAGAAAAATATAAGCGCGGCGCTCTGCATTATTATTATTATTTTTTCGCGTTTAAGAGGTCACAGCTTAAAAATTTGAAAATGATTGGATATTTAGAAAAATTATAGAGGATTTTGATGTTTAATTATCACATAATCTATGAATATAAAAGACTGTATTATTTCAACCAATAGTTCTAGTGTAAGAGGATAATATGTTTAATGGCTACTATTTTTAATAGGAAAAAAAAAACAATCATTAAGAAATAAAAACATTATTTATCGTAAAAATATATTTCATTTAATGACTTTATTATTTTAAGGTAGAATATATACATTATTTTCTTTTTCTTCTTTTTTTTTTTCTTATATTTTCTTGTAAAAAAAAAAAGGATAACATATATATAATACACTTACTGTGCTATAGTTGTGTTAAGTTGGATCTGTAGCAGTATACGTGAATATGTATTTTTTTATTGGTCATTATCATCATCTGTCATTTCTATGTCAGAAACTTCTTCGTAAATTTCTTCAATATCACTGTCACTATTGTCCTCATTGTCTGTATCTTCTTCATCTATTAATTCCTCTAATGCATCCTGAAATTCATCTTCACTCTCCTCATCTGTTTCCTTCATTCCTTCATCTTCTTTTTGATCTATTATATTTAAATTTTCTGTATCTTCATTTATTTCCCCTTCCTCTAACTCATCTTCTAATTCTTCATCTGATCCTTCTTCCTCTTCTTTGAAACGTAAAGACTCAGAATCACCAACATCGCTTCCAATCTCATATTGTGACCAACCATCATCATCATCACTCTCGTCAAATAAACGAATAAAGCCTTCTGCTTCTTCCTTTTCTCGGATTTCATCTTTACTTGTTATAGGTTTATTTCCTTGCATTGATTTTAAATCAGGATGTGTCCAAACTTTAGAAGCAGCTGCCTCTTCAATCACCTTTTTCTTTTCAGCCTTAGCTGTTTTCTGGGCATAGAAATAAGAAGGGCTCATCCAGCTACTAAGACGAACAATACCGCTTTGTTTCTTGCCATCTTTATTATTAGTTGCTGTTGATGTTGTTGCTGTACGTCTAGCGACATGAGGTAACCGGCAGTTTGCATTTGAGCATTTACCTGTTTCTGCAAATTCTGGACAAACATGAATATGTTTTTCATCACACTCAAGACCCTTAGGACAATAGCCTTCCATAGCAAATGCTCGACACACAGGAGCATCGGAACTCACTTTTACATGCATGTAGATACAAGGGTCATTTGTACAATGTCCCTTTTGAAAATGTACACAATGAGGCATAATATGAGGACTAGGGGTATGTGATAATCGACAGGTACTAGCCGTCTTTTTGCATCTATTCTGTAGAAACCGAGGGCATATAGCACGCCTATTAGGGTCATGTAAAAATGGACATCGAGAGCCATTAGGACATTTACCATATCTTGTATAAAATCCACAATATCGAGGTTTTTTTATTGTAGTGGTGCGTGAATTCAAGACGAGCGATTTACCAGTTCGACCTTGACGTACATAACCTTCAGGACCACGCTTAAAGACCATATTACCCTTTTTATGACGATGAATACTTGTACTACTACCATGACGACGTATTTGTTTAGGAACTATTTTTCCTAAGACCATATTTTTATTTTTATCTCTTTTCTTTAAACTAAATACATATAGAATGAATATATATACATATATATACATATATATATATATATGTGTGTGTATGTATATATGTATATGTATATAAATATAAATGTATATTTTCTTTTTTCTTTTTTAAAAGAATGATTTACTTACCTTTTTATGGATCTTCTAATTAATACTTTTGGAGCTGTGATCAAGTGATTAGATTGAACTGGGTTATTATTGGAATCAAGTAAATCCTTTCTAATTAATTTCTTTCCTTTTACTACAAAATCAGCTCCGTTAATAGTAACTTGTTTCCTTCCGGACAAGGGATCGATTGATTTAACCATTGTACTGTTTGTTGTTGTATTAGTGCCTTTATGATTAATAATCAGCTTTCTATGATGACTTTTACTTTCTGGAATTGGTTGATTTATTAATGGAGTTGAGGGCTGAGCCACATTATTATTATTTGTTAAAATTAAAGTACGATTAGGTGAAGAAGGTAATGAAATTGAAGGATTAACATATTTATTAGAAGGATAATAAATATTCTGTCGGATAGGTGACATTGATTTTTGAATAGGAATGCCGCCTCTGCCACGAAGATTGCTATAAGGTGGAATGAAGCTTCCTCTACCACGACTACGAGAAACATAACTTCCTCTTTTCCCTCTTATACTGTTTGTCAACATTTTTTGTTGTTCAATTGCATTACTTAGTTTTGCAATTCTATCTAGCATTTCTTGATTTGACGCCATTTTTAAATAAATATGAATGTGTATATATTGAAATAGAAAAAAAAAAAAATAAAAAAAAAAAAAGTAAAAAAAAATAAATAAATAAATTATCGCATTATGATAGTTTGCAAGTGAAAATCTTTCTATTTAATTAAGGTGCCGCTCAAGGATAACGCAAAATTTGAACCTCTTTTTTTAAATCAATTAAAGTTAAATTTTAGACTTTAGTTATTCACATCTAAAACAATAGGCTTTACATGAGTTGTAAATTTCAAGTATTATGAGAATACTGACCAGGAATCTACCGACACCTGTTCTTTTTCTCTCTTCCCAAGGCATGTGTATTGTTATTCGCCATCTTCCCTATAATTGTTATACATCTTTTGTCAAGTACTCTTTTCTGAAAAAAGAAAAATATGATATACTATTCACCTCCAGCTACTATACCTAGCTAGCTGTACTTAAACACTTAATTCCAGATATTGAGGAATTGAGATCAAATTATAGTGCTAAATATGACGAATATACACCTTTTTCTGAAATAGATTGCACAAACACAGGAAATCCTTACACGCATAAAAAAAAAATCAGATTGCATACTAACTGAGCTCACTTTACACACATAAAAAAAAGTGAGGATTGCATGACAGTGTAATTAAGATATTCTGTATTTGTGCAATCTGTTTCTGGAAATGGCGTATAGGACATTTATAAGATGATAGCCTTTTTTGAAGGTAATGGTTGGCTTAAACAAATGGATGTAATAATTAGGATAAATATACGGCTTTAATATGTCTGCTTCTTTAGCTAAAGTTAACTCCATTGATTTTTAGTGAAGAGATGTTCAAATAATTTGCTTATAGGCACTGTTTACTATTTTAAATAAATTGAATCTTTTACTCTAAAACTTTTGAAGTTTTTAACGTTATTGTAAAGATCGATAGAGATAGGAAGTTTTATGTTCCTGGACTGTAAGCACCTGATAGAAAGAGGTTTCATCTACGTTAAAGATTTTAAATGAAAAGATGTTGTGAATGGCTTTAAAGAGTTGTGATCTGATGCAAACAAAAAAATAAATCAATTTATTAGAAAAAAAAATCAAATAAAAACTATTACATAAAAAGCCCATTTCAATTGACTCAATTATGCAATGCAAATTCTCAAATAACGGAATGGATAATTGGAATATTTGCTTTAATTGACAAATTGTATGGAGTTGAGGCCTAACCCTCTGGTTATTCAAATAATAACAAAAAAAAAATAGTAAAGACAACCTTAAGTAATAAAAGTTGAAAAATCATAAAAATCAAAAACATTGTGAGTCACTGTATCTTTTCGACATTGATTTGCACGGATGCATATTTTCATTTGAAGTCTAGGAATAGATTTTTTTTTTTTTAAATTACCGAACATTGTTGGTAAGCATTCATAGAAATGATAGTAGACATAAAATATTTCTATGGTTGAATAGATTTTTTTTTCATTTTATTATTCTTATTCTTATTTTTTTAGTCTCCTTTTTAAGGAAATGACACATCTAAAAGTAAATGATGATGCTCAAAAAATGAAACAAGTACTCATTCCCCAGTAGAATACAACGATACTTCATCATTTATTATACCTACTACACTAATCCCACAATGTGAGAAAGATGAATATTTAGTAAAGACGATTGATTGGAAAAATAAAAAAGTGCGAATTATAACACAAAATGGTTAGTTCGAATTTTTATTATAAAAAAAAAAGAAGGAGGAGGATTAAAATAGGAGGGAGCTTATCTATTTGATAATAGAAAATGGACCATGTCCGTTAGTGGCCATTTGCAATGTACTATTTTTACGTGGTGATTTAGAAATTCAGCCTCCTGATAGAGAACTAGTAACATTTGAATATTTAGTGGATAGATTAGGTGATTATTTATTAAATCATGCACCTAATAATGAAACTACTATATCTGAAGTTACTACTGCTTTTTCTACAGCGGCAGTGGTAATTATATAATATTTCTGATTTTTATGCATCCTAATAGAATACCTCTTTTAATTGTTTTGTTTTATATCCATTTGAAACACAGACAGAAGCTAAAGGAGGAGAGCCTGAAGGCCAAAACACGCTTGAATCTGTTTTAAACTATCAACATCATTTAGATTCTGCCTTGACAATATTACCAAACTTAAAGAGCGGTTTAGATGTAAATGTCATATTCGATTCAATACGAGGATTTGAACCAACAGCAGAATTGTCTATGTTTGATATTTTTAATGTTGATCTTGTACATGGTTGGATTATAGACCCTCAAGATAGAGAAACATATGATATAATTCAAAAATATGGGAAAACATATAATAAAGCAGTAGAATTTATTGTTCAACTAGATGGCAATTTAGAACAAACAAAAAAATCAAACATAAATTATGATGATGAAGGATTAATGTTAACGACTGCTGAAGAAGAAAAACTACATGAGGGCTTTATTATTAAAGAGTTTCTAAAAGATACAGCAACTCAATTAACCTATTATGGTCTTGAGCTTTTATTAGATTCAATTCCTGAAGATTCTTTATGTGTCCTATTTAGAAACAATCATGTTAGTATACATCCATACATCCATATACATATATGTATATATAATGTAATATTTATTTTTTTTACTCAAAAAAAAAAAAAAAGTTTTCCACTGTGTATAAACATCCAGATTTAGGATTATATATGCTTATTACAGATTCTGGCTTGGTTTTAGAGCGTTCAATTGTCTGGGAGAGTCTAAGTGATATTGATCAAGGGTCATCAGAGTTTCTGGATGGTTTTTTCAATAAACCCAACACAATTCTATCTCCTAGTGTAATAGAAGAATATCAAGATACTGTAAATACAGATTTAGAGTAAATATACGAAATAGATGATATAATGAAAATAAGGATTGACATGAATTATATTTATTGCTTAGTTACGCTATTGCTGTCTCTTTACAAGAGAGTGAGTCACGACAACAACGACAACAACAACAGCAGGAATTGAATTATAATAGCAACAGTAGTCATGGTAATAATAGACAGCAACCAGAAAAATCAGGTACAACAGTGCGGATGAAAAAGTCATCATTAAAAAGGAATAACTGTGTAATCTGTTAAGTACCAAATATGATTTGAAGCGAAGTACTTGGAAGAATTGTTACACAGACTATATAAATTCTTTTACTTTGTTCTTGATGCATTTCTATCAAGTTACTTTTTATAAAAAGAATATCAGTAGATGATTCTAGACTATTTTATTCATCGGAATTAATTTTTACTAAAAAAATAAAAAAAAAAATCCCCACCCCCCAAAAAAAAAAAAAGAAAAGAAAAAATTATTCTTTTCTGCTTCTTTTCTTTTTCTATTGTTTTTCTTTTTTTATTTGTAAATAATTAATACATATCAACTTTTCCTTTTCTCTAAAATAAATATGACAGAAAAAGGTATTTGAATAGGATGAATTAATTTATAAACATACGTTATTTATATTCAAGTAGATAATAATAGTGAGACCTTATCTCAAACACAATATAATCAGCAAAATGATATAGTAACTACAGGTGCATCATCCACCATTGTTCGAACACAAGCTGCATTTGTCAATAAATTATACAAGTAATTTTATATTATTTAGTTTATAGTTTACATCTAGTAATTATCATCATCGTAATAATATACACAGAATGTTAGAGGATAAATCTATTCAACATTTGATAACTTGGTCTGATAAAGGTGATCTCTTTAGTGTCTCTAATCCTACCGTCTTTTCAAAAGTAGTCTTACCTCAATATTTTAAACATAATAATTGGCAAAGTTTTGTTAGACAATTGAATAGTAGGTTTATAAATGAATACCTATTACAGTAGCTAAATTATATATATATATGTATATGTATATATAGTGTATGGCTTTCATAAAGTAAATGACATGATTCATTCCAACTTGACATCCGACAATCAAACATGGGAATTTAAGCACCCTCATTTCAAAAAGGGAAATATTGAAGGTTTACAAAATATTAAAAGAAAAAGTGCAAAGACGGCCTTTTCCAATGCGCAGAAACGTTTATTAAATAATGGCAATTGTAGTAATAGTGGCAGTAGCAGTATTAATAGTTATGAAAGTCATAATGATAATTTTCGAGCGAAATTTGAAATCGATGAAGATATTTATGGTTCCTTTTACAAGCATATACTACATATTGAAGATCGTCTTCAAAGAATCACTCGATCTTATGAAATTTTAAATAATGAAACAAATTCTTTACGAGAATTAGTACTTCAACAACAAAAAGTATGTTTAAGCTTATGAATAATATGAATATACCTTTTTTTTTTCACTTACAGAAATTCTTGTAGACATTTAGTGAGTTTACTAAGCTATTGTCTGATCTGTTTGAAGAAGGAAGTAAGTATTGATTTATTTGTTTGTTATACATTCTCAGTAACTAGAACATTTGTCAATAGTAAATAATGGAATCGACGGATCTAAAAAAGGTAATTCATTTGAAAAAAAAAAAAAAAAAAAAAAAAAAAAAAAAAACTAATATATTTAAATCAAACTATAGAAGTTTTTATTGAAAAAATAAATAAATTACAATCATTAACTATACCAGAAATTAAAGCTTCCGTACTACTTCAACAACAAAGCTATCATAATGATGATAATGATAATAATAATAATAGCGGTAGTAACGCCACCAATAATAATAGTAGTAGTAGGAGTAATAGTAATAGTAGTAGGAGTAGTAGTAGGAGTAGTAGTAATAGTAATAATAATAGTAGCAATAGCAGTATTAAAAGTAGTAGTAGTAGTGGTAATATTAGTAGTAGCAGTAGTACTCGATCGTTTGAACAATTTACATCATTACAGCAAAATACTCTCCGAGACAAAAATGGTAAAGTTATTTGTTTTGTTTTATTTTATTTTGTTTATAATTCAAATGATTTTTTTTTTATTTTCTTTGATTTATAGTATCAACAAATAAACGATTAGGCTTTGGAAAAGAATCGCATTTATTAAACCCAGAACAAGAATCTAATAACGATTATAAATCTGTTCATGATAATATAGATCCACCATCAAGACAAGAAGGTAAACTTGCATCTATTTTCATAATATATTTGTTCTAATTTTTTATTGTGCTGCATTAAAGATGATAATCGTCAAACCTTTAAAAGAAGACGTACTGGATAAAAAGAAACTGATGTAAACAAAATATATATATTCAATCCTCCTTTTATGTTTAATTGGGATAACCTATTCAGATTTGTCATTATTCCCCCTTTTAACAAAAATTGTCTTTTTTTGGTATATAATTCTTTGTAATATATATAGTTTGTTTTACATAGTAAATACATCATTTCTTCTTGAATTACTTGTGTATATATAAAATGCTTATACTATTACATTTTAATTGAATAGGGTTTTTGAGTCTATTACACACTTATAGATTTTCTTTATTATGTCCAAGTTTATATTCGTAGAATAATTCAAAAAAAAAAAAAAAAAAAAAAATGCACATGTACAGAATGAATGCTTATGTAAATAAATTCTTTTTTTTTCTTTTTTATCACCAACCCCATAATTCTTTCAACCAACCTTCTAAATCACAATCTGGATTTGCTCTTAATTTAATAAAGTCATGTAATAACATTTGTTCAGGAGTTGGTCTTTTTTCAGGCTCTTTAATTAAACAAGTTTCAACAAAGTGTTGACATTCAGGAGAACGATCTTGACCTACAGTTGGCATTGGTTGATGTACAATAAAGTCCAAAAGCTCAAAAATACTTAAATGAGGATATCCCGGTGGTGGTAGTGCAGGCCTATTTTGTGCTACTTCAATGATTGTCAATCCCAAAGACCATATATCGGAACTTACAGAGTAGGTTGCACCCTTGATACGTTCAGGCTAACAAAACAATTGTTAACTCATGTAACACTCAATGGTTAATTTACTTACTGCCATATAATATTGTGTTCCTGTAAATGTTTGTGCTATCGAATCGATAAGCTCACCAGAAACACCTAGATCACATAATTTAATTTGTCCTTTCTTTGTCATTAAAATATTTGATGGTTTAATATCTCTATGAATAACATGTTGAGTGTGCAGATAAATTAAACCCTTACAAACCTATACAATAAATGATTATAAGTTTTTATTTTTTATTTTTATTGCATTGTATATGCATATAGTAATGTGCTTTTTTTTTATCTCCTTTTCTTCACGCACCCATACACGCACATAGTTTCGCATATGACTACTACTTTCTTTATATGACTTGTATATTTGTTTACTTAACTGAATCTGCAATATTTGCTAAAATCGTCTCACCTATCACACCATGAATTTGGTTCGCTCTTTTATAAATATTCTCTAAACTTCCACCTTCACAATATTCCATACAAATTGAAATAGTGGCTTCTCCATCATCTAAAAACGCACCATAAAATGATACAATATGAGGAGATTCACATGTCTTTAAAAATGATAACTCTCTTAATATCTGTCTTTGTAACTGTGGATCTGGATCTACAGTAATTGTCTATGATATAAAAAGTTTTTATTATTTAATTTATTCTCTCTGTATATGATATACTACCTTTTTTGCCATGATTAATTTAGTCGGTTTATGTGTGACTTGCCAAACAGTACCAGCTGTACCTTCACCTAATTTTCGAATATTTTCAAAATCATCTGATTTCATTTCACATGCAATCAATGTTCTATCTGTATTATAGTGTTCATGATGTTTTCCATGTACAATGCGAACGATATCCTCGCGCCAACTTTTATTGGTTGAAGACTTTTTTGTCTGAACAAAAGAGAATGAAGAACTGTCAGTAGAAATTAAATCTTCTGATGGATATGAAGGAGTTACAAGTTGTATTTTTAATCCAGCGGATTTAATCTTGGGTTTAACGTTATTGCCTATTTTTGCCATCTTTATTTTCAAGAGAATAATAGTAAAAAAGAAAAAGAGTAAAAAACAAAAAAAAAAAAAAGATATAAAGTATTATTTATCTACATTCATCATATGTTGTGTAACTTTTTTTTTTCATTTTTATTTTTTATTTTTTTACTTTAGGTGTGTGTATGCTTGCAGTATAAGCAAATACATACATGATATCAATATACTAATAATGCTATTTTTATTCATAAAGAAAAAAAAAAGAAGATTTGCTTATGTTTAAAATGTTACAAAAGATATGTTGCTGCTGCTGCTGCTGCTGCTGTTATAATAAAAAAAAAACACGTTAATTTTAAAAATAGAAATACATACTTTATGGTGAAGAGATACACAAAGATGATATTCGTAAATAAAATGAACTCAGATATCAATTAATTCGAGTATATATTTGTAAGTATAACTCATGATATATATAAATAAAATGATATTCCAATTTCAACTGCAGTTATTGGCAGACATCTTCTTTTTTATTCTATTTTTCTTCCATGTTGTTTGTACCTGGATTTGATTCATATGATGAGGATAGTAGAGGGTGGCCCGATAAATTATTTCTTTTTTTTAACTCCGGACCGGAATTTTTGCTTTTTTTATCCCTATTTTTCTTAATACTTCTAGCGGAAGGTGTGTGTATTATGGCATTATTCAGAAAGTGACAGAGGAGAGTGGTGGTGAAATTTAAAACTGTCATGAGTGTTAATAACCCGTTAATACCTCCTTTCATTAATAGTCTTATTAGAAGATGGTAAATACATTTAAATCATCTCATCTCTATTTCATATTCGAGAACATCCATCCATCCATTTATCAATAAGTTGAACCTTTTTTTTTTGGAGAAGAATAACAAATGTGATTCAGCCATGCGAAAAAAAAATAACAATGAATTTATACAATTTAATCAATTGTCTTAGACTCTACATTTTATGTGCATTTTAATTCAACAAAATAGCTTATATATTTAAATAACCGTTAATTGATAAATACAACATTCAATTTTATTGGAATATAATGGATGTTCGAGAAAATAAGAGAGAAAGAGAAAAGGCACAAGTTTGCATAATAAGAAGCTAATGACTTTTGTATTTTTTTTTTCTCTCTTATTTAAACAATGATAGACTAAGGGTACTAGCTCTTTCGGTAAGCGCCATACCAAGACACACACTTTGTGTCGTCGTTGTGGTAACCGTTCTTTCCACAAGCAAAAGAAGACTTGCGCTCAATGTGGTTATCCCGCTGCTAAGACCAGATCTTGTAAGTTTTCATTTTATATACATATAAATATATTTATAACTGTAAGGATCAACATACTTATGTTTATATGTGTATAGACAACTGGTCCGAAAAGGGTAAGCGTAGAAAGACCACTGGTACTGGCCGTATGAGACACTTGAAGTTGGTTCAACGTCGTTTCAAGAACGGTTTCCGTGAAGGTAAGCATTGCAGAAAATATTTTTTATTTCTAAAAAAAAAAAATAGGCTTAAACTTTGTTATAGGTACTCAAGCCAAGAAGCAAACTTCTGCTTAAATACAAACGAATTAGTTTCCTTTTTTTTTAATCGTCTTTTTTTCCTTCTTTCTTTTATTTTTAAAGAAAAAATTGTCAATAAAAAAAAGGAATAGAAAAGATATTTTGTTAATAGTTAATCCGTAAAAAGATGGGGATATATGATTCAGCATGATTTCTACAAATTCACTTAGGTTTATAAATAATCAGTTCATTATTTCGTCAAACATTGTTTAAAAATATAAAGTAATTCCAATCTGTTGTATTATAGGATATATATGATGCAGATAGACTTTATAAATACTAAGTGCTTGCCAAATTAGTATTTTAATTCACATGTTCTTATTATAAAAGTTTGAGTTTGTCATTAATGGTAAATGCATTCCTTGAGAATAACTTATTTTTTTTTTTTTATAATATATAACCTATCTTTGGAGAATGATTTAAAGTGAAATAATCATGGTTATCAGTCTTGGAATAACTAGCTTTGATACTTCTTTTTCTATAATAAGTCTATCCTGAGCAGTACCTTGCTTCCCTTATTATAGGATGCATAAACGGGCGCCTGATATCTACAGTAAACCCAATAGTTGCGAAACAAAATGTCTAGCATAAGGGTCGGGCTTTATGCTTGGGAGGAGAGTTCACTTATCATGTTGAGTAAATTTTCTTGACAAATAAATATCTATTGTACATGAAGCTATAAATACTAAAATAGTTAAAGTATCTTGTATTACTTATTTTGTCAACGTCATATACAAATATAATCTATTTGAAGCATATTCCAGAATTTTGAAATAAATGGGTAAACATAAGAATCGAAAATACAGTTTATTGTGATCAGCAGAATTATGCACTTATTAAGGAAATATAAGGAGGTGAAGGGCTCAAATACTGAAAAGTAGTTATGCAAAAATACATGCACATGAATATATAAAAATTTGATGTAAATCCATATTTCCTTTTTTTTTTTGCTGTAGACTCTTATCCTCCATTAAAGTATAACAATGATGCTAACATTGAAAATAAAAACGTTCTTAAAGGAGGTAAATAAATCAGGAATCAATAACAAAGAAAAAGAAAGCTCAGTATTTATAACACGAATGATTTAGAATATACATATATAAAAGGCATTATATATTGTACCTTAATGGTTAATTATAAGAGAAGTCAATATTTGTATAATATAATTGAAGTTACAGACAAGATACATATACAATAATAAACAATTTTAGAGCTGAAACCAAGTTACCACTAATCATAATTATAATTTAGCTATCAAATCAAATATAAATGATTGTCGATACATATAAGCTAAACTTAGTAGAAAATATATTACCGTATATAATACATCAAGATGAGGCATAGTAAATAACAGGAATAAGTATTTATCCATTACAATTATTGCATACATTAGATTGATCACTCAATAATATATAACACAATTTTATAAACTAATATAGCGTAAAAGGATAATAATATACAGTTTAGGATGGATAAAGCATTAATAAGACAATCATACCAAAAAGTATAAATAGTAGGCACTTTATATACATTATTCTCTTTTTTCTCTCAGTTAGTATTTGACTGAGCCGTCCTCGATTTATCAATTGCACTTTCTCAGATTGCGTAATTGTATTTTCTCGATTTTGACTTTTAAATTTCTTCATTTAACTTGGATAAGTTTTCTCTGAGAACTACAATATGTTTATTTTTTCAGGAGTAAAAATAAAAAAATAAAAAATAAAAAATAAAAAAAATAAAGACTATTCTTCTTTTTCTTTTTCTTCTTTTAAATGCATTATTACACTTTAAAAAAATAAATGACAGATATCGCTTATTATTACTGTTATAAATCTAATACTAATCCTTTTAATTTTAGCAAAGTATCTTATTTGATTCATAACTTTAGTGACCTATGTGAATTATTAGAAATTAACAATTTGTTACCATCTCATCCTCATTCTCTAATACAGCAAAGTGTACAATCTACAAAATATCTTGTGAGTAAGGCTCGCAGCACATATGAAAAAAGGCCCTCTTTACCAAAGCCAATTCGATATCATTCAGCAAGTACTCGGCTCACTGAAGGTCTTATATTCCGAGCTATACAACACTGGTGTTGCATAAGTTTTAAGGTTGCACCGATTGAATTAAGTTTATTACAAAAGAAGAATACTCCAAGGACAATACTCTATTGTGTGGCTGCTATCAGTATGATTACCATTAACGAGCAGCAACCAACAATGATAAGCAATGGTCGTCAACAACCTAATAATAACACTGTCAATAATAAAGCAACAGAAGATTTCAAAAGAGATAGTGCCTATTATTTTTATAAGAGGGCTTGTCATTATTTAGAAGAATTTATTTTCCCAGATAACGAAGAAGAAGATTTGCAATTATCCATCATAGCTATCCAGTGTTATTTTTGTCTTAGTTATACTGCAACCCTTTTACGTGTCACTGGAGAACAACATACATGGCATTATTTCGCTAGTGTTCTTTTAAAGAATAAAGTCAAATATGCTGATAGTTCGCCTATTTTAAGGAATTGCTGGTATCGCTGGTATTATATAGATGCTTGGTTAGCAATTTCATTAAATCAAGAATGTTTACTACCAGATAAAATCCCCTTCAAAATTAAAGAAATATCTGCTGGCATAAATCAGAATTATCATTATGATACTACTTTCCCTAACTTCAATCACTTCACAACGCCTCATCATGTAGCACAGCAGGAACCAACTAGACAGCATAATCATTGCTGTACGTCACAAGATTCCTATCTTCAATTTGCTTATTTTTCTCAGTACATGCGTAAATACAATAGAGCAATTCAGTCTTATACATTATCTTCAACATATGATTCATTAACGGCAGAAGTCAAAAGATGGTGGGATAATCAATTGAATCCAAGTTTACATCTCAAATTATGTTATTATTCAATGCATCTTGTGGTTTTATTTTCCCTATTACAACAAGATAATTATCAGGTTACAATTAACCTTTTATTAGAAGCATTAGATCTTACATTGAAGATACTTCAGGGTTTAGATGAAATTAAGATAATGAAATGCGACCTAAGTACTTATCATCATATGTTTTTTGCAATTCATCAAACATTGAAGGCTATCCTATTTCATATAAAAAGAAAGAAAACATTTATTCTATATCTAGAGAAGTTCGCAAAGCAACAATTGATCTTTAATTTATGTATTTTAGAAAGTATTGATATCTTTAACCATGATTTATATCAAATGAAAAGCATGGTTTCCAATATGAAATCAGATCTGTATAATTTAGGCTGTCTTGATAATGTTGCTACGCAAAGTCAACAATTAGTTTATGTCTTTAGAGCTGAAATTCCTGCCAAATCTGCCAAATCTGCCAAATCTGCCAAAAAAAAGTAGTCACATAATAATGAATTAAAAAAAAAGGGACCCTTTTCGTTTCTTTTTAATATTGTTTTACCTATATAAAATGTTCAAATTGATATCTAGAACCTCTTTTAAAATAAACGTAAATAAAAAAGTAAAGCAAAACAAAATATACAGCCTCTTTTAAAAAAAAGAAAGATATATATATATATATAGAGCTCATCTTTTAAATATCAACACTACTATACAACTTTGACTAATAACCAAAAACTCCGTATTTTATTTTTTGGAACTGACAGTTTTGCGTCTACTCATTTAAGGGCTCTCATTAAAGAAAAGGGTAATTATGGAATTCAGAATTGCCATTATACCCGGTAATTGACCTGTTTTCTTTTCTTTTCTTTCTAGAACGTCAAGGTAGCTGCATTGCTACTATTGATCTTGTTTGTCCTCCTGATAGACGAACGGGTAGAAAACTCGAAAAAATAACTCCTAGTAAATTTATTTCGACATACCCCAGATTATTACTATTGTTAATATGCATACACATATATTTATATATATTTATATACATTTATATATACATATATAGGTGAAACAAAAGAAATAGCAGAAAGAAATAATATTGAAATCTATCATACACCAGCAGGCATAAAAACATTAAATGATTGGACACTACCAAACAATAAAGTATATGATTTAGGCATTGTAGTTTCATTTGGCTATTTTATTCCACCTCATATTATTTCATCACTTAATCAAGGCGCTATTAACGTTCATCCTTCTTTACTACCAAAATATAGAGGAGCTGCACCTATCCAACATACTATCCTTTATGGAGATTCAGAAGCAGGTGTGACCATTCAAGAATTAGATGATAAAGAATTTGATGCAGGCCGTATTTTAGCACAAGAAAGAATTAGTTTATTATCAATGAATCATGATTACCCAGTTTATTCAAAATTGAAAGAAACCTTAGCTGAGATAGGTTCTCGACTCTTAATTGATACTGTCTGCAATCTTTATGAACGTAAACAGAATGCTCAAAAACAAGATATTTCCCAAGCAACGAAAGCACCTAAAGTGAAGAAGGAATGGTCTGAATTAGACTTTAAAAATATGTCAGCCTGGCAAGCTGAACAATTAAATCGTGCTATTGGAGATCAATTTCCTTTACGTACCACGTACCATAAAAAGAAGAAGAATCTGATTGTGCAACTATTAGATCTTCATCTGTTATCATTTAATAAGAAGGAAACTATATCATTACAGCAGAGTGAACCTGGAAGTTTTAGATGGGATGAAGCTAGTAAATCCTTACATATAGCTTTCGGTGATGGCAGTGTTATTGCTTGTTCTAAATTAAAAGTAGAAAATAAAGGCATTATATCTGCAACTGATTTTGCAAATGGATATCAAGCTAAAGGTCAATTTGGTACTGAGTCTCCATTAATGCAAGACGATACCATTATTAAAAATAATATAAAGAAAAGATCAAAAATGCGTCGTTTCGATGATAGGGAATTGAATAAAACATAAAATAAAATTTGTCTTTAGCAATCTCAAAATAAATATATAAAAAATACATGCGCACGTTTTTTTTTTTTTTTTTTTTTTTTTTTTTTTTTTTTTTTTTTTTTTATTTTTTTATTTTGTTTTATAATTAATTATAAAGCAGCAAGATCATCTAGTGATTTGCCATCTATACGATGAATAATCCATTCACTTAAAGGTTTAGCACCAAGTGCTTCATAAAACTCTCTTGAAGGTTTATTCCAATCTAAGCAAACCCATTCAAAACGTGCGCAATTTCTTTCTTTTGCGATTACTGCTAATTGAATCAAGAGACATTTACCAATGCCCATTCCTCTAAATTCAGGCTTCACAAATAAATCTTCTAAATAAAGTCCAGGGCGTCCTACAAAGGTAGAGAAATTATGAAAGAAAAGAGCCATTCCTGCTGGTTCAATAGGTGTATTCCCCTCATCGTTTTGTTTACCATAGGCGATTATGACTTCAGCATAACGATGTTCACCAAATAAGGTCTCCCGAAGAACATCTTCGGTTGCAATAACTTCATGTGAAAGCTTTTCATATTCTGCAAGTCTCTTAATAAAATCTAAAATAACAGGGATATCTTTAATCGTAGCTGGTTTTATTTCTATAAGCCCCATGGTTAAAAAATATAAAGTTACAGTAGAAAAGGATCTTGGTTTGTTTTCAATTCGCTTATTGAATTTTTTCGAATTCGCGCCTCCAAAATTTTATAATTTGCTTTCTATACTCGAGAATATTACAAATGTCTTTCTATTGAATGAGATGTTCATATCTCTTCAAATTTATGTCAGTAATTGTTTTAGTACTCTCATTTATCTGATCTTGATTCTTTCTTTCTTTTTTTTTTTTTTCATTTATAATTAATAATAAAAAAGGGGTAATGATCCAATTAGCCAGTAGCTTCTCTATATAATAAAAAAGACTACTGTTTCCAGAAGCAACCAATCGTGGAGGTTGATCATTATGTGCTTCCTTTCACAGTCATATTTAACGAGAGACGTGAAAACTCCAAATGAAAGATACTCTCGGGATTGAATATTTTAAGTGACCAATACATCCAAATAACTTCACTGGGGGATTTATTATTTAGAGTGACCATTATCCGGAGAATATCACTGACGATTTATTGTTTATAGTGACCAATATCCTCAGAATATCACTTTCATAAAGAAAGAAAAGAAAAAGAAAAGCAAAAATAAATTTTTTCTTCCCCTATTTATATATTTTTTTTTCACATAAACAAAAGGCTTCTAATAGGCACAGTGCTTTATTGTGGCTTATTGTTTTCTATTAGAGAATATGACTCTGTTTAGATTATCATACATATTGAATGTATTACAGCTTCTCCTTTATTTATTTATTTATTTATTTAAACGGAGCTTTTTCCCCCTCTGTTGCTGCTTATATAAATTTTGTCTATTTATAGACTTCAGTATAGTTGACTCTATTCTTTGAGTATATAAAAGGGCATTAACAAGTAATACTATGTAGAAATATCTGAGTGTAGCTTGTATAAATGTACACCTTTTTTTTATCTACAGTAGTGTCTGAAATAAAAAAAGTATTCATTTATCTCTTGAGTTATTATAGTTATTTGCTGTAAGCTGTGATGTCAGATTATCTTTTCTCAGTGGACAATTTATTCTTTGAATAAATAAAGGGAAAAAGAGATACATAGTCTTTTTTTTTTAAGAAAAAAAGGCTACAAAGTTTTGTTTAATTAAGTAACTTGGTAACAAACTTTATCATCTATGTCTACTATAACAGTTTACATTGTCAATTCACATCATCCAATACAAGGTAAACATAGTATCTATTTTTTTTATTTTTGATTTATTTAGGAAAAAAAAAAGAACTAATAATGCCTAAACTCAAAGTATAAAAAACTATAGAGGCTATGCAAATAAGATATTCTTTATTGAACAATGTTAGAAGTTGATGTTCTTGATGATAATTCTCGTAAATGATTTAATGCTAATGAAGGTGCTGTATTTAACTTTTTTGACATCAAGTTTTTATCTTCCTCTTCAGTAGCTGTATGTTTCCAATTTACTGTTGATTCTCCAGTTTCTGCTATCACGGTCTCTAATAAAGGGGAAGTGGTTACGGCAGTAGTTGATATTGTCACATCATTTGTATTACTAATATATCTTTCAAATGGGGGCTGTTGTGTTTGTTTTATAGCTTGTTCTCGCAGTTCACTTAACTCTGGCCATTTTGTCTTGTTTTTTAAGAGAATTCTATCTTCCGGCTCAATATATTCCTCAATAACTGATAAGGACTTGAAAATCTTAATAGCCTGACTTTTAGCTTTTTCTGCTTGTTTTTTTATTATTAAAGCTATAATAGAGATGAACAATTCGTTCTACAAAAAAGAACATCAAAGTTGTTATTACCTTCTGGTATCTTATCGGCTACTAATCTGGCTTGCTGTAATGAAGCTACCATTTTTTGAAAATTTGTTAAGCTTAGTTCATCTACATAGGCAATACGCTTTAAAAGAACTTTTTGTTCCATATTCAAATGTAACATTTGTTCCTTAATATGTGTCTGTAAATTAAGAAAGACATCCGATAACAATGAATTTTCTATATGTAAAAGATGAATCATATATACGCTAATTAATTATCTGTAGCATACCTTCTTCTTTAAATGTTGCTTTGTTTATTGGTTCTTCATTTGATATCTTTAATCCTAACAATCGATCTAGAAAAAAGCCTTTGTCTTGGTTTTTATCAATGAAAGGTTCAAATTTCTGTATAGACTTCAACATAATAAGTTCCTCTTCATCTTGCTCATCAGAACCTTTCACGACTTCTATGACACCCTTTTCAAAACAAGTATTTATGTAAGTATGTTATCTGTGTATATATAAATATTATTGTAGTTGATTGGTTTTACTTTGTTAATTTTTGTACTTTCTTCCTCTTGCTGCTGATGACCATGATGCTCTTCAAGATCTATTGTATTTGATGACTGGAACTAATTTTTTCAAAAAAAAATTTACTACATTACAATATATGCTCTATGATTTAGTATTTACATTACCACTTTCAGCATTGTTGTCCTTATTTCTATTTAATGTAGATATATAAGACATTCTGGACGATAATTTACGATTGCTTGAATGCTCTTGTCCCTTGAAAAAAAAAATAGAAATAAATAAATGAAGAGCTCCTTCTTGAAATTAAATCATTAATGTGCTATACCATCTCTTTAATTATAAAATATAAAGGAATTTAAGTATGTGCATAACATTTTGTTTTCATATTGTTGTTTATGTGTTTCTTACATAATTTTACTTGTAGGCCAATCAACTCGTTCTTTTTTTTTTTTTTTTTTTTTTTTTTTTTTTTTTAAATCTACAGCAACTGAGCTAATTTAAGGAAAAAAGAAAAAAAAATAGTTTTCCTCACGAAAAGATTTAAGCAATTTTAACAATGAAGGTAGAAAAAATAAAAAAAGATGGCCTATTATTTACATACTAACATTATTTTCGGTAGATAGCAATTGAAGGTTGCTGTCATGGTCGTCTTGATGATATTTATGGATCAATTCGTCTTATAGAACAACGAGAAAACTGTAAAATAGATCTTGTGTTGATCTGTGGTGATTTTCAAGTAATTTTGTATTTAATTAACAAATAACAAACCTTTTAATCAATTTCAACTTTACTAACTAGTCTATCCGTAATGAGGCAGATCTGAAAAGTATGGCTGTCCCAGAAAAATATAAAGAACTGGGCACCTTTTGGAAATATTATTCAGGGAGAACACGAGCGCCCTACCCTACTATCTTTATTGGAGGTAATCACGAAGCTAGCAATTATTTGTGGGAACTCTATCATGGAGGTTGGGTGTGTGAAAACATATATTATCTTGGCAATGCCGGTGTTATTAATTTTGGTGGCCTAAGGATTGGCGGTTTATCCGGTATTGAAAAGCTGCATCATTATAAAAAGGGCCATTACGAGAGAATGCCTTATAATTCAAATGATGTTAGAAGTATTTATCATGTACGAGAGTATGATGTGAAAAAGTTATTACAAATTCAAGAACATTTAGATATCTTTTTATCACATGATTGGCCAAAGAACGTCGAAAAATTCGGCGACATTGAACATTTGATGAAAATAAAGCAATATTTTATTGATCAAGTAAACATTAATGCACAGATGCATAAAAGCTATATTAATTATTATTTAAATTTAAATAGATCCTGACAAATACACTTGGAAGTCAAGCTAATAAATTGCTCTTGACAAAACTAAAACCAGACTATTGGTTTGCAGCCCATTTACACGTACATTATGCAGCAATTGTTGATCATGAAATGTGGGAAAAGAATGAGTATCCACTTAAAACACAGGAAGTTCTAAAAGATAAAGCACATAATTATGGTCTTCAATCAAGAAGTAGCTTTAGTGAAATAAGCAATGATTTAGGAAATAACCCTGATGAAATTGAAATAGCGTTAGATGAAGAAATCGAAAATGATTCCACTGTAATAAATACAGCCACCCATGATTCAAGCAATAATTTGAATGAAAGTAAAATACAAACAAATGAAGGGAACGTATTAAACAAAAAAGACAAGACAAACGATGATAACCAAAAAAAAAGAAAGATTACAAGATTTTTAAGCTTAGATAAATGTTTACCTCGTAGATCATTTTTACAAATCGTTGATATTCCTTCTGAAGAAGATTCTTCAGAAAAAGGCTATGATTTCTATTATGACATGGAATGGCTGTCGATTACAAGAGCAATGCATCCTTACTTTAGTAGTGAATATCAACAAAAACCAATTCCTTCTGATGAAGAGCTAAAGATATTAATTGAGAAAGAGCGTATTTATTTAGAAGAAAAACGAGCATCAGGCGCACTTGATTTAAAAATCCCTCATAACTTTGAACCTACTGCACCTGCTTACAATTCTAATAACAAGTCCAATAACGGTAAATATATTACAATTCACCATAATTTAAACTAACTTTTATATATAAAAGAACATGTCTACTTGAATCCACAAACATTACAATTCTGTAAAGAAATTGATATTGAAAACAAGATAAATGTGGATTGTATTCCTGAACAAATGATGCCAAAAACAGAGGCTAATATTGATAATACAACGACTATAAATGATCAGCCCGTCAAACGTGCAAAAATAGAAGCTCATTCAGAAATTATTATTGATGAAGATGAATTCCTATAACTGTGACAAAAGTTTTTTCTTTAAATATGGCTACATGAATGAATGGATGTACATAATATATATACATATATGCTCATATACATGTATATAACAAATAAATATATACCATAACAAAATGTAGTAGGTGTACTTGGTGATATACAATAATAATTTCTATAAAGTGAGTAGGACTCATTTAGTTTTTTTTTTTATATGAGATCATGTCTTTTGACTCGTACTGAAACTTGCCAATTGATACTGTAAACGCCCTATAAACACAGTTTACTTGATTAAATGTTATACTTTGATATATACATTCATATACAAATATAACTGTATATACAAAAGACTCTTCATTAAAGTATAGTGTCTCATTTGTTTCTACAAATATACACACATGGTTACACGTTTATACTACTATTATTGGTATATTTGCAATAGAAGTCCTTATGATAAGCTGTGCTAATCAGAGACATTGGTAAACATTTATTTTATCTTTGTAGCAATCATGTATTATAACTTTTTTTTTTGTGAGCATATAATTATATTTATGTTTTATTCTTACATTATATTACTTTTTTTTTTTTTTTTTTTTTTGTTAAAATTCATAACCTTCAATTTTAAAAAGCTCGGCATAATCAAAATATTGTGTCATCAGTTGTTGAACAGGACGAGGTAAATTCATAGAAGTTAACATATTTTGTATTTTTGAAAGGCCTTCTCTTCTGATTAAAATACTTAAATTACGTGCAATTTCGCTTGGATACTAAAATTTGAAATATCAAGTTAATTAAAGATATTTTGGCTATTGATACGATATACTTTACCACAATTTCATGATACCAACGTTCATGATAAACTGTTAATTTAACTGCTGCTAAAAGAGCTCTTTGAACATTTGATTCATTTACATAAATTTCTAATAATTTCATCCATGCCTTTGCAGAGAATTTATGATCTAGACATTGCTCATATGCTTCTTTAGCTTCTTGTTCATGCCATAAACGAAGAGCAAGGTCACCTAGTAATTCCCATTCTGTCCCTGTTTTACGGTATGGCATTTGTTGTGCACGATAATGAGCTGCTTCTGTTCTCCAGAAGGTGTAGATTCGTAAATCCTCATATAAAACCATAAAAAGATTATCTAACCATCGTTCACAAAGTCGTTTATTACTAAAAGAGAAGCTCACTCCATCACTAGGATGAGGTGAAGGAAGATTATTTTCATTAAGATTACTATTGTTGTTAATGGCTGTGTTAGTATTAATATCATCGGCCTATACAAAAATTATTTATATATGAGAATAGATGTAATATATTATTTTTGTTTTCTTTCATATATATATACCTTGAATTGGTCATCAGCCGCTTGTGTAGGACGGAGAGGTGGTGTATGATGTACTTCAACAGATTTATTATTGTTTTCTTCCTGTTGTTCATCATTTAAATCAATTGTATCCATTTGTTCTGCTAATGCTTCATTAACTTCATTAGATTCCTCTTCTTCCTTTTTGTTGACCTCAGTACTTTCTTCTTGTTCATTTTCTTGTTCATTTTCTTCATGATTTGATGGCTCTGCCTCTGTCTCTGCCTCTGCCTTTACCTCTGCGTCTGCCTTTACCTCTGCCTCTGCCTCTGCTTTTGCCTTTGCCTCTACCACTGTTTGTTTTTCTTGGGTTTGGGGTGGATCCTTTGGAGGTACAGGTGGTTTATGGTCAAGATTCAAGTCATCCTTCAATTCATCATTTGAAGATGAACTCGATTTCTGAATGTCCTCTTTGGCTTTCTGAGCACGATATTCTTCTTCCATAACGAATACTTCTGATCGACATTTTAGCAAATCATCCCATCCAATTTTACTTACCAGACGAGTTAAAAGAGTATAAGCTTTAGCAAATGTACCATGTAAAGCAGGAGCAGGGAGACGAGACAAGTTGGGATCTGCCTCATTTTCTCTTCCTGCCGCATCTTCCTCCATGACACCCGAATTTAAAATATCAACTTTAATAGGTAAATGAGTTTTAACAGGTGCAGGCATTCGATGCATATCACGTTCACTATAGGTAAACATAGGACATGAATTTAAAGTCAAAAGTGCCTGAGTAATATATGAATGAGTCAGCTTAAAAATATTAATATATGTATGTGTATATGCATATATATATTTACGTTTTTGTAATCACCGAGATCAATATAAACTATATACAAAAATATTAATTTATATGTGTATTTGTATTCATTTTTTTTTTTTTTTTTTTTTTTTTTTACCTTCAGTTAGTTTGGCCCATGTTAGGAATTCAGAGGGAGTAGTATTTACAGCAAATTTAGCCAACTTTAAGGCCATATGGTATTCGCCCTAAATCACAATATAAAATAAATATGCTTTATAAACAGATTTCTAATCGATGTATCTTTTTTTACCTTGCTACGAAGGAAATCAACTTGAACATGTAACAATGAATAGCTCATGGGCATACGTTTTAGATCAGCATTTAATACTTTAACCGCTTTAATTTCTTCATTTTGACCAATAAATGACTGAGCTAGTAAGGCTCCTACTTCAGGATCTCTTTTACGTAATTTAGTATAAAGCTCAATTGCTGGACCGTAACGAAAACTATCACCAAAGTACTTCATAACACCTGAAGTTAAATGATTATGAACTGTTGTTGCTGTTTGAATTTCTGGATTACTACCCAATTGCCAGCCTCGCCAAAAGAGAGCTTCTACAGCCTCTAAAAATCGCTGCTCTCCTACTAAATTTGTGATAGGATCCATTTTACGATAACCTGCTAATCTATAGTAGCTATCATCTGAATAAAGAATAGCACGAAGAACAGCTGAAAGATATGTTTCTTGCCAAATAGCAGCTGTTGCTTCATGTCTAAGTAATAACGATTTAATATATATATACTATTTGCTCTCCATATTTGCGTTTACCTTTCTCCTCTAATATCTACAAAATAACTTTCTACACCACCGGGAATCTTTACTTCAACACGGACATCTACACGAGAGAATGCATTAAAGCAGCTATTATAGGAATTAGTATTGAGCTTTGTCTTTTAAATTACTTTTGCTTTTTTTATTTCTTTTATACCAATAAATTCCTGATCGAATTCTCCATGCATTTGATTTTGAAAACCAAGATTGTGTTTCATCCTAATAAAAGGTATAAACAGGTTAATAAATAAAAATAGAAAAAATAATAATAAAAATAAAAAGCTTACTGTATAAGTAAATAGTGTTCACTTACGATAGAATATGTTAAAGAATTTAAATATGCCGCCAATGTAGCAGATGAAGAAGCATCAACACCAGAAACATAATGGTAACTACCAAGCTAAATAAGATCCAATTGTGTGTGTGTGTGTATGTTTAGTATATAAAATAAATTTAAAATAGTAAAACACTAATTAAGTCCTCTGCCTTATCCATTTCTTTATAAGTACCTCTTTCATACCAGGCTTTGAATGAGCTTTAATAATATGACATAAATCTGGAGGACCTAATTCACGAAATGTACCTAACAATACATGAACAAATAATGTATTAGTAATTTGACAAAGACTAATTCATATATACAGATGTTAAAGATAACAATAAAAAAAAAGCAAAGGAATGGAGTAAACTGAAACCCCCCCCTCCTTCCCCAATAACAACTAAGAAGTATGTACCTAAAGCTTCTGTACGAGCGGTAATAGATTCACCAAGTTCAGACTCAAAGAATTCTGGAACATCTTTGAGAGTGTCTGCCATTGTTTATATAGATGTTATTCTATTCTTTATAAATGTTCAAAAGATAAATATAAAAGAAAAGAAAAAACTACATACAATTAAAGGATATTATTTTCGTGTAATGACCGCCATTTGAATTGGATACTATTGTTGTATTAAAATTATTTTCCCATGGATTTTGGTAAAAACGCGAAATCAGACAATATTCTAAAAATACTAAATGCTATATTATCAAGAAGGAAAAAATGTACTAAACTATAAACACATAATGTTGTGGATTTCTTAAATTCGAGTTTGTCCTTTTTAATTTATTAAATTTAATTAAATGCAAGTATTTTAAATACTTGATTTTCCTAAACTTGTTTAAAGTAACTTTTTTTTTTTTTTTTTTTTTTTTTTGTTTAAAAGAAATAAAAACTTTGATGCTTCAATAGAAAGTATATGGAATATATATATAAAAAAAAAAAAAAAAAAGAGAAGAAGAAGAACTGAGCGATTCTGTTTACTATTGGAGCGAATAAATTAATGCAAGAATGCAAAAACCAAATATGGCCGAGGATAAGAAATATACAGAATACTCTGTCTCATTAATCTTGTTAGTGAAGAAATATTTAATGAAGTTCCCAATAGGGTAATTATTTGGACAATTTGTTTAACTAGTAGTTTTTTGGAAATATATTCGATAAAAGTAATATAAGAGTCGGCCAATATTCATTAGCATATGTTAACAGAGTTATATACAGAGGTGCTAGGCAGTATAAGCTTTCATCAGCTCATTTTAATTTACAAATGTAAATTTTAAGGATACGATTGTTTTAATTTTTATTATATTCAATAGGATACGCTGATAGCCAAAGATTTTGAAGTTTTTTTCATTCGCAATATACAGATTAAGTCTTGGCATTTTATCTTCTTCTTTTGTTTCACTTATTTTAACTGTAAAAACTATATATAGTATTCTTTTGCCCCAATTCAATAAAGGGTTAAATAATATCAATATATAAGTTTGCATAAAATTATTGCCCTAAAATAGTGTTAGTAGTGATCAGGAAATAATTCAATAGCTTTAAATAACTAATTAGAGCTAGATATTAACATATTTCATCACTTATGAGGTATCTAAAAAAAAAAGAGTTATAATGACTATAATCTTATTTGTAATTATGTTTCCACCATAGACAAAAGGCATGTCGTAAGCTGCTACGTTAGGTACAGTTAATATATTATCTATCGCCACTTGGATAAAAGATTCGCTTATAGCTAAACAAAATAATGTCAGTGAGGCAAGTAGGTAATTGCTATAAGAGTCAGTTAACATTGCATAAAGTTCTATAAGGAAAATAATCAAAAGGATTTTCTTATGGACTAATATAGTATAACAAGTCGATAATAATAAGATACTAAAGAACTATTATATCAACTTTTGATTTTTTTTTTTTTTTTGAATAATGTTTCTTAAAAAATTTAATAGTAAAATGTGTAAATCTGTCATATTTTAATACAATATTGAATAAGCCTGTTTACACATGTTAGTTTTATACTTTTTAAAATAGGGGAAGTTTCTTTTCAATATATCGAATATGTATTACAGTTATATACTTGTATCCTCTTTCTTAGTCTTGTACGCTCTATAAACTTTAATAAATATATATGTATGTATGTATGTATTACTCGAAGAAGACATGTAATAGATTGTTTTTATTTCCAAGGAGAATTTTTATACAGTTTAATATTTCTAGGTTTTGATGATACACAGCCATGTAAACTATTTGAGCAACAAGATTTAAATGCCTTCATACATATTCTTCCGCTGCTATTAAAGTATAAGTGAGTAAAAAGAATACTAACATGTATGTAAATATTTATTTTACCCATCCGTATCACAAAAAGTATCACATTTTAATTTCTGTGTCTTTGAATCAAATCGTATACATAAAGGCGCCTCAGTTAAAACACCACATCTTACAGGAATAGATGAATCATAAGAGACAAAGGCAATGCATGATAAGGAAGCCTCACCACATATTGTATCTGAATTATTATTGTTGCTTGATGTGAATGAGGTTAGTATTTCAGATTCATTAACAGGTGATTGAACTTGATATAAATGTTTATGCAAAGGGAATAAAGAACCAGTCATTATAAAGAGAGATAAAAACACGATTATCAATAAACACAGCATACAATGATAAATAAATAAATAAATAAATAAAAAGGGATGCATGTACTTCTTTTATACACATGTCAGATAAATAATATCCTTGCTTTATTTTAAAACATTACGTATAGCGTACATTAATAAACCTAAATAAGCATATATAAAATTCATTTCAAAGCCTCTTGTTGGCCTTTTGATTATTCTTATTATTATTCCATTGATGGTTTATCATTCGTATTATCATAAGGTGCATGAATTAATCGAAATGCACTAGGATAGGGATGCTGTTTTGTCTCTGATGCTTCATATTGACTATAATTATACTAAGAGTAAAATATATATAAATAAGACTGTAAATAAAAGTAATAGATTTATGACTTACTGGTGGAGCAGTTGAATGTGATAACAATAATGAGCATTTATGAGCATGAATATGGTAACTAATACGAATATGCATTGTATTCCTTTTTGGCTGTAATACACTATAATCCGTGATTAATGTATTTATTGTTGCTGGATATTGAAATATGGATTTTTTGTTATCTTCATTTTTTATATTACGATAAATCGGCTTATTTGATGAGTTTCTTTGTGTAAGACAAACTATTACATAATATAGAAATTTAGTATTTTTTTTTTTATTCATATAATACACGGTTATGTAGTATTTACTCTGATATCCTTTTCTTTTTGATTCAAAATAAGATATTTTCGATATACCACCTGTTAATGAAAGTAAACTACTACACTTGATATATATATGAAAATAATAAATATGTATAAATGTATGTATGTGTGTATGTATGTATGTATGTATCTTACATGTGCTTTATATTGACTAGTGGTTCCATTATCTGTATATGTCATACATGTATATTGTTAAGTTCAACATATCATATGCATGTATTGCATTTTCATGTTTGTTTGTTTATTTGTGCTTACCTAATAGAGTTTTAATAGACATTGAATGATCTTTTCTCTTTAACTATAACACAACTGTTTATAAATATATATAAAAAAACCCCCCAATAACACACACACATATATATACTAGAATTATATATATATATATATACAAACATTCTCTTTATGATTATCATTGATAGCATCTGACTGATGATAATTGTAACTGTTTCGAAGTCTATGTGCATGTTCTGCTAAAGCCATTAATATAGTACTTGCTTCTTTATCTTCAGCATCTATCATCATCATCGTCCCAGTAGAATCATCTTCTACTTTTGAATTTTCTTTTTCTTTATTCACTATAACATTAGATGACCTTTTTGCATAAGAACTGACATTATCTGGATCATTCTTTGAAGGTGATCTGTAGACTCGATGATTCTTTCTAGTATGTTGAGTTTTCAATGTCATATTTATATTATACACAAAAGAGGGGGGGTTTATTTTTTTGTTATTAGAAAAAAAAAAAAGGAAAAAAGACAAGTTAAAAAAAAAGGAAAGAAGCATCAGACTTTTTTTTTTTTTTTTAGTTCCTTTTTTCTTATTTTGTTAATGTGTAACATGTCCAAATTCTGAATGATGCGTGATCTACAGTTTATTTCTTGATTGAAAATGGGTTAATGTATCTATTACGTGAGAAATTTATGGGAGTCAACTTGTGCTATGCGGGCACCGCATTAACTGATGATATTTTTAAATTTTCAAATTTGACTTGGATTCATTATCCAACTATTTTTGACTTGCGAATAATAAAATATTTTTCTGCTTATTTGTTTTCTTCTTAACATGCGACCTAACTCTTTCTTTTTCTTTTTTTTTTTTTTTTGCGGTTCTTAAAGCTGTGAACGAAGATTAACATTTTTGATATTGGATTTTGTGATTGATTTTATTTCTACTTCCAAAATTGAGCATGAGTATTTTATGTTCAAACCAATTTAAAAAGTATATAAAAAAGGCCTAGTAGAGAATACAACATAGACATTGTCAAAGGCTTTTTTTTTCTCTTTTTGCAAGAAAAACTATGATACTAAAGGATGTCACTAAAGTCACACATGTTAACAACGATACTGCACGCAAAAGGAAGTAGAATTATAATATGGAAATCCCTTTCGAAACAAAAATTATAATTCATATCCTAAACAGACCTATTAGCAGATTAAATGACAGTCATGAAAAGCATCATTTTATTAGCTTTTTCTTTTTCTTTTTTTTCGATACTAACTCCCCCCTCCCCTCCCAATAGCTGCTATTCAGGATGTAGTGGACGATTAAAACTTTAGAGATTGATACAAGTAGATAAAAATTGATTCATTATTCGTAGCACTTTGTTGACATTATTTTGTACAAGTTGTAAAGTGACCAACAAGGCTTCTACCAGTTTAATAGGAACACTCAAGTATGAAAACCAATGTTATTGTTGGGAAACAGAGTTACTCTATAAAATAGATATGTCCTTATTGTTCTCTGAGGGATCAAGGATAACATATTTACTCGGTTTCTATCAACAGTCTAAGGATTTCATAGGATGCCAACAAAGAGTCCAGTTTATCAGATGCAGCAACTATAACAACATGACTAGCATATGATATAAAAAGAATCCAGAGCCTTTCTTCTTCTTCTTTTTTTTTCTTATGTCAATTGTTGTTATAGTAATTAATGATGAGCGTAAAATAGTTGGAATTATGGTTAATATACATGTAGCATGCAAAAGGGGTCAAACCTTAGAGTTTACTAGTCCGGGAGAAAACTCTATGGTGAAGTATTGTATTATCATTACTATTATTATTCAAAAGTATTTCGAGTTGGATCTTATAAAAAAAAAAAAGTTGGGTCAAGCGTACTTCAAGTTTCATGAAAACTATCTTGGGTCATATCAAGTGATGAACTCTCAGTTCTCTGTAAGTACAGAATAAAACCCAAGTTCTTAAATACTATTGTTAGATGAACTTAGATAATTTGGAGAGCCACGTTCCATAATAATAGGATGTAAAATCATTGCTAATAGAGGTGTAAATAGGAATAAAAGAGTAGGAGCAAGAAGGTCAACTATAGGAGAGATTATTTCATATTAAATGCGATCAATTCCAGATGCAACTTTTGTTAGTAGGTGTTGTATGACAAATTGGACATTATCTAGTATAATTGGGCAATCACTGATGGTGAGAGAAAGGTGATCGTTGTCTATTGGAGTATTAGTACTGTAAGGTTCTAAATATAGTAGTTGTTCAGGTAGAAGCTATCCTGAATAGATTTATTATATTATGACCCATCATGATATTGGATATATGTGTTATGGTCATTTAATTATAGAAAAGATGGGTTTTAATATATTCAGCTTTTTTTTTCTTTTTTGTCATATACGACCTGATTTTGCAACAGCTTTCATATATTCACCTTGGGTCATTTTATCATAGAACAGTCTCCCATGTTTCACGACGCCATTAAAGTGCTAATCTCCATAATTTTTTTTTCTTGATAAAGTAGCTAATATTTGAAACAATTTAACTCATTTTCTGTAATAATCCTCTTCTTGAGGTTAAAGAGCTGAGGATGTTACAGCAATCCAGAATACATTTTAGATGGATATTATTAAGAATTTAGTATTTTTATTCCACATGCTTGAGCAAGAGAAATGTATATAGTATCACAAAAAAAAAAGTCGATGAATCGTTTCAATAAAAGTATGAGCGGAATCCTTATTGGGAAAGGTAAGAAAGTGCTTGATGTGATATTGAATATGACGTTATGCTGCACACTGAATGCATTTCCTGGATTTAACAGCTATATCTTTGTGTCGTATGTTTTTCCTAATGCCCGTTGACTTCACCTAAGCTCTAATGAGTTGGGTTTATTAGACGACAATGGTAATACAATAAAACCAGAGGTTGTAAACTTGTGGTTAGAAGAGAGTGAGAGATAATCTTCTATACTGAGTTACAATTTCTATAGTTGATTTTTTTTTTTTACTAAGGAAACAGTTTATAATACTAGTTCCCTAGTATATATATATACATGTATATATTATATGATGTTGGTTGACTACAGAATTGCTGCCTTAATAGCATTAGGTTTTGACCTTCGATCCAAGTATGTAGTAAACGATTGCTGATTAGTTCGAGTACAAAAAATTTATTTCAAGAAATCATATTCCTTCTTGAAATGAATACACAGTGGTTCCTTATTTTATATCTTTTGGAAGAATGGGTAAAACTTGGCAACACAAGTAGAATGAATAGATGTTGAAAGAAGATTGTTTCCTATTCATATATAAATAATTAAGCATATAATGTTTGATATTCATTTATGCCCTGATTGATAATCAATCTCAAGTAACAGAAATATAAAGTAAATTATTGGTGCTTGATATAGTCGGTTATTTCTTTTTTTGAAACCAAATAATGAGATTTTCGTTTATTCATATACTTGTGGATAATATACGGGAAAAACACTAACATTATAGATTTCTCTCTTGTTACGACTTAATGAAACAAAATCAGGAACAGAAGAGTCATCAGCAGGATTTGTTTCAAATTCTTCGTTTTGGACGCTATTCCAAAAAAAAAAATAGGCTTCTGTATTCCATTAATGTAAGTATTTACTCTATAAAGTTGCTATTTTCTTCTGATATAGTCACTACTCTCCCATTCCATAGTAGTATTCTTTTGAAAGAGAAAAAAAAAAGGGGGGATCAGTCTTATAATGTAAATCCGTCTATAAACTTATTAAGAGTACCATGTTAAATATTACAAGGATAGACTGAAATCACACTCACTCTTAATATACCGTTACTTTAAAACCGTATATAAATATCTATATGTAAGACTCAAGTACATCCTTGTCCATTTTACAAAGAACGCGATTTGCGAAAAGAAAAAAAAAGCATTTAACAAAGAACGAAATTATAGCTGATCATATTGATCAAACAGCTGTAACACTTACAGCGGATACTGGGCCCCCCATTACTCTTTTTTTTTAAAAAAAAAATAAAACCCCTTCCCCCCTAAATGTCTCAATATGAACAGAACATAAATATTAGTTTTTATTATCAATATAAATGCTATAGTTGATTTTTATTTGGATTTTCAATACAAAACACTGTAAGTCACCAGTGCTTAATTTTGAACATATAATACACTTTTTTTTTTCAAAAAATCAAGTGAAGAGTACTTATAATTACTAGTTATACATGACAGGATACTGTTCACATTTGTAAACAAAAGTAAAGAAATTCTTAAATATGAAAGCGGAAAAAGAAGTATAAATAAAGAACTTGCTATCTCTGATAATAATAAAACTGAAGCAGCTCTTCAGATGTATTTTTTTTTAAACAACTATTGATCATTTATTACATCGAAGTATATGCTAAATAAATATAATTATCTCAATGAGAATCTTATATTGAATGTGCAAATATCCTCTCCCTCCTAATATGATTATGGATACAAATAAAGAGCCATACTAATAATTACATAAGATGACTATAAAAAAGAAAAAGAAATGATAAATATGCATTACTTATTTTAAAAAAAATAAAGAATATTTACCAATAATAAAACACCTTCTAGCCAATTTGATCTACCATCTCCAATTAAATAGTTTACTATGAGTACACTAGCGAACAGAATGACAGTTTCAAAATCTTCAAAGAATAAAGACATGGGTTGCTTAATAGCCCAACCAGCCAAGACTAAAGTGGGCGTAACTAATAACCCAATTTGAAGAGAAGAGGATACAGCAATCCCTATACATAAGTTCATTTTGTCCTTCATAGCAAATGTTACTGCACTAACATGTTCTGCCGCACTAGTAATATATACATAACCAAAAATAAATAAATAAATAAATAAATAAATAAATAAATAAATAAATAAAATTAGTTATGTGTTACAGATAATATGAATATAAAGTTATCTTACTTTCCGACAATTGGTAGTAAAATAAGGCCAACGAAGGTTTCATTTATACCCCACTTTTGCACGACACCTTCAATACTATAACAAATGATAAATATATAAAATAGATCCTTCATAATGTGTAATATGAATATTTACGCTCCAACAAGATATTCTGCATGAACAGAAACAATAATTGCAATAACAAGTAAACTATAAATATAAATGAGTATAATAAAATAAAACAATTTGAAACATGTATCTTTATATGTTACCTTGCAATAGAGAATGACAGAGATGTGGAAGGTAATTCTGTTTCATCTTCTTCATCTTCGTACTAAAAAGCATCATTTTATGAGAGGTTTTTTTTTTCGTATCTTTTATGTATAAACATATATATATATTTACCAGAAAAGTATGTGTCTTTAACTATATAAAATAGAAAGGTTAAATCCTATTTAAAAACAAGTCTAACATGGTATTTCTTACTTGAAATAATAAATATAAAATATAAACAATCAACAAAACGATCGAAACACCGCGACTCAGTTCCAGAATACTTTCAGCTGTGTCATCATCTGGTGTGGATGCAATAAAAGCAGCAGGTATTAACAATGATAATGTAGTTAATGCAAGAAGTGAGCAAGAAGTTTGGGCAGCTTTTAAACCGATGTTTTGATTTTATTTGTAATAGCATAATAGATAAAATTAATTTTACTTTATTTGTTTTGTTTTTATTCTTCATCTACTACTACTACCCCTTACCTGTAACATTGAACTTTTGTTCTGTTCTGGTAATGCCACCCAAAAAGAAGCAGCAACCGAGAACCTATATAATAGATGATATATAAAAAAAATCAGCTTTATACTGTATAAATAATTTTTTTTTCATGTTACCAATAAAAGATTAGATAAAATAGAGCCTAATACAGATGCTATATACAAACGTAAGATGTGATTCATTTTATTTTTGTTTTATTCTCTTATTTATATACCTTGAACGACACGAATCAAGCCTTCTTTTAAAGCAATAACGCCCAAGATTAATTCAACCGCGTTACCAAATGTAGCATTAAGTAAGGCACCAATAGTAGAACCAGACCTCAAAGCAATTTCTTCAGTTGCTGTATAAAGGATATTAATGAAGCATTCATTTTATTTTATTTTCTATCAATATACAGTATTCTTACCAAAGCCCAATAGTCTAGCTAAAGGAATGATTGCAATAAAATTTAAAGTAAATACAACAGTAGGAGATGACTCCATGATAGAATACACAATAGCAATAGGAACAAAGATCAAAAAGTAATTGATATAAGATGATAATAACGTTACTTTTAAGGAAGACCAAAAAGTGATTGCTTCTTGTCGATGATTTCCCAACAAAGGCTGATTCTCGTTGTTCATTTTTTTTTTTTTACAAAAAAGAAAAAAGTAATAGATATTGTTAAAGAAAAGAAGAAGTTGTATAAAAAAAAATGAAACGTATCTGTCTCTTTTAAAACCTTTTCTTTCACTCCTTAAAAAAAAAAAAAAAAAAAAAAAAAAAAAAAAAATAGCAACAACAACAATAGGTCGGACCAAATTCCTTCTTTTCTGTTTGTGTGTACCTGAAGAAAATAGAATTTTCATTACCCTAAAGACACCTTTTAATTTTCTTCAAAAAGCAGTAACTTTTATATTAAAAAAAAAAAAAAAAAAAAAAAAAAAAAAAAAAAAAAAATCATATACAGCAAATAACAAAATAAAATTTAATCTCTTTATTACATATTTCTTTTCTCCTTTTTTTTTTATATACATTTATATATTTATTTGAAATGAGCCAACCAAATAGAGGATCTACCCTAATTATTCAGTCTTCTGCAACTACCTCAAAACCTTCCTCACTACTTGGCCGCAAAAGTAATGCATATATACATGTCTATATTTTTAATTAATTATAATTGTTTACCTTCTTTTATTTTAGGTGATAAACTGGAATGGACTAAAAAACCTAAAAAGGGATTCTTTTCTTTTCTTTTATGCTTTACATTCAAGAAAACCAATAAAAATAAAAATAAAAAGGAGACACCATCCATCATAATATCAACAGAGAAAAAAGAAGACAAGATTAGAAAGGAAGAAGAAGACAGAAAAGAAAGCATTATAATAAATGAAGAAAAGAAACAACAAGCCATAAATGACCATGACAGTCAAATTGAATTACAACATACGACTTTAGAACAGAATGTACAACTACCACAAAAAGAAGAATATGAAAATAGTATAAAGAGTCAATTAACAGAAGAAGAAATGGGCAATAAAGAAGTCGTATTATCTGAAGAGGAAGAAATTGAAGAAGAAGAAAAAACGATTGATGATTATGATTTTAATGTATAGTTTAGTTTATATATACTTGTCTATATTACCTTTCTTTCTAACTTTTTCTTTTCCTTTTAATATATAGTTTACTTATTTATTAGACCCAATTGAAGAAGAACATCGTGGTAGGAAATGTCTTGTGTTAGACCTCGATGAGACACTTATACATAGTTCATTCAAGGTTAGTAACTATTCAATCGCCTATTAATAAATAATGATGTATTTATTTGTTGCCATAGTCAGTTGCAGAAGCAGATTTTGTAGTACCAGTTGAAATTGATGGTTATTACCATAATGTATTTGTACTAAAAAGACCTGGGGTAGATACTTTTATGAAACGTATGGGTGAATTATATGAAATTGTTATATTTACTGCTAGTCTTTCAAAGGTAAACAAAATGATATAATAATAGAAATTCTTTATTCATTTCTTTTTTCTATCAAGTATGCTGACCCTGTATTGGATAAATTTGACTTGCATAAAGTTATTCACCATCGATTATTTAGAGAGGCATGCCATCCATATAAAGGAACTTATATTAAAGTAAATTCATATAATAGATATGTATATTATGAAAGGGCATTAACAATCCTCCTATTTAGGATTTATCAAGGTTAGGACGTGATTTAAAGCATGTCATTATACTTGATAATACACCTGCAAGTTATAGCTTTCATCCTTCAAATGCTGTTCCTGTTTCCACTTGGTTTAATGATCAACATGATTCAGAATTGATAGATTTAATTCCTTTCCTTGAAGATCTTTCAAAAGTAGATGATGTAGTTGAAGTATTAAATATATCCCTTTAATATATATATGTATATAAATATATATACATGTAAACAATTGTACACATTCATTTATATATCACTTTACTTTTCCACACACACACACACATATATATATATATATGTATATAAATATATGTATATGTATATAATATTTGTATATACACACACACACACACATACATACACACTATTATATGGTTTCCCTGCTTGCTTTTATTGTCTACGTTACATACAAGATTTGCTTTTCTTTCTTTCTTTCTTTCTTTCTTTCTTTTTTTTTTAATAAAGGTTTATTTTAATCCAACATGTATATTCTTGATGCAATGTCATTAACAATCCAGTCCATGCCTTTTAATAAATTATTTCCTGAAACTGCACTACAAGCAAATATAGCCCAATGATGACTTTTGATAGCATCTAACTCAAGCGCATCTTTTATCTCTTCTTCCGTCATAGCACCTGCAATGTCTTGTTTATTAGCAAATACTAATAATGTTGCACCTGCTAAACGTTCTTCTTGTAAAAGTTGTTCAAGTTCACGTTTACAGTCATTCAAACGAAGTCGATCAGCTGAATCTACAACCCAGACTAATCCATCTGTTTGTTCAAAATAATTTCTCCAATAAGAACGAATCGATTTCTGACCTCCTACATCCCAAATATTTAACTTGTAACTATTGATTATATTTGGAAATTTAATTTTAATTTTTTCATGTATATACATTGAAATCATTTATTTTATTTTTCTTACTTGTCGTGATCTAATGTTTTAATGTTGAAACCAAGCGTTGGTGAAATAGTGTCGATAGATTCACCATTAATCCGTTTCAAAATGGTTGTTTTACCAGCATTATCTAATCCTCTTTTATAAACTAATTAAATTAAAAAATATTTTTTTTAAAAAAAAACGTATTTATTTCAAAGTATACTACCTACAACATTAAAATTCTCATTTCTTTTTCATTTTGCCGATTCTTTTTTAAAATAGTTAATAAGCCCATCTGTAATTTTTTTTATATAACTTTATTAACTTTAGAAAAAAAAAATATTAAAAACACAAAAAAAAAAAAAAAAAAAAAAAAAAAAAAAAAGAGTAAATCTGAGTTCATTTCACGTTTAGGAAACGCATCTTTAAAGTAGTAGCTCACTCACTCATTTATAAATAAAGCTATGCTTAATAATATATGAGGGCAATTTGAGCTGGTAAATTGAGACTCTTGTGAATTACTTTATATTTAGCCTTCTTTTGTCATATTGAACACTCTATTTGGAGCAGAAAGATTTGTAAACTATATATTGGAATACACTAGGAATGAAAACATAGTATCACCTGCCCCGCTCTCCCGTCTTTTTATATTCATATACACATGTACTAAGATGTTAGAAAAAAAAAAAAAGATGGCTTGTATTATTATTTGTATTTTTGAAATAATTCTGTAGCTTTTATAATATCTACATTGCCACCACAAAGAATAATACCAATTCGTTTAATCCCTTCTTGCTTGATCTTTTCATGGAAATCTTGATTATAAAGAGCAACAGCACAACCTACAGCAGCACTGGGTTCAATACAAAGTTTCATACGTTCCCAAATCAATTCCATTGCTTGAATAATCTCCTTTTCTGATACTGTAAAGACATCATCAACATGTTTCAATACTTCATGATAAGCAATGTCACCTAAATTCGTTAACAATCCATCCGCTACTGACTCTGTCTTAACACTATTCGTCATCCTCTTCTTTCCTTTAAAGGTTCGGTAACAATCATCTACTTGGCTAGGTTCAGCTGCAAAGACTTTGATTTTAGGATTGAGTGCCTTGGCTGCAATGGAACAGCCTGTAAGCATCCCTCCTCCCCCTACAGGAACAAGAATAGCATCCAAGTCACTTACTTGAGAAAACAATTCAATTACAATCGTTCCTTGTCCAGCAATGACATTAGGATTATTAAACGGATGAATAAAAGAAGCTTGCTTTTCAACTCGAACCTTTTCTGCCTATATATATTTATATATATAAGAAAAAGTTCTATTGTCAAGTAAATCAAAAAAAAAAAAAAAAAAAAAAAAAAAAAAAAGGGAGGAATACATATATACGCATACCATACTTTCACGTTCTGATTGAAAAGGCTCACATTCAATTATTTGAGCACCATATTCATAAACAGCTTCTTTTTTCACTTTAGGTGAATTTTTTGGCATAACAATATAAGCTGGAATACCACGATTCTTTGCTGCAAGAGCAAGTGCTTGTGCATGATTACCACTTGAATGACAAACTACCCCATTAGCAGCTTCTTCATCTGTTAATAACGCAATTGCATTACTAGCTCCGCGATATTTAAAAGCTACGAAAAAAAAAAAAAAAAAAAAAAGAAGCATTTATAAAGAAGTTTTATATACACTATACATGTTTTTTTTTCTCTCTTTACATCCTGTCTTTTGAAATAATTCACATTTAAAAAATAACTCTACAGAAGACATAATACCACCATTTTTTGAAACAAGTTCATTCATAGCTGTACTAGTGGCTATAGGTGTACGATGAACTTGAATACGTTCAGCAGCTTGTAAGACATGATTGATAGAAATTTCTTCACTAACCATTTTAATATATGAATATATAAAAAAAAGTAAGTGGGAACTTTTCTTTTTTTTTTCTTTTTAAAAGAATATTACACTGTGTCGTACAATATTAAATTTCTTGGATTATTAAGCAGGAGGAAGGAAAGCAGCAAACAAAATAATACTTAATAAACCATATAAAACAAAGTAATAAAGCACTGAATGGGCTATAAACGATGATGACGTATTATGTTGTTTAACATTAGAAAACCCTTTGATCCATAAGTGTCCCACAAACCAATAGAGAGGAGGTAACGAAGTGAAGAATCGAATAATGACTTGAATATGCATATTTGTAATAGCGAACATGAAAAGGAATAACCAAAGATACATGTAAACTAGTAAATTAAAATGATAATAACCATCATTTCTAGCATTTGTTGTTACATAGCCAATTGTCCAAAAGCGTAAATGATCATGTTGACTAAATGTTTTCAAACCAAATAAACTTAATAAAATAATAGGCGCTGCAAGTATAAAATTAGGTATTTGCTTTAATTCGTAGTAAGCAAGAAATCCATTATTCCTGAAGAAATGATACATGTTAATACACCTCAAGATAGTCAATTTACTGTTCTTTTTTTTTTTTTTTTACCAATATTCTTTTTGAACAAATGAATATAATAAAGGTATTTTATTAGTACACCAAGGTCTTTCTTCAGTCGTCATCTTTACACAAAATTCGTTGTATCCATAAAATTGAAATAGTCCAAATCCAATACAAACTATTAAAGTATAATAAACTGATTGTAATAATCCTATTAAATAATTCTAATATATTTTAGATAATAAATGTAAAGCCCTATTATTATTTTTATTATCATATTATTTACCTTGTGTTTAAGATATCGTATCCACACGAAATCATAAAAAAAGAAACCAGAATAAATAATAGCATTAGATCTAACGGCTGATGTCACTCCCCATATTAAAGCTGCATTCAAGTACTTTTTCTGAGCTACCCAGCGCATACCAGTAAAACTTAAATAAGCAAAAAGTGATTCTGTATAAAATGATGACATAAACATGGCAGGTGGTGATAAACAAAATGCAATTGAGGATAATAAAGCTAATTTTCTATTCTTTGGTAATAACGTCAACGTTAATCTAGACGGATTAAATAAAAAAAAAAAAGAATAAGAATACATCTTCTAAAGATGGAGAGTAAGAATTACTTGTATAATGCACCAGCAGCAAGAATAAATGCTATATTTGATATAGTGATGCCTGATAATAGCAATACATATTTTCTATCTAATATAGATTGCAATGGATAATATACTAGTATTTTTTTTAAAAAAAAATAAAAAAATAAAAAATTATCCGTAAATATCATGGTATCGTTTAAAGCATCTTTAAGATAAAACCTGTATTTGTTATTAATCTTGCACATAAGGGCATTATAGGAAAGAAGGCGGTTTCTTGTTCATATATATAGCCGTCTTCAGCAATGTGTAAAAAATAAAGTGCATCCCATCGTAAAAAGGCTGTTAATAGCCTATGCTTTATAGTGGAATTGAGTTGAATTTCAGCCGAAGAATCATAACTTCCAATGAAAGGATAAGCCAAGATGGCAATACTAAGTGTAATTAGACGTGAAACTGTGGCTATAGCATAAACTTTTTTTAACATTAAGAGGAAAAGAAGAAAAAAAAAATAAAAAAAAAGAAGAAAAAAGGCGTTGTTTAAAAAGAAAATAGTTATTAGCAGACACTACCACAACCTATTTAGAATGTCGAGAATCATTGATTTCTCTTCTTGCTTAAAAGTGTGAGCTTATTGCAAGAATTGTTAATAAACTTTTTAAGGCTATTATCGTTGAGAAGAATTACTACTAAAATTAGTAAAATAATAATAGTGGCTGACAAGCGATAATATTAAGTATTTACAGATGTTTGAATGTTACAGCAAACACAAATAATGATTTGCGTCTGAAATTCAAAACAGATAACTTTTCTTCCTCTTTGCTTTATCATGCTTGGGTGAGAACGTTCATTGTCCTTGAGTCATGTAATAAAAGATAATCAGTTTTTCATCGCAACTCACATGCTTGAACCTATCATCAAATCGTGCTGTCAGGAACTGTACGAGCAGGGTTTTTCGTTCCTTATCAACAAAAAAAAAAAAAAAAAAAAAAAAAAAAAAAAAAAATACGAGTGTACTGACAGCGAGTAATCACTACTGTATTTTTATGATCTACATGTGTATGTTTATGTCAAATATAATATTAGATCATGACTGTTGATAGTATCATAAAGAGGTCAATATTTAACATAACAGGTGTAGTATACTATTGTCGAGTTGAGGTATGGGAATGACAATGGCCGGGTTTGAAGTCTCTGTTGGAGAGACATTGTCAGAGATATCCTCTGCCATTCTAGAAGGAGCAGTAACTATATTAAGCATTTAGGATGTATGCATAATATGGCAGCATAAGGTACATTTGTAACAAGGTTGGTAATGGTGCAATGGTAGGTAGTGACTTTTTTGCATTCAGGAAATGGGATCGCTTTGCGATGTTCAAGGAAGCCTTTTGCAAGAGCTACCGGTTCTTCTTCAGATAGAACTCGACTAGGAGTCTTATTATATTTATGTCGATTAGACGACATTTACCTAGTTATCGCGATGTTGAGAGTTTTTTCAATGTGAATGTAGAGTTGTAAATGACTTTCCAAATTCAGTAATAGTGTTGGAAAGAGGAAAAAATCTGGGACGGGTTACTTTTTTTTTGGGATTCAATGAAATAAAAAAAAAAAGGTAAATCATCTAAAAACTCATGTCATTTAAACTCAAAAAAAGTTCAACCTTACCAATTAAGACTAAAATCCTGTAGTAATAGATAAACCATCAGCATTCCTTACTTGGAAAGTGAGAAAATTAATTGATGCCTGGCTCATACACTGGTCTTCCATATGCGTAATTTTGCTTGAGATGAACTACCTAGCTTCACTCCCAAATCCCTGAACCCTCTGACCATCATCTTCTTTCAATACAACAACGATTTTCTGATAGTTAATTATCATCACTTCTACATACACTTTAACATTTCCCCTTTTATCCCAGAAGGGGGGTTTCTATAGCAATCTGACCAAGGCAAAACAGCATATAAATGCTATGCGCTCATTGGTCATTTTTAAATTAAATACTTCAGTTTAATAATAGCTGACATATAAATATCTTTACCAACAAATAAGTTATTCTTCAATTACTTACTTTTTATTTTATTCAATCAATCTTTTTACCAGCAAAATCCCTTTTTAATATGTCTCGCTCACAATATCCTCCTATTGTCTTAATACTGCTTCCACTGCTCGTTTGCATCCTTCAGACAAACAGCATCTATGGTGGCTAAGCTGAAATAGAATAACCAGCTTGAAGAGCAGATGTTTCCAAACCAAAGAATCTCTCAGTTGGAGAAGAATTACAACTTAAAAAATCAAAATATGTATATCAAGAAAGATCGGCAGAATCCGAATGACCGTAAGTATTATTATTATGTAATTATAATGACAATCATTATTAAATAAAATATATAATACCTGTTATTCAATTCAATCAATAGGACAAGATTCACGATGCTTACGAGCAAAGTGGATGTAGATTTGATCCCAGATCTACGTTAAAAGATGGAGGTCATAACGAACAGATCTTCGATTTCATCTTTGCCCAGGTTAGAGCAACAACAATCCTGGGGAAAGAGCAAGGAAAGAGATTTCGGCACGCATCAGAAGTGTGTATGATACGGAAAAAAGAAGCATTCGCGTGCCGAAATCAACACACAGGAGCAATTAGATGCTCTAAAAAAAAGGAAATAATTAGAAGCAGGAAAAATAGAGTAAGTATATACTTAGCATAAAATTTAATACAAGATAAAGTAAATTTAACTTCTTTCTCCTTATATTCTATAGAAATGTAAAAGAAGACTGGCAAAGTTCAGCAAAGAAGGGTCCAGGATTGCGGAAGAATTGGGCGTGCCTTATAATGAATGTCTCCGAATGATCAAGGCATCTTATATGTCTGATGATGAGGATGACATTCATTATCAGGGCTCGTTGAGGACTTGGAAAAGTCTACGTCCACATTGGAGAAGTGAAAAGGTATATAAGTTAAAATACAATCATATAAAAAAAAACTAACTGTAATGAATATTTCTTTAATACCTTTAAAGTTGAACCAACTGTTCGATAAACTGGACACTCTCTCCAAAAATGTGGACAAGTCTACACCCACAAGAATCGTCGTTACGAGGGTGCCAATCTTTTGGATACCTTTCCTGCTTGGGCCAAAAATGAAGATGCCTACAATTAATTTTTTTTAAATAAATATAATATTTTTATCTTTTTTATAATTTACCTTTGAGAATGCATTAATCGATCATAAATATCTACATCAGCAAAAATAAAAGACTTCATATATTTGTATATAGATATCACGTTAATTTCTATTTTCCAACATCATCTCAAAAAAAAAAAAAAAAGAAAGAAAAGAAAAAAAAAGAACATTTGAAAGACTGACATAACGATTTTTTGCAACAGATAATATATTTAATTTGATAAAAATGAATAACTAATTGATTAAATGCCTTGGTAAATTTATAACAACATTGATACCTTGAAGGTGATCAAGTTTAATAGCAACAGGAGAGTGAATGCGCATGACTGGAACAATCGACATTGCTGAAGGATCCTCAAATTCATTGCTCCACACTTCCATGTTGTTGATCTCATACGCATGCAGGTTGAGGCCTTCTTTCTTTTTGAACCATCTAAAATAAAAAAAAAAAATAAAAAATAAAAAATAAATAAAATTGTGCGAAAACATTTTATAAATATAAAGAAAAATACTTACGAACATGCAAACGTATGAGTAGTAGACACCAAGAATTCATCATACTATCCATTAAATAATGTATGAAAAAGAAATATAAAATTGTGCAGTGCAAGTTAGAGGAGTGAACCGTATCGATGTTGCTCAAGTTGCAATGAATAGTGCATAGAATATCGTGATTCGAGAGATTAGCTCCGAGGTGTATTTATTAACAAGAATCTATAGAAGAGAACTTCGTATTTTCCTACTGTGATATTCTTTAAAATATCAATAAAATATAGAATAAATATATTAGACAAAAGAGTCACGAGACGATAATAGTTCAAGTCAAATTATTTATTATGAATTAAATTGATGGGTATTTATAGAATGTTAAGAGGTCTGAGGATAAGATGTAATCAGAAAAGTGTTAGTTACGACCGAATAAGGTATGTTGTTGACAATGAAGTGTTCGTGATTTTAATATTATTAGATGGAGCGGATTAGAGAGTTTCAGGAGATTCTAGGCAGAGTTCCTTGAATAAATTTATAATCCGAATATTTAATCATGAAACATGACATTATAAGTCAGCTCATGACACCTATCAACATAAATACCACCTTGGACACTGTTGGTAAGACCAGGTACACCAGAATCCTCAACAAATGTCCAGCCATAATAGATATTAGTATAATAGTCTAATAGGCATCCAAACCCTCGTCATTCATTCTTAAGGGCCGAGCCTTGGCTTTCACATTCTTGACGATGCTTGCAGGGACACACTCATAACCATGTAGCTTGCCGTCACCAGAAGCTTCATTCTCCAAGAACAAACTGATATCAAACTTTGAGTTATACATATCATTATCTTCTTCACTTTCTTTGTCATCATCAAATGCAATATTTCTCTTATTTTTACAAAAAAAAATTGATTTGATCATCACAAACTACCGGCAAACAATCAAAGTAGTCTCCAGCAAAAACAGACTCCAGAAACCTTTTTGTTATAGTATTTTCAACGGATCCCTTATTGTTAGTATTAATAACTTTAAGATCACCGTTATACCTTTCAAAGTTGAAAAGCCAATGGGACATGGCTGGCCCATAATCCAAAAGACCTTCTTTAATATGCAAATGGTTGTGCATATTCAGTGACAAGTAACTGGCATCATGGTAGATTTCCATAAATTCGCTTAAGAATTCTTTTAATAAAGAATGAACGTAATCTATTTCTTCTTCAGTTATACTTGTATTGGCTATATAACGATTGGCTTCAACAAACTTCATCCAATGATTATAATATTGCATGTTCAATCTCAAGGGCAAAAGATAAGGTGACATTGCAATAATCCACACTCGCCATTCATCAGCTGTTAAATGGCTAAAACCATCTTTACCTGCTGTTATCTTGCGTTTAACAGCATTACCACCATCATATCCAAAGGGAAGTATCAGGCTTTTTGCAGATTCTGACATCTCCGCTAAATCGCTCTTCGTAATCAATAATGACTCTTCGCGGCGACCGCCAGCAACGGATCTAACTTCATCTCTCCAGATCATATGTAGGGAAACGTTTGGCTGTCCCAAGAAAGCAATTATGCATTACATCTACAGGAGCGAAACGGATAGGATCAAAATATGGCAAACGAAGGAGCGTACTTCAACGAGTACCAGTATTTCTCTCAAATTCACTACGTTGATCTTTCGTCGAGAGAATTAACCACTTACTTGCATTTACACGGTGGGTACTTTCCGAACGACCAGCCCAATTAGCATCATCAAAGTCTCTGAAATCTCTTCTATTAGCATTACCAGGCAGCGAAGGAAAAGATTTATCACACTTATGGCACGCACGTGTAGAGTTATGACCTGTAAATCCAAGACATTTTCTTTGTGCCGGCAAATCCATCGTCGTCAACACTAATGCACCCTTCACTAACTGATCCTCCTCGTCTCTAACCTTCATTTGCACACCATCTTGTAAGAGCAAGAACTCATCAACTAAAGGATTCAAATAATTATTTATTTCAAACGTTGATGGCTCTGATGGGCCAGGTAACAATCCAACTAAAATAACATTCTCTCGTAGATTTCTTATTTCTCTTGGTAAATTAAGAATCGTTAGATAGACTGCACCGCAAGAATACTGGCTATTGGTGTACAATTGAAGCCAATCTGCATTTAATGAAAACATTAAATTAAACCGTGAGCTTTCTATAAAAGCTTCTTCATCTTCAGGATTTAGTTTGAAACTTTTCCAAATTCTTCCGTCATACACGTCGAACAAACGACCAGGAACGATTGTTCGATTCTGTCAAGTACTAATATTTAAAAAAAAAAAAAAAAAAAAAAAAAAAAAAAAAAAAAAAAAAAAGAAAAAAAGAAAAAAAAAAAATTCCAACTTTTTATTTTTATTTTTATTTTAAATTTAAATTTAAATCGAGTTCATTTTATATAATAAAATAATGTACTTTGTGAGTTGAACATAAATACATAATGATGCTAAAGTTTATTTTTATTTTTAAGAAAGTAGATAAATGCGTGCCCTCACATTAATAATTTTGTCTTTAACGATAGACTAACATATTTTCCTTTTCCTTTTTTTTTAGCTTGTATATAATACAATACATGTGTATACATGTCTCATCTTTTTTTTTTCTTTTTCTTTTATTATTATTATTATTCCATAAAGTTGAAAACAAAAGAAAGGAATTTACCATCCCATTAAAATTTCCCTGATTTTATGTAAAAAGCCAGAAGGTTTAACAGTGCTATTGTTACTGTCTTTGGGAACATGATTACTACTATTGTTAATGGAGGATTTTGAGTCATTATAGGCTTGTGTTTGTAAAAAGATATCTTCAGCAGGAAGAAGTCTAACTGTTTGTAATTCTGTAATAGAATCATCCCATACAACACCAATCATCCTTTGATGCATCACTTTGCCATGACATTTTAATGCCTTTAAGGCTGCTTCATGAGTTGTGTATTTAAAAGTAATCCAGTTTCCTTGACTAGAACAAGGCTCTACTAAGTTTCCAAATGCCATAAAATATTTAAGAATAGCTTCTGTCTTACTAGGATCAAAACCAAAGACACGAACTCTTGTTTTACTATTCATAAATGTTACTATCTCTATCTTATCAATTTTTTTTTTGTTCTTCTTTAATACCTTTCATTCATGGATGCTTTTGAAGAGAAAGCAATTGAAGCTAATTTCTCATCTTTTTGCGATAAATCATCAAACTTATATCTAGTAGGTTGAATACCAACTTCCGTAATGGACTTGGTAGGAATCACATCTACATCTTTAAACTTATTCAATGTTCTATCAAAACTACTTTTATGACTATGAGAATCAGAAAATACTCCTTTCAAGCTTTCTGCTTTCTTGGGTCTAAGGTTTGACAGAAATAATTAAAAAATTAGAATTATCCCCCTTTTTTTTTTTTCTTTAAATAAATACCCTTCAGAGGAATTCTCATCAAAGAGACGCATCTTTTTTCCCCAGGTTGTTAGTGCTTTATCATGGTCATAACGACCCTATTTAATATAGAAGTATTAAAATATGAATAATAATATTTCGTTTTAGACTTACATAGTATTCTTCATTAGGTGCGGTTAATAAGGCAGGTAAATAAGCCACTTTTCTTTTATCTCCAAGTGAAGGACCAGGAACAAATTCAGATAAGGAGGCTTGGTTATTAGAAATATCACTATTAAAAGTAGTATTATGACTGTTACTGCTTACAATACTTCGGGTTCTACCATTTACGAAAGCATTCATAGAGACAGAAGAATGTGTTACACTATTAGGAGTAATAATGAATTGAGGTATCATTTTGTCACTAAAACAATTCTGAAGATCTAAAAGACCTTGCTGAGTAAGTTCAGACTTTGGCTTATCAAAAGGTGAAGCCATTTGTTGTTGATTATTAGTATTATTGCTATTTTGGAATAAACCACTTGTTGGTTGTTGTTGTTGTTGAGTTGATGGTTGAAATAAGGAATTAGTCGATTTTTGAGCAGATGTTGATGCGAACAAGGAACCTGTAGATGCTTGCTGTTGATTATTAGTATTGCCGAATGAGAAAGTTGGTGTTGACGTAGAATTCGTTATAGTAGTGGGAGTAGTGGTTGATGTTCTCCTCTTTGCCAAAGGAGGAGTTCCAGCTCGAGATGATGCAGGTGAAGTATGTGATGTTGCAGAAGAATCATTAGTAGAATTAAGAGAAGAAAGGCCCAAAGGGTTAGTTGAAGAAGTGGTATTAGCAGTACCAAACAAATTTGTTGATGTAGCAGGAGCAGTACTAGTAGTGGTGGTAGTAAAAGCATTTGGTGTGGATTGAGGTGTTCCTAAACCACCAGTTGAATTGTTTGTTTGGGGCATAGAAAAGGAAAAACTGGGATTTGTAGAAGTTCCACTGCTTGAAGGTTGTGAGGCTAAATAAAGAGGAAGAAAAAATGTTAATATTAACATTCATGATTACTATTAATTTATAAAAGAATTGAAATGTTATAACAGAAAGTATAATTCTTTAAGAAATTAATAATCTAGATCTATAATATTAAGATCTATGACATTAATTTCTTTTGTGCAATATGTTTTCATGACAGAGAATAAAAAAAAAAAGCAAAGCGCGTCATTGTTCATCTTAGAAGTGAATAATATATAATCATGTAATTGAAAGTTGAGATAAAAAAAAGAGGATAAATCTACTTTTTACTAAAACTTTTTGTGATGTTCATTACTTTTTCTAATCAATCGGCATTCAATGGGAATCCATATTCAGTTATAGTAAGCTTATTATCGATAATTTTTTGTATTTGTTTACTATCGCCTGATTTTTTTTTTTTTTTTTTTTGTATGGATCAGATTAAGATAATTGTAGTTGAAAATGAGAAATGATGTTGTCGATAGAGTGATAAAAAAAAAAGAGGGGGACGAGTAGAATATATATACAGTTTTTTACAATGATAAACGCTTCACTGTAGGTAGAAATGAGAATAATAAATATGTAAAAGCATAATTACCTTGATTGAAAAGAGAAGACATTTTATTTATGAAATACTATTTCTTTAAAACGAATAAATAAACACTTTTTAACTGATAAATAAAGAAAGACTTACTGTTAAATATAAATAAAATGTAATTTAATGAGAAGAAGAAAAAAAAAAAAGGAAGAAATAAACACTATGTAAAGAAATATGTTAATAAAAATTTTGTCTAATTGTTCTTCAAGATATGATTTAATACACCCAAAATTTTGCCCGGGCCGGATCAAGGAACTATATAAAAAATAGATAGGCTGTAGCTTTTTTTTTAATAAGACTTGGATGAAAATCATTTTCTTAATTACTCCAAGCGCTATACCTTTAAGCTTAGTTGTAATTGGAAGCTCTTTAAAGCTAGTAAGTAGTAAAGTATCTTAGTAGTTTAGTATCAGTTAGTAAAAAAAAAAAAAAAAAAAAAAAAAGAAAAAGAAAAAGAAAAAAATGTATCAATAAGTTCATATTCTTGTTAAAGAAGGACTAGGCATAAGAATAAATCATCGTATATTGAAGAAACCATTCAAATTATACTGCTTCATGTTATAGTTTATTAGGTAAAAAGTAGAAGCAATAAAACTGATGTCCAACTACAGTAATGATGGATAGATAACGATGAAAGCCCCTTCTCCCTCAATTAGTACAATATCTAATTTATTTTGCTTATTGCTATTATAATTTCTTCCCTGACAATAAAAACAGATAAAGTGATAATTTAATTATTTTTTCTCCTTTTTCTTCTTTTTTTTTTTTTCTCTCATTTTATTATAAACATAACATGGAAGGACATGAAGGACACAACATGTTAGGACATGATATGAAGGACATGCCTGGACATCATATGCCAGATCATCACATGCCAGGACATGAAATGCCAGCAATGTGTTCTATGAGTGTAAATCTATAAATAGTATTTATATAACGTTGAATTAATAGATCCCTAACATTTTATTAAATAGATGTTATTTAACTGGCAAATAAAAGATGTGTGTATTGTATTTGAATGGTGGCATATTCATAATGAAATTGAATTGTTTATTTCATGTATTGTTATATTCGTTATTGCTGCAGGATATGAATATTTACGTGTTTGGTCAGCTTCAATGGATGAGCAATGGACACTAGGAGATAAGAAGAAGATAACAGATCAAAGAAGCCCTTTAGTAGCAAGACATTATGAAGAAGATTATGAAACGGCAGCAACTATAAATACAGGATCAGTCGATACAAATCATTTATCAAGAAAAGGCTTTTTAACGATAAGGTAAGAAATTAAGAAAACATATGATTGAATATTGATAGTTATTTATTGTAAAGACATTCTATTAGACATCGTATTTTAAAATCAGTTATTTATGCAACACTTGTAGCCATTAGTTTTTGGCTAATGCTTGTATTTATGACCTATAATGGCTATTTAATGGCTGCAACGGTATTAGGTGCTGGTTGTGGGCATTTTATTTTTGGGCATGGAAAATTAAAAGCAAGTCGAGATATTCAGTGTCATTAACTCCTTTTTTTTTTTTTTCTATCTCTCTTTCACTCCTTAAAACCTCCTATAACTTAATATAAAAGGGGCTATTTTACCTCTTCCCCTTCCTTATTATTAATATATTTCATATTTAATTTTGCATTTGCATGTAATTTAATTCGATAAATTAAACATTGTAAGTGTCTTTTTTTTTTTTTTTTTCTTGAGGGAGTGTGAGTGTTTGTGTATTTATACATTGAATTTTCTTCTAAAGCCTTAAAGGGACGTAATGATTGACACAACGTATGATACTTTATTATCATTTGTATATTATATTGATATTAATATATTAAGATTAGTTTTACTAGTATTCCATTTTATTTTAAAAAAAAATTAAATAAATAAATAAATCTCCCGTATAGACACTTCATGATTATATATCATAAAAGACATTTATTTGGTTTATATATTCAAGATATACAAATGTATATATTTGTATATTATTAAAATAGATATATGTATATCTGTAAAAACTGAAAATAGATTGATTTTATGAAATTGTAGACATACATATATGTATATATTAAGTAATGAAGGTATTGGGTAAAATAAAGTACAAATGAAGGGTACAGGTAAGGAAAGTAGAAATGTTTCGTTAATATTTGTAATTCTTAGTGAATTAACAACTCTTGGTGTTGATAATAGCATTTCTTACATACACGTTGAGGTTGAGAGGCTATTATGGCTGGAGGATCTAGAGCCCCTTTAGGATCTTGTAAAATTTCAGAAGGATTTAAACAAACTTTCCAAGAAGAACATTTATCACAAAATACAAGTCCACATTTTCGGCAATGATGTCTTCTTAACAAGAGTCCAAACTTTTTTTCACAGATACGACATGATTTAGCATCTAAATCAGATTCCCAATGAACCACCGCCTCTCTATGTAATCGCTGGTGTATCCTTTGTTGATGCTCAATAAAGAGATCAGAGTCTGGTGTAGCAGATGTGTTTAAAGAAGATGCTGACGTGAGTGCTGACCATGGGTTACTATGATGATTAATAGGTTCATTCTGTAATAGGTTTATCTGTTGCTGTAAATGCCCCCTTTTGCTGATGAATATGACTTCATTTGCATGCAAATCCTTTGTATGATCTTCAGTTCTTTCAATTCCTTCTATATTAGTTGTTTTCTGAACCATGTGTCCATTTCCTTTTAATGTATAAATAGGATCAGTATGAAGATAATCCTCTTTCATATTAATATGACTACTGCTACTACTACTATTACTACTGCTACTGCTGCTGCTACTATTACTACTGCTACTACTACTACTACTACTACTACTACTACTACTACTACTACTCCTGCTAATGCTTCTATGACTATGACTATGACTGTGACCGATACTGTTACAACCATGATTATTATTATGTGTCGTATTAGTATTTTCCTGTTGTTCATCCTCTATATCTTTTGTAACCTTCATCATCATCATCATTAGTTCATTCTCTCCACGATGACTCCCCTTTGTCAAATCCATTCTTCTCTTCATTACACGAACCCATCGTCTTCTTCTGACCCAATTATAACCACTTGTAGGTGCCACAGGTGTCCAACGATCATCTGTATCTGAAAACGATTTTGCGTACTGCCATCCTGATGTAGGGTCCACTCTAGGATCACTATAATCAATTTGCCAGTCTGTTAACCAAAACCAATCTGAAGTGAGTTGTTGCTGGTTCGTGTCATGATAATATGGATTGGTATTCGAATTAAAAAGTCGTGGTAGCGTCACTAATTCTTTAGAAGAGGGTATCCCAGATGGATGAAGTGACCAAGGTCCTCGTGTTTGTATCTCCTCTTTCTTTAAATAATTTTCACTAAAGTAGGGACGTGAAAGTCCTGAGAGTAAAGAACTAGAGCATCGTTGATTTTCATGTAAAGTCACAATCACTGTCACATGATATTCTAATAGATCATAAATAGCACCAAACATAGAAGCACGTTTGTTCTTTGGATTCAACATACCTAAAATAAATGGATTCATCAATATATATATATATATACGTATATAGTTATATCTGATTATACCTTCTGTATGTTTCAAGTGCCACCATTTACGACCTGCTTTTTCAAGCATTTCACAAATATAAGATTCACCAGCAGCTGCACTCACATCATAAGCTGCTTCACCAAATTTGTTTTTTATAAGAGGATTTGCATGTCCTTCATCTAGAAGATATTCTACAATTGACATATGTCCTTTTGAAGCAGCATTAACTACGATATGAAAAATAAGTTAGATCCTCTTTCCCAAAAAAAAAAAAAAAAAAAAAAAAAAAAAGGGGGAAAGGGTAAGGGTAAGGTGCTGAGGGGTAAAACCAAAAAAGATATATAATATGTAAGGTAAGTCTACTTTACTTAATGGAGTATGACCCATTTTACTTTTCACATCTACTTTTGCTTTTCTTTCAACTAATAATCTTACAATTCTAAAATAACCTTTTGAACAAGCATTATGAAGAGCAGTCCAGCCATCTTTATCCTTTTGATTTATATTTGCATGATGATCTAGTAAATATTCTATTACATGATAATGTCCATGGTAGGCTGCTTTCAATAAAGCCGTCTAAGAAAAAAAAAAGTGTGGAGAGAGAGAGATAGGGAAAGAAAGCTTAGCATAAAAAATAAATCCAGCTTTATATACACTTTACCTCTCCTTCTTTATCTGTTGAATCAGGATCAATCAAATATTCTTCTACAAGGCATTGAACAATGTTTAAATGTCCTCTTGAAGCAGCAAAATGTAAACATGTTAATCCAGTAGAAGGGAAAGGTTCATTTACAGCTTTTATAGGATCCGAAACCATTTGTAAAAATTGTTTTAGTAGTGACAAGTTACCAGATAACGCGACAGATCTTAATGTCTTTTGCTCTTTGGATGATTTATAACTAGGCAATGTCTTCTTTTTCGTATTTTCTTTTACATTATTTACTGAAGGCAAAATAAGATGTGGTAACTTGATATAGTTGTTATGTGAATATCCATAATATTTATGAACCTCTCCAGGAACTGCCGGAGTACAAAAATCAATTACAGATGACATGGATAAAATATTATTTTTTTTTTTTTAAAGGATAAAGAAATGAATATAAAAAAAAAGGGGGAAAAAAGTTTTAAAGAAAAAGAAAAAAAAATAATATGTTTTTTCGTGGTGGTACGATTAAATAATTCAAAAAGTGCATGGTAACTTTTTCTTTTTTTTTTTCAGAAAGAGAAAGCGTGATTCTTTTTTTTTTTTTTTCTATTATTATTATTTTGATAAAAATAGGACTAGGATATCTTAGTAGTGGCTTCTGCCTGTAATAATCAATTATTTTGAGTAATAAAGACGAAAAGGATTCATTAACAGAAATTGGTAATTAAAAGTACTGCATCATTTGGAAGTATACTATTATATAATGGATAAACATTTTACCTGATAAGAAGTTTAATAGGTCATTAATGGAAAACTTAGTTCCTAGTCAAGGCTTTTGATAGCATTAATACCGAATTCATGAACCTCATCATTCATGTATATAAACTAGAGTATTGCCTTAGGTATTTATTATATTATATCTATCCTGAACTAAGGCAATGAACTTGTCAATATGAGGCTTTCATTATGTTAAAGTCTCGTCTTCTAAAAGGAATTTTAATTATTTGAATAAATAAGCCATTAAATTATTTTATCAAATTGAAGTCTCTCTTTTAGTATTGACTAAATAGTCTAACACTACATGTGTATTTACTTGATCAAAAAGAATATCTAACCAATGTCTCCAAAAAGAAATAAATAAATGCATGCTTTATATCTCTTTGATTTTACTTTCTTTTGCTATAATAAAAGCAACCAACGAATACTCTTTGCTTTTTATCAAAGTAAATTGAACAGCTTTATAACCCCCAAGACAAAACCTGTATCTTTTTTTAAGTAAATGGTACGCTATTTAATATTATACAATGACATATTTTACCTTTTGAATCCTTAGTCTCACATATTCAAAAATAATACAACGAATTAATGGTCTGTTGTAGTCTAAAAGAGGAATCTATTATCAAGTTGGTTTCTAAAGTCAAGTAAAAAAAAAAAAAAAAAAAAATTAATAACTGGGAAATTTAATATAAATTGTATAAAACGTGCATGTGCACTTAGATTCATATTATTTAAAGAATTTTATCATATGATTGATCTACCATTAATAATTTACAAAACGTTGTTTCTCCCTCTTCTTCATTGACAACGACACGAAACACATGGCATTTTCTTTTTTTTTTTTTTTAAAGAACGATATAATTAATCTCAGATATCCAATCATTTGTTATTATGCCCTTTTTTTTTTTCTTTGAACATATTTGATAACTCCTCCCCCTTCCTTCCTTCTCTTTCATCTATTATATCTTTTTGTTTTCTTTATTCTACTATTCACTTTACGAATATTAACGAACAAAGCAAAAAAAAAGAGAAAGACAGACAGTATAATGTTAACTAACAACTTAATAATTATGAATGAGCAACAGAATGATCAAGAAATGATTCAAAAAGAGTACGAAAATATGACATACGATGAAATATCTCAACGATTGACCGAGAATTATAAGCAACTTTCGGAATTCCTTGGAGACAAACGTATCAGTTTTCTCTCTGACACAACCACTCAATCCAGTTTAGTAAGTGATCTTAACACTAATTGCTTTGATGATATTGAAGATAATGACTATTTGGATACCGATCTTTCAATGGTTGTCACGAATGATACTCAACAAAGGAGAATCACGAAATTATTTTTACAATCTGTTTCAAGTGGCAACCAAGAAAGAGTAGAAGAATTCTTAAGTAAACTTACCTCTTTAGGACTGGATATTGATGCCAAAGATGAAGACAATGGTACTACAGCACTTATTTATGCTGCTTGTTTTGGAAAAGTCGAAATTGCAGCTGCTTTATTAAGCGCTGGTGCACAAACTGATATTCAAGATTCTTGTAAGTTACATTTTCTACAAACAGTAAAAGGGAGAGAAGGAGTAAAGATTTTTTTTTTTTTAATCTTGAAAGAAAAAAAAGGAGAAGGAGAAGCACTGAACTTCTAGGAGAAGATATATTGTTTTGTACATTTAACAATTCTATATTCTTGCTTCTACTCCTTTTTTTATTTTCTTTATATGTAATTTGAGCGGTCTCTTCTTCCCTTTCCTCCTTCCCCCCCTTCCCTCCTTTTCTACATTTATACGCACAGTCCTTGACATAATTTCTTTATTTTATTTTTTCCTTTTTAAAATTAGGTGGTTGGACTGCATTGATGTGGGCAACAGCCAATCATCATGAAAAACTAATTAAATTATTACTTGATCATGGTGCTTCAGCACAGACAAAATCAGCTAATGGTAGAACTGTATTTGATTTTGTAAAGAGGAATGATAAAGTGAATGCTGACATTTTTGCTACATCAACAAAAACTAGCACCTATAATGACTTATCTTTAGTAAACAGCAGTGATAATTCAGTCTCTCGACTCCTCCAGAATTATACTAATGATGATAAATACATTTCAACTGAAGAAATAGAGGGAAAGGATATGTTTATCGAATCTCCTTATATATCTGTTAAAAACCATTTGATGGAGGATATTGAGGATGAGAGTCATAGAGAGATGGTAACAGAATTCAATTGGAATAAATGTATGCCGGATCAAATGTTTGTCTTTGCTGCAGATAATCTTTGTTACATTCTTGATTCTGTTATTACTACTTTCACTCTACCTATTAGTGATACACAAGAAATCTTTGTGCCTGCTAATGTGATCTTTTTGAGTGCTCGATTTGCTTATTATTTTTCAAATGCTGAACTAATTGAAGATGTTATCAAAGGAGCAATAGATAGAATAGATGCTAATATAAAGGTATACTTATTTTCTTCCCAGAAGAAATGGCTATTATGTTACATACATAAATTGCCTTTTTTTTTTCTATTTCTTTTGTTTATGCCACTAATCATACACAACACCTCTATTGATGAATTAGAATAATAGAAGAGATATTCATGTTTTATCTTTTTGGCTATCTAACATGACTCGACTATTATATTATCTTAAGAAAGACATTGAACTCGTCGTAGCTACAGCAGAGCATCAACTTTGTTTATCGGAATTGATATCAGAAACCTACACATATATCGTAAATGTTGTTGAAAGACAAATCATGCCCATTTTACAACCAGCCATGTTAGAATATGACCTAATCTCAGGAATGGAAAGTATTGATTTTGCAGATGATGATATTTGGCAACGATTCTTCTCTAAAAGGAAGAACGATAGCCATCGAGAATCCATGATGGAAGAGAAGAGGTCCTGCTGTATGAAAGAATCATTATCACAACTAAAGAAGAGATCACCTAAATCCATCACCCATCTTCTTTCCTCTATCCATCATGTACTTCAATCCTATGAGGTTCATTCAACTATCATCATTCAAGCTTTAACTCAGTTCTTTCATTTCTTGTCCTGTGAACTCTTCAATCAAATCTTGGCAAACAAGAAATATCTTTGTCGATCAAAGGCTATTCAAATTCGAATGAATTTATCTATCCTTGAGGAATGGATACATCAACAGCAGCATTCACAATTACCTGTCCATCTTCTGATTTCATACCTGACTCCCTCTATACAATTGGTCCAATTATTACAATGTCTCTCTCAATTAACTACCCCTGATATCTTCAAGTCTACTGTGGCTATGTTTGAAACCATGAATCCATTGCAAATTAGACGATGTGTAACAAATTATCGTTATGAAACACAAGAACCAAGATTACCTGAAGAGATTGAGACACTTGTAAATCAAATGGTGAATGAGACGAAGCTTATTTCACAACCGAAGGGTCAAGATCAAACAAGCACTAAAAGAAGATCTTTATTGTCATTATTCGAAAGGTATAACAAAATAGAAACAAACGTAACAACAACCACCACCATCAATGAAGAAGAAGGCGATAATAATAAAGAAAACATGAATGAAACAAAAGACTCTAGATTCTTGTTGCCCTTTTTTGTCCCTACTACAACACAGTTATCAAACTCAAATATCGCGTTAATTCCTATTATACCAGAAAACTGGATGGACAAATTGGATAAAACTTATTAAATAAATAGCCTATAGAAATTCACTACTCATGATACCCCTTTACACTCATTCTGATATGTTAATATTATTAATTCCTCTTTATTATTATGTACACTTTTTATGCCCCCCTTTTTTTTTTCTTTATGTTAATGTTCTAAAAATAATAATATCGTTATTAATCCGTATCATCGGCTTCTTCATTTTTATCATCTTTTTTCTCTTGTTCTTCTTTATTCTCCTCTTTTTTGATGATTTTTTATTCTTATTACGTCTTTGACGCTTTGCTCTTTTCTTTGCTGTACGTTCCTCATCTTCCTCTCGAAGTCGCCTTAATCTTTCACTATACTCTCTATCTTCTCTTTCCTTTTTTTTGGTTTTTAATTAAAAGCTTCTTTATTTTATATTAGATCCTTATACTTACTTTTCTTTCTTCATCTTCCATGAGCTTTATTCGAGTAAATTCACGTCTTCTTTGTGCTCTATAAACATGGAAATCACCACTACCAGCACCGGCACTTGAACCTAGAAATGTATATACAAGTAAGTGACACTGCATTCTTTTCGTCACTTTTTTTTTACCGATTATCATTCAAATTTACCTGATACATTGCGTACGAAATCTTTAGGAGGTGGAAGAGCAGTTCTGGGTTGTTGTCTTTCAGGAATGTGAACAGGCTTGTCGATCTTTTCAAACAACTTGTTTAATCTCTCTTGTTGTTCTTCTAAAGGAGTTAGATTATGTCTATTCCTTTTTGGTAATGACTCTGTCTTTTCATTTTGAGCTGCTGCGCTTGACATTATGTTAATTTTCCTAATTGTTGGAAAATGAAATAAAAAATAAAATAAAAGAGAGAGAGAGAAAAAAAAAAAGTTGCTTGCAAATGTAATTATTTAGCCCAATCAAATTCAATCTTTTAGAAAATAGCCAACAACTTTAATTTGGTTTTTTGGTTTAAAAAAAAAAATATTATTATTACAAAATGTCCTCCATCTCTTTATATGAAAAGAACTCGGAATTAACAACACGATATAGATATACAATACCAGTTCCAGTATCAACTACAACTGCACTTCATTATCGACAGTTCAAGAAATCAACAAGTGTAGCATCAACACTGGGTTCAATACCAGAAACAAGTGATCTTTTAAAAATGAAAGCTGATGTAGAGTCTTTACTTCCCTTATCAGAAAGAAGGATTCGACATTTGCAACGAGATCTTTCTTTTATTAGAAAGAATGTAAAAATGAAAGAGTCAAGTAAACATATAATATAAATAAATATGAATTTAGCAATACAAACATGGCATATATATATATACATATACATGTATATATTTATTCAACACGATTATATGACTTATTTTATGTTCTCTCTATAAATTTGTTCATATAAAGATGAAGATGAGCAAGAACAATTAGATAAACAGAACCAATCATCAAAAAAAGTAGGGAAAAGTAAACTTCCTGCAACACTGGATAAGATGCTTGTCAAGAAAGAAACTATAGGTATTTTATTTTATTTTATTTTCTTAAAAAAAAAAGAAAAAAAAGGGGGTGTATATGTTTAGTTTAGTTTAGTTTTTTTTTTTTTTTGGATATTACATTGACTTTATTATAAATATGCATCTATTCTTTTCTAGATGAATCTTCTAACACGTTACATTCTCATAACAAAGGTCAGATGGAAAGACAGCTGTAAGTTTTCTATTTTATATATATGTTTCATGTATTTAACTTGTTTTTCTTTTTAGTGCATTAGAAGTTCTACGAAGAAAAAGAAGAAGAGACGAAGACAGTAATGGAGGAATCCAAAAAACAAAAAGTAATATAAAAATGTAATTTGCATACATGTTGAATTAATTCCTTTTCTTTTTTTTATATATATATATAAATATATATACAATAGACATGCCACCTTATGCAGTAACAAAAGCTAAGAAAACAGAGGATACAGCAGCAGCAACGACTTCAACAAAAATACATTCAAAAACAGGTCAGGTAAATTCGTTTGATAAATTATTATTATTCATTTAAAAAAGAAAAAAAAAAATCTTTAACCATGTTCATAGAATTCACATACGAAAAAGAAAAAGTCGGTTGTCGAACAAAATAGCTTAAAACAACGATCAACTGCAGCTACTCATCAAGAAATTGATTTCGTTCGTGTAAAACCAAAAGATCAGATTCCCATCTTAACTTTTTGGTCAAGCCTTGATCCCCATTTTCGTCCATTAGCAGAAGAGGATCGACAGTTTTTATTAGCAAGTGAAGAAGACGAACAATTTTACAAGATACCACCTTTAGGTCGACATTATGCAGATGTCTGGTCAGAGAATGAATCAGTATCAACACTGATAAATCCAACCCGACTCGGCAATCGTTCTGCATTAAAGCATAAATACCTTGGATTGGATCAGTCGTTCGTAAAGGAGCATTTATTTTGTGAAAATATAAGTTGTGGACAGCTTACAGAACGTTTGTTGAGTAGTTTAGTAACAGAGCCTTGTCATGATGAAGAAATTACTGACTTGGAAGATGAGATTAATGATTATGATGAGCATGAGTCTGATTTAACTATGGAAAAAAACTATAAAAATAGTCAATTATATGCAACGCCATCAGAAGATGTTGTTAAGTTTGAAGAAAACTTGAAAAGAGAATTACGTTATGTTGGATTGTTTGGTGAAGATGATGTAATTAGAATATATAAGAATAAAAAAAAAAAAAAAGAGAAAGATTTATTTATACATTATACATATAATAGGTGGATTGGGATTCAAAAGAAGATGATGAAATTTGTGTAGAATTAAGATCAACTATAAAAGAGTTAAAGGAACAATTTGCAGTGAATGAATTTCGAAAAAAAGATTATTAAACGTGGTCGATAATCAGCTTCAATATGAACAATATAGACATGTATTAGATAATTTAGATTCACAAGTAGAGCAATGTTACTTGAAAAGATTTGTAAATAACGGAGAACTTTTTTTTTTTCCTATTAAAAAAGAAAAAAAAAAGCTAACAAATATGCTTATTTTAGAGGACGCAAAAATCCAAGAAAAGAAAGAATATTTCTTCTTCGAAAATAGTCTTGTCAGAAAATGCGATACATACAATAAATAAAAGAAAGGCTTGGATAGATGCATTAGAAGGTATATTTAAGGATAAAAATCTTATTATGCCATCCCATTCGATATATACAGAAGATAAAGAAGAAGAATGATAAATGTATGTATTATACCGACAATTCAACATACACACGCACGCACTCACTCACTCACTCACTCAGAAAGACTTTTTCTTATAAATTGTTATTTGTAATTTTATTTAATAAATACTTGATATGTATCCTATATAAAGTTCAAAATTGTAAATAAACAAGTATATGCATATCATTTACTATAACCCAGCTTTAGTAGCTTAGCTTAGCCTATTTTTTTTTTTTTGTTTTTTTTTTGTTTTTTTTTGTTTTTTTTTTTTTTTTTTTTTTTTTTTTTTTTTTTTTTTTTTTTTTTTTTTTTTTTTTTTTTTTTTTACATGCAGAATAGATAATTTAGGATGACGGTACCTATAGAAGGATGTTTCTGCCGAGAAAAAATAATAATAATCTACTATACAATAGCATATAGCTTAGAGTATTAATAAGAGAGGAGTAAACTTTATTTTATTTATTTTCATACAAATATATGGCATATTTAAGTTATGATTATATTAATAAGGAGCAATAGACATGTATTTACTGAACAGTATCAGCAGTTGCTTTTTTAGCTTCAGTGGTATCATTATCAGTAGTAGTAGAAGTCTGATGAGCTAATTTTTCACCCTATATGTTATATCATAGTTGATTAGGATCACATGTACACACACGCATATATTTATATACATACATACATATATGTATCTATTTATATATTTACCTGAATTCTTTTAGCTTCATAATGAACAGCAGCAATTTGGGCAAGCGTTTGTTGAGCAAGATCTTGAACCTTTTGTCCAGTAGGTGTTTGAAGTGCGGCTTGTGCTGTCGTTTGAGCTGTGTGGGCTGCATTTGAAACCTTTTCACCAATTTTATATTTTTGATCAATATTAACTGCTTTATCCCAAATACGATACTTTTCATCAAATTGCTTAACTAATTATAATAATATGTGTGAAAAAAAAGTAGATATGACGTGAGACATTGATAATAGTTTAAATAGTATTCTTATTCTTATTTTGGTTAACATACCATTTGTTTGAATTGTATTGAAAAAGTTAGTTAAACGAGAAGTCAAATTATATTTATGGTCATATTCAAGACCTTTAGCAACGACATGATCTTGAAGCATATAACCATTTGCTAAGATTTCAGCAGCAATATGAGACTTTGGTTTTGTTTCTTGAGTTTCTTGTTGTTGGTCAGATGAGTCAGTAGTCGTTTCATTTGATGTGGGGACATCAAAGTAAGATTGAGCAGTAATATAACTGTCACCAATTAAAGCTATATCACCCAGGAAAAAGAAAAAGAAAAAAAAAAGTTACACATATAATTCTTATTTATTTTCACCAAGCCCCTGATCATATTACTTTACCATTGCTTAAAAGAACAGCAGTCTTTGCAGCAGATTCACGTTCAAAATGAATTAGAGCAATTTGATGTTTCTCGTCGTCTTCATCACTAATTTAATAATAATAAACTTATAAGTCCTTATACTTTCCTGTACGCATACATATGTACTTTACACTTTCATTTCAAATTCTTTAATTTTACCACAAAACAAAAAGAAATCTTTGACTAAAATATGAAACGTTTGTTAAAAAGCAATTGAGAAAAAAAAAAGAATTTATATATATTTTACCTGTCTTTTCAGTTGATTGTAAAGAGATATTCTTTACAAGAACATAGTTTGGAGATGGGGTTTGAGAAGTCTATTTGTGATATATTTATAAAGTAAGTAAAATAAATATATTTACACATGATAAATACTTACTAAAATATTCCAATTATTTGTCATTTTTATTTTCTTTGTAATAATAAAAGAAAGAAAGAAAGAAAGAAAAAGAAAAAGTACGATTTCTTTATTTATTTCTTTATTAAAGTTAATTTTCATGTGATTGTGTGTTGAAACTTATTTTATTGCTTATTTAAATAAAACTGGCAATAAATATTATGATTGTTATTAGGTCCATAAACATACACAAGACATATTGTTACATGCTCGAACTACTGCTGTCTAAATATCTTCTTTTTGTGCGAGTGGGTTGTGTTATTTATCTTGCATGTTTACTGTTATAATGAATTACACTACTACTACTACTACATGACGTAAAAATTTAAGCATAATAATCAATTGTCCCCGAAAAAAAAAAAAAGATATTTTTCTTACGTTTTATGAAATTTATAATAAGGTTCGCGAAATCTAAATTTAGCAATAAAAAGTATACATGTGTATTATTTTGATCTTTGGAATAAAGTCTTTTTATTCATTTGGCCTTATTGTTATAAGAAGCTCTTCTTGATAAAAGTCATCTTTTTATTTTATTTAATATATTTTTGTATATATTTGCTTCAAGTATACTTCTTTCGCCTTTTAAATAATAGTTTAGAAGAATATGCTAAGAGACAAGTTCAAAGCTATAGGATATAATAAAATATCACCTATGTAAAATAGACAGAGGAGAGCTGAAAGTAATAGAATCATTATCTTGATAACAGCCCTCATTCTTTGGTGGCATGTTCTATTATACCCTAAAAAAAAAGGGGGAGGAGGTGACTACAATAAATACATAGGTAGTTATCAGACTGAGTTTATAAGGAAATTATTTTATAAAATAAGCATTTTCAAGAGTCCTTTTTTTTTTCTCTCCTTTTTTTTTTAAAAAAAAAAATAAGGAATAATACATTTATAATGGATTCCGACGATGCAGAAGAATATAATACACACGCTGAAAAGAAATATGTAAAGGATGCCAAGGTGGGTGAAGGTACCTATGCTGTTGTGTATAGAGGTAAGTTTCATTAGTTTTTTTTTTTTTTGTTTTTTTTCATTTCTCCAAAACTATTATATTCATTAATCTTTGTTTAGGTACATGTGTACAAACTGGACAAAAAGTAGCTATTAAAAAAATCAAAATGGGACAATTTAAAGATGGTCTAGATTTAACTGCAATTCGTGAAGTAAAATATCTTCAAGAACTACGCCATCCTAATGTGATTGAGGTAATGAATAAAATAGAATAAAATAACTGAATTTTGTTTTTTGTTTTTTTTTTTAAATAAATAAAAAATCTTGCATCTTTCTTGTAGTTAATAGATGTCTTTTCACATAAAACCAACTTAAATTTAGTATTAGAATATCTTGAGTCAGACTTAGAACAAGTGATAAAGGATAAAAGTATATTATTTATGCCAGCAGATATTAAATCTTGGATGTTGATGATGTTGAGAGGCCTTGATCATTGTCATCGTCATTTTATTTTGCATAGAGTAATATATTTCAGTTTCTTTAAATGGAATAATATGTAAATTAATTATATGCTATAATTAGGATATGAAGCCAAATAACTTGCTAATAACAGATAATGGAGTACTTAAAATTGCAGATTTTGGTTTAGCAAGAGATTGGGGAGATCCAGGAAGACAGATGACATCCCAAGTTGTAACAAGGTATATAAAGACTATGATTGCATACATCTATCTATAGTACTAAAAAGAGAAAAAAAATGGATATCTCTCTTTAGATGGTATCGTTCACCTGAATTATTATTTGGAGCTAAAGAATATTCATATGCAGTAGATATATGGGCAGTAGGATGTATATTTGCAGAGCTTATGTTAAGAACTCCTTATGTCGCAGGTGATTCAGATATGGATCAATTAACCAAAATATTTCATGCACTTGGTACACCAACAGAAGTAGATTGGCCAGGAATGAGTACATTACCTGGTTATATGCCATTTAAACAATTTCCTAAAGTACCACTAAGACAATATTTTACAGCAGCAGGTACAGATGCCTTGAGTTTATTAGAGCAAATGCTAGTATTTGACCCAAATCGTCGTTGGACTGCCGAAGAATGTTTAGGTCATTCCTATTTTAGAAATTTACCTTTACCTACACCACCAGAAAAATTACCACAAACTCAAAAATCTACAACAATCAAGAAAGATCAACTTCTATCAGACTATGTAAATATGAATAACAAAAATCATTTAAAAAGAAAAATGATACAAGAACAGGGAGGAGAGAATAGTCATATAGATGATACAAAGACTGTATCAAAAAAACTGAATTCTGTAGCTTAATAAACTATTGTAAATAAATAGCTTTTATTTCAGATGAGATGGGTAGAAACAAGATGATTACTTTTATTATAAGAGGGAGTAGAGGGGAGGGTAAATCGTTATTATACAATTACAAGGAAATAACCGCTCATCATATCTAATATTTAAAAGAAGGTACATTTACCTAAAGTTTAATCTTGGTCTGAAAACAAAGAATAATGTAATGTAAACAAGCAGAAACATGATTAATTTATTATAAGCCAACATTATGTTTAAACAAGCTTTTTTTTTTTTAATATACGACATTGATTATAAATTAGAAAAAAAAAAAAAGATTGATCATACGAAAGAAAGCTTATTATTCTATAATCGAAATAGTAATAGATTAACATAAAAGTTTATATTGCGCGTAATAGAATGTTCATTATCAGAAAGATTCTATTTTTTTGTTTTTTGCCTCATAGAAAAACTATGTCAAAAAAAAAAAAAAAAAAAAAAAAAAAAAAAAAAAAAAAAAATCTAGCCGTCGTTTATTTTAATTTGTTTCATGTCAGTGAGTATAAAGGGGAAAACAAATAATTTTTTTTTATTATTTTTTCTCTCTCTTCTCTGTTAGTAAAAAAGGAAAAAAATAAAATGAGTCATCAAGGCCCTGCAGGTAGATTTAACAACTTTGTACAAAACATGAATAAGCCTTCTGGGCCTAATGGTAAATAAGATTCTTTTTTTTTTTTCCTTTTTTGATCTCTTTATTTTCTTTCCACTCATTTGATGTTCATTCGTGATTCTAGCTCAAATCCAACAATTAAAGACGTTGCGATGTGTATTTTGTAACATGGTGAAAAAAATAAAATAAAGAAATTAATGTGAATTATGAATTATGAACTAATTTTGAATGCATGTATATTTATTTATTATTTTGGTCACTTTAATAGGATAAACCTCTTGATGCCTTTTCTTCTACGCAAATTCAAAAAGCTACATATAATCGTAAGTTGTCAACAATTTAGACTTTTCTTTTCTTTTTATAATTCATACATTTTTTATTTTCTTTTCTTAAAGCTTATGCACCACCTTCTTATAACAACAAGAAAAAAACGATTAGATGCAAGAAGTGTACGCCAACACAAACGACCCATTTGACTTGTATGGTTTGTTCCAAGACCCAACCTTTAGACAAATTTGCAAAGGTAAAACTTAAAATAAAATACTGGAATAAAGAGCACACTATAAACCCTACTTTTATTTAGTCACAAAGAAAGAATGCTGAAAAGGCACGTTGTTTGAAGTGTATCAAGAAACGTGAAGAGGAAGATGTTTGGGCTTCTGATCCTGATACAGATAGTGAAGATGATTTTGAAGCTTATTTTTAATGATAACCCATCACGTTTTTTTTTCTTTATGAAGAATTATTCTATAAACATATTGTAAGGATATAAATGTATATGTGTGTATATATATGTATTTGTATATGTATATGTATATGTATATAGATATATATATATTCATATACATGTATACATATATACATATTTTTATACATATTTTTATATATTTTTATTTATACAGACATACATTAGTGGCAATAAATATTATACGTGTAAAAAATAAATTAATATATATATATATATATATACAATGTGTGTAATAATGCTATTTGCCACCTAGCCAACTAGTAGTTGTAGTTGATATTAAATGACTAGTATTAGAAGGTGAATGTGTTGATTTATAATAATAGTCTCTATTGATTCGAGTGTTGGTAATCTGATTCTCTGGAGAATAATGATGATGAGATAAGGAAGAATGTCTTTGTTGTTTATTGTTAGGTAATAATAGGGTATCAGTCATTGTCGATTCTTCTTGCTTATCATGATGTATTATTTGGTCAGACTTTTGATTTGAAGCAACAGAAAAGATACTTGAGAACCAAGATAAGGGTCTATTAGAAGACCTTCTCTTTAAAGAAAGAGAGGACGACTGTTGTTGTTGATGATGATTTGAACTGATTGCATCATCATGAATGGATAACTCTTGTTGATTCCCTTTCATTATTTCTTTCTCTACTCTCATTTTATTCTCTTCTACTTTCTTTACATATTCAACTTGAAAATCATTCATAGTCGTTTTCAACATACCAAGTTCCTTTAACATACTCTTTAATAATTCTAATAGAGGAAAGAAAGCTACCTTATCATCACGACTGAATAATTGCCTCTTATCGTTCATCCATAAGAATCGACTTTCAAGTGTATCTACATCCATAAGAATATTATCAATGATAGAATTGCTCATGCTACTTAATTCAGTAATGTCAAACGCTCTTTTTAACTTTCTATTTAATGCTCGAATATCTGATCCTCTTAATCTATCCAAAATTTGAGTTGCATGTTCCTGTAACAGACTATAAGGTGATTTTGTCATTTCAGAAGAGGCAATAGCTGTTAATTCTCCATCTTGTACAGTAATAATTGAAGAAGTAGAAGGAGATACTAAAATAAGGTCTTTTTGTTGATCAGATAAATTCATTTCACACTATATAAATAGATTAGATTAGATTAGATTGTGTTTTGTTTAATTTTTTTTTTTGATATAATATTATTTTTGAGCTATTATTACCAATCCATCATTTATAAAGTCATTACTATTTATTGTGGATGACAAAGTAGATATAGTATTAGTAGTAGTAGTAGTAGTAGTAGTAGTAGTATTAGTAGTAGTAGTAGCAGCAGTCGCTGTTATTTCCTTTGTTTTGTTTGAAGAAGAAGGGAAAAGATGTATTGTATTCGAACGTTTAGGAAGGGTATGTTTGATATCTTTTGATAATAATACGATAGACTTCTTTTCTTTAAACGATGTTGAACGTTCGTCATGCTCTTCTAGTTTATGAGTTAAAATCACGATTTCTTCTTTTGCTTCTGTTAATTGACTTTTATAATCTGAAAGATCTGATTTTAATTTTGTATTTGTGAATGAAAGTTCTTTAATCAAATGAATGAGGTCATTTATAGTATTATTTGATATCTACAAACACGTGTGAAAATAAAGAGATATGTCAAGCAAGTATAAAAATAAATAAGAATACCTTATTATTTATATCATCTATAACAGCTGTATTCTGTTTATAATTGTCACGATGATGGTTGATCGTTGTTGGTATACTTTTTTCTACTTCTTTTATTAATTGTTCATGGCAAAGATGTAAAGATTCTAATTGGATAATAATATGACTATTTTTAACTTGTTTTTTTTTTTACTTATTTTTTTTTTCACTTACCATACTTCATTTTTAATTTTTTGATTTTAGATTCTAACAAAACTTCATTCTTTCTACAAATAGTCAATTCTTGATTTGTATCTTTTAACTATAAAAGTAAAAAAAAAAAAAAAAAAAAAAAAAAAAAAAAAAAAAAAAATTAAGTTATAAGAATAAAAGTAGTTTTTATAATTTACCTTTGATGTTAGTAATTCTTCCCTTGATTCTGATTGTTTTACCATAAATTTAAATAGTCTTAATTTTTCAATTTCTTTCATTTTTAATTCAAGTTCTTTTGTAAGCTGATTACATTTTTCATTTGACATTTCCAAATCAGCTATTGTTTCATTTAATATCTTTTTTTCAGGTACAGCAAAATATATTATTGTAATATAAAATAATTTACTAAAAATATCAATTATGCGCATGATATATATATGATGAGTTTTACCTTTTTACCCTTTTGATATTCCCAAAGCCATTTATTCTTTTCTTTTAAAATTGTCTCTTTTTCATTTTCTACTTCATCTGATATTAGTTCAAGTCTTTGTATTTTTTCATGACATTCTTTTAACTAATAATAATCATCATCAATAATTATAAAATGAATGAATGAGCAAATAAATTACATACTTGTTCTTTTAAGTGGGCCTTTTGTTGATTAGACTCATTTATATACATTTCATGTTGATTAAGTAGACCTTGTCCAAGCTCTTTACATATACATATCAAGTTTATATACTTTAAAAATAATAGTTATCATCATTATTACCTGCAGCCAATCGAGTATCAGTTTCAAGTTTTTTTACAACACGATTGAAATAATCTAGACTTTCACAATCTTGTTTACCACAACAACGACATATCTCGAATAAACTATTATTTATAGAAGAAGAAGGTGATACTAATGAGGGTGAACAAGAAGATAATATGTTATTTATTTGATAATCGTCTATTGTTCCTTCTCCTATGAATGTAGTTGAATTAGTATCATGATAATCAAATACATTTGACCGAGATTCTAATTTAGAAGCTGATAATGATATTGTCATTTCACTTGACATTGCTAATTCATCATGTCTCATTTTTTTTTTTTTTTGAAATAATAAAATAAATAAATAAAAAATAAAATAAAAAATAAAAAAAGAACGAATAATTCTCGGCGGAGCTTAGGATTATGTATACACATATGTATATAATTAATTTAAAACTCCGATAGTCATGATGTTAGAACATCAGCACAACAGTTGAATTCTTAAGAGATTATAAACCAGGATAACATTGGACCTATTATATCATCTGTAAATATCCAGACGCTTTATTTACATAATAAGAGATGAACACTGTTTAATACAACACTTTACTTTCTTTTTTTTTAAAAAAAGAGAGAGAAAGATAGAGGAACATCTTTCATTCTTTCTTGACAGAATATTCTCGATGTATTGATTGTTCCATCATTATTTAGACTATCTTCTTGAACAGTATTTCATTATCTTTTTTTTTCATTTACCTTTGGATATAAATAAAATTTGATTTTTAAATTGTAATTGCTTCTAGTTTAATTCATATACATACATAGACTACTTTGATAGCAGGTTAATAACAGGGACTACTTTTATGAGTTATAATAATAGAATAATACTTTATTAATTAATTAAACAGTTGAAATATCTCTTCCCCAGATAGCACATTTGGTCCAATCTAAACTTAAATTCATACGTGTACGCATACTAACTTGTTCACTCCAATAAACACTACGCCAAAGATAGAGTGCCCAAAGACCACCTATTATTTGATAACCCCATTTAAAGTCGCCTACAGCTGTATTACCTAAATAAGCCAATGCACCCAGATGATTATAATGAAACTGTCCAACTAATCTTTCTGTACTCTCTTCATCATTCTTATTCTTAGATAATCTGTTTAAATAGTTAGCTAAATACTTTCCTTGCTGACTTGCTACTTGTGCCGTCTATGATTATTATATGAGTATTTATATAAACTACTTGATTATAATACTATTATAACACTTTTTTTTTTTTTTTTTTTTTTACAGCAGGTAAATGAGTTAATTTTTTATCAACATCTTCTAGCATCGTTTTCATTTCATCTACATCTAAAGAATCGTTTTTATCGACATCATAGTTTGAAAATAACCTTTCAAGATTCTTTAAATGTTCTCCTATTAATGGGAACCTTGAACGTAATTTTTCACAAATAATGAGAAATTCATGTAATTGAATCTTTCCATCCTTATTACTATGTGTATCTATTGTTAGTATCTATTTTATATATATATATATATATATATACATCTGCATATATACTTTACGTATCTGCTTCTTCAAATATGTCCATTAAATGCTCTAGTAAGTTTGGATTTTCAATTGTTGCACAATCACCTAATGCATAAATAGATTTATCTTCTACACCCGCTAAATGTAAATAGCCGTCTGTTGTTAATACACGTTTATGTGCCTGAGCTGATAATTTGTCTGTTAACTTTCTAGCAAATGAAGTCATAGCTAACCAATCAATATGATTATTATTTTTTTTTTAAAGAATTAGGTCAATTCAATTCAAATAGTCTCTTCTTAAACTTTACCAATACCAGTTGACCATAAACATAATCCATAAGGTAATTTTCTTGTCTGATCTTCTTCATCTGTCTTTAAACGATATACTACCTTTTCGTCATCGATACGAACAACTCGGGCATTTGTGATTACATCGACATGAGCACGTTGAAATCTTTTCTCTGCATATTCACTAATCTTACTATCAAATGTATTTAAAATATGATCTCTTGATTGTATAATATGAATGGATACTTCTTCTCGAATTAAACCTGGAAACTAGACAAGAAGAAGAAGAAAAAATGAATGAATATAAAGAGTATAAAGAGAAAGAGAGGTCACAAACCCATTTCACCAGGTCTTCATTGATCCAATCTGATAATTCAGCAGCAAACTCAACACCTGTAGGACCTCCACCGCAGATAACAAAGGATAATAACCGTCTACGTTCCTCAGGGGTAGTCGTCGGTAGACATGCCCTTTCGACATTTTCTGTCACTTTACGTCGTATATGAATAGCATCTCGAATGGTCTTTAACTGAACTGTATGTTGAAGACCTTCTATACCATGCGTTATACCGGTTGCTCCTACTGCTACTATTAATTTATCATAAGGGACATAAAAGTTGTCTTCACCGTTGATTCCCTTTATCTCTACCAATTTATGTTCAAGGTCGATATCTACAGCTTTGCCTTCCAAAAAATGAGCTTTAATTCGAGAAGCTATTTTACGAACAGATTCGATCAAGGATCTATTATATATATGTATGTGTCAATAACAGAGTCTAAAAATTCGGTTATCAATGACAATACCTTAATTCAAGTGTGCCAACTGTAGCACTAGGTAATAAGGGTGTAAACAAGAAATAATTGTTCTCACTAATAATTGTTACGTTATATTTATCCTTTTCTAAATTCTTTAAAACTGAGATAGCACCCCAACCTGAACCAAGTATAACAAGACGTGGTTTCTCCTCATCCTCCTCTGTTGTGACGGAGGTGATGGTATCATCCAGATAAAAGTCAGATATAGGGAGATTCTTAAGACCACCTCGTTTTGGATGAAGGGCAAGAGGAGGAACACGTTCATGAGCACCCAACATATCTTTTATAAATTGTTCTTGGTCTCGAAACAGATAATAAATTACACTACCTGAAAGACCTCCTGCTAACGTAGCATAGAAAAGCATCTTTGTTCTTGTTGCTCTTCCTTCCTTTTTTATTAAATTAGATCTGAAGAGGAATCGTCCTTTGCTACTTTCCTCCCCCTCTCTCCCAAAACTCCATTTCCCTCTTCTTTGACCATAAATAATAGATGTATTCAATCGTTGGCCTGCTTTCTTTAATAATGAACGCGACAACATGATTTAAAGAAAAAAAAAGATATAATAAAAAGGAAAGAAAAAAGAAAGAAAGAGAGAAAGATAATAAATAATAATAATAAAGAATAAAACGTCTTCATCATTACATCATAGTCTTTATATGTATATAAAATTAGATTTTTGTCTTTGTATTGCCACTTTGTTGTGTAATAATAAAATGGATATTAAAAGCCTGATTGTAGGAAAAGAAAAAAAAAAAAAAAAAAAAAGAGAGAGAGAGAAATAGCTTACGTAATATATACGTTGACCTATTTGCTCTTATAAAAATCTCTCTTCCTCTCCCCCCCTCTATTCTTCTGATAGGTACGATAAAATATTATTAGATCTGATAAATATATAGGTATAAATAATTTATTTTTTTTCTTCAAATATAAATATAAATATACATATATAAATATATTCAAGCACTATTCTTATTAAAAGATGTTGTACTTTTTGAGTTGCTTTTGAGATGGTGTATCCAGTAAGAGAGCACCTTGTCTTCTTTTATTTTTTGGGTGGTAAAGGATAAGGAGATGGCAAAGCAGGCTTGTCAGGTCTAATTTTAGGCATTTTTTTTTTTTGTATGATAGTATTGCTATCTAAAATACTTTTTTTTTTCTCTCTCTCCCCAACTTTCCTTCCTCCTATTTATACTTTATCCATCATATTGACAACTTTTTTTTTTTTTTTTTAATAATGAACATTGACAACTTGTCAACTGAACTTTATCGCTAAATTTAATTGGCTCAAATGTGATGGCGTTTCTTTGTTTGAAATTTTTCTTTCTTTGGCAGGTTTTTTTTTTTTAAACTTTTCTCAACCCAAAAAAGAAAAAAAAAAAGTTTTTTTTTGTTTATAGATCTAAAATTAAATATGGATTCAACAACAAAAAAGAGGCCAAGATCGGAAGAAATGACAAGTTCACAAAAAATAAAAAAACAAATCTTGGAAAAAGTGACGTCTTCTAATTCTCTTTTACCCACCTCTGCATTACTTGAAGTTGCTGAAGATTTTAGAATTATTGTCGGTACTTATGAACGACTTTTATTTGGTATTAATGCCAATTGGAATGATAATGTAAGAATCCCTCATTATTATGTAATGATAATAATAATAATAGTTTTTTTTTTATTATTGTTACAATAGAAAACACAATTAAAGCTTGAACCTATTTTTATTATTCCTGCTCATACGGGTTGTATTCGTACTGTATCTGTGGGTGGTCACTTTTTAGCTTCAGGTAGTAGTGATGAGATCATTCGTCTTTATGATGTAAAAAAACGTAAAGAATATGGATCATTGGGTGGTCATCATATGGGTGATATTACAGATATTCAATTTCACGGTAAATATATGCTCTCTGCAAGTGACGATCATACCATCAATTTGTGGAGAACAAAAGACTGGGAATTCTTAAAGACACTTAAAGGACACAAGTAAGTAGAGAAAGGAAGATGAGTGAGTATGGACAGATGTATCTTAACCTGTATATATATATATGTAATTTAGAGGAAGAGTTAATTCATTAGCTATTCATCCTACTGGTAAAATTGCTTTATCTGTTAGTGCAGATAGAACAGTCATTGTTTGGAATTTGATGACAGGACGTAAAGCAAGTGTAAATAAATTAGGCAAAGGTAAAAAAAAAAAGAAAAGAAAAGAAAGTAAACAAGTAAAGGATATTTATCTCTCTAACTTGACATCCATCATAATAGAGGAACCAATGGTTGTGTTATGGAATACTCAAGGTGATCAATATGCTATTATGTTTAATAAGAACATACATATTTATAATGTTTCGGTAGAGTGATATATAAAGATAGATAGATAGACAAGCAAGCAAGCAAAAAATTGACTTATTTATTTATAATAGGATGCCAAAGTACATGTCACTATTTCACACAACTCAAGGTTCAATACAATGAAGTATGTTCATTCTAAAGAAGATGATAAGGATTACATTGTCACAGGAAGTGAAGATAAAATAATTCGTGTTTGGAATAGTGAAACAGGGGAATGCGTGAAAGAAATTAAAGGACATAAACTACGCGTAAAGGCAATTACAGAAATTACAATGGAAGATAAGATAGTATTAGTCTCTGTATCTTCAGATGGACTTGTTAAATGCTGGGATTTAGAACATATAATTCATTCTTCATCAGAAGAAGATATTCAACCTTTAGGAGAATACAATACAAAATGTCGTGCAACTTGTATTACTGGACACCTTGGTTTCTCTACCCATCATCACAAAGAAGAAAAGCCTTCTGCTGCTGCTGATAATAAAGAATAATATTATGTGTAACGCAAACCCACTTTTTTTATTTTATTTTTTTAAAAAAAAGAAAGAAAGAAAGAAAGACTCTATTCTGTATTTTTTTTATTATTATTATCATTATTATTGTTTATTATATACTTATGGAACACTTGACAAATAATAAACTAAAGACTAGTAATAGTAAGCGTTCAAGTATCTCCAATAATGAAAATTTAAAAAAGAAATCATCTCGAGCATGTGCTCCATGTAGAAAAAGAAAAGTAATAAATAGATGAATCAATGATTATGAGATTCTAAATCAAGTTATACATGTATCTATTTTTAGGTGAAATGTAATGGCATGTTACCATGTGATCGTTGTGTAAAAAATAATGTAGAATGTGTGTATGATAAACCGCAACAAAAGAAAGAAAGTACACCAAAACCAGTTCTTGTAGATAATCATGAACCAAGATTAAAGTCTATTGAACGCTTTTTAAAGCAATTTTCCAATTTACTTGACACAAATAATAATAATAATGAACCATTAATTCATTCTAATTCTAATCAAGTTCATCTATCTCAGCAATTGAAAGGTACTAAAGGGAATTAATTTATAAAAGAAGTAGATAGTAATAACGATAACCCTCCTTTTTATATATACAATGGATAGATGTAATGAATTATCATAAATTATCAGTTCAAACAGTAGGAAAAGGAAATTATGTACCTGATAAATATCTTCGAACAGATCGTGTGCCTAGTTTATTATCAGCAAATAATATTCAAGAATTATTTATTATGGACATTACTAATACTTCTACTGATACTACTACTACTACTACCACTACTACTACTACTACTACTACTACAAATGGCACTATGATGAAACAACATTTATTATCTATTTATTTTCAATTTATTGATCCCATTATACCTATTATTCATAAGCCTTCATTTTTACAACAAATTCAATACACCCATCATCTTCCTTCTTCTTTATCACTCTTAGTAAATGCTATCTGTTGTGTCTCCTCTAGATGGGATTTAGGTGTTTCTTGCACAGGAGAAGAACCAAGAGGCTGGATCTACTACCAACAAGCAGTTTATTTACTTGATCAACAAAATCATGTAGATTTGAATAGAATTCAAGCTGTATTCTTACTATTAAAATACAACGAACATGTACGTAGACCAGGTTTTATTTGGAGAACAAGATATTATTTTCAAATGATTGTACGGATGTGTAAAGATATTGGTTTATCACAAGAAATTAAAATAACGACAACAACGAACGATGCCTTGAAGATTGAAATTGAAAAGAGGAAAAGGACATTTTGGGCCATTTACTGTTACGATGTGATGATGAGGTTATACAATTACTATGTATAATACTTGATTATATATATATTCTTACCATTCTTTTATCTATTCTAGTGCTGAAAATGGTACTTTACCTTATTTTCATACTATTAAAATACCTCAATTTATACCACATATCTTACCTGACGAAGAACACGACAAGATGACGCATTTTATACTGTTGATAAAAATGATGAAAAATCAATCCAATATTCTAAATCATTTACATATCAAATATAACAAAAAATTGGATATTTACTGGAATGAAGAAAAGACGTTTGATAGGCTATCATGTGAGTTAAATGAAATTTTCAAATCACTTCAAATCTATAATCCAATGCAACAACAAACCATGTGCTATACAGTATGCTTCTTATACTTGACATTTAGTTTTACAACCATTTTATTATATCGACCTTATTATCAAGTTACAAATAATAGTAAACAATATATGATTGAAGCTGCTATGAATATAAAATCAATTACAGAGCTTTTACTAGCATATGATGCCTTTGAAGACATGTATTGTTCAATTAGAGGAATACAACAAATAGTTCATTATCTTTCTGCTGCAATCACAGTATTCAAACTAGTTAATTTACAAAAGGAATTGAAAACTACAATAGAAATGGCACAGAATTTAGCTTCTATTTCACCTGTTACAGAAGTTAATAATAATAATAAACAATCTTCAGCAACATTAGCAACACATGATTTGTTGTCAATTCAACAACAACAACAACAACAACAGCAACAATCATTATTAAACTTATTATTATTTGATGATAACAACAACAACAATAACAACAATAATATACCAAATTTATTTTTACAATAATAAGAACTTACTTTGTTTCTTAAAGAGACTTTTTTTTATGTTGTTGCCTTAGTTGATTTGAACGTTGTATTAATTCATCATAAATTTGACATTTTTGTGTAGAAGCTAAACTTATAGATTCTTCTTCTTCATTACCATCGTCTACAAAAGAAATAACAGAAGGTGCATTCTTGTAAAAAAATAAAGTGCTATACTTTTTCTCTCTTTTTCTTTCATTAGAATTCTTTTTTTTTTTTTTTTTTTTTTTTGTTAATTAATAAAGAAATAAAAAAAAAAAACCCCAGAGATAATTGTCAATAAATTACCTTTTTTATATAGATTCCTCTACTTTTTAATAAGCAATGCTTGTAATGCTTTTTCATTGAATTTTCAGGTACAACATGTCTTTTATCAAATGGGCAAATTAATAATTTTTTATGTTCCTATTTATACAATATGAGAAATATTCTTTCTTCGGTCATCATTATAATAATACATTATGCCATTGTTGTAACTCTTCACGTGTCCATCCTAGTTTATTAATTATTTCATTTAATTGTTCATTTGCTTTTTCAACACGTTTAGAAATTAATATTAATTGGTTATATCGTGTATCCATTTTTTCATTGACGATTAAAAAAAAAAAAGATTAAATTAAACTTTTTTTTTATCGCTGAGTATGGAAGATGAGGTAATTCCTTAACAGTGGACTTTTTAATGAAAGCTTATTTTTTTATTATGATGATTATTATTGGTTAAAACAATTCAACGTATAATTTACATCACTTTGTTTTTTCCCCCTTTTACTCTTTGGTGATACATAAGCTCTTTTATTATAAATGACGTTGAAACTAATAAAGTATTTTATTATAATCATCATTTTCAATAGATAAAGTTTTTTTTTGGTTCCGCAGCTTTGACAAATAAGGTCAAGAAGATAAATAGGACAAAAACATACACACACACACACACACGTATATACACGCACAAAAAAAATACTTTACCGTCATTTCTATATCACATATCAATAGAAGATCGAAAAAAAAAAAATGGCAAGAAGAAAAGATATATAAAGAATGCCCTTTTTTTTTCTGTTTTTTTTTTTTTTTTTTTGATTTAATTTAATTTTTACTTTTTATATAATAATAATTATTATGAAGATTCTTTTCTTACAAGTTTTAGCTGCTGTTTCTGCTGTCTCTGCTGCATACATTACTCCTAGACAAGCTCAACAGACAAATCAGACTGCTAGTCAATATCCTGCCAATCTTGATGTTGGTAAACTGAATGGAACCTGTAAAGTATTTTATTATTATTATTTGTTTGTTTGTTTGTTTGTTTGTTTGTTTGTTTTTATAATATGCTTATTCTTATTTTATTTTATTTTTAGGGCGCTTAACTGGTATCACAAATAACGCTTGGGAAGTTTATAGAAAAATAGCTGGCAGTATGAACATTGATATCGGATGTATTCAAATTAATCTCATGAGTAAATCTAATACAAGCATGGATGCCTTAGCTAGTGCATTCTTGAACAATACGAATGCTAACGTAGGTGTCAATGCCTCTGCTGCTGGTGTCTTAATGTTACCACCACAACCTGACCCATCTGTCAATGCCTCTGCTTATGAATTCCTTTGGAATGCTTATGCATCACAAGTCTTTGTAAATACAAATCAATGGAAGAACTTTACTAGTATGGGCAGAGGTGTAGGAACGGATGGTAATAATACCGGTAGTTCTGTCATTCCTGGTTCTAAGCCTGTAGAAGCCAAAATCTATACTAAATTGGTTGATTCCAACGCTCAACCTGGTACCAATACATCTACTAACTTTGATACTATCTTTGTATGGGGAACTGACTTCAAGACCCATGATATCTATCAAAAGAGACAAGCGGGTAAACCAGTCTATGGTGTTATTCTTTCTAGAAATCCTACTGTTGATGGAGCTACATTTAACAAGACAATGCAATTTATGCCTCGACAATTTACTACTAATGTTAGCAGTATTATTCAATTGAATGATACTTGCTCCGTTCAACAAGCAGCTGTTCAAAGAGCAAGAAGATAAGATAGTCACCAAACTCGGTGAAATATATAACATATTTAGGTTATATGTACACATATTTTTTTTATTATAATTTTATTCATCTGTTAATATTAAAAAAAAAAAAAAAAAAAAAAAAAAAAAAAAAAAAAAAAAATTATATGTATATTCTATGTTCGTTTGATAATACAATAAAATATTGTATTAACTTACTTGAATAAATATGTTATATTTAATATTACTTTACTTTTTTTTAAACCTTCTTCTTTATTTGCTGCATAAAATATAAGCTAAAATTCCGGGTAAATAACCTTATTAATATTAAAACTTGAATAATTATATCATTCTTCATGTAAGAAATAGTAGTAGTAGTAGTAGTTAGCGGGTGGGATATTATAAATATTTGTATATATCATAAATGATTATTTCTTTTTCTTTTTTTTCTTTTTTTTTTCTTCAATCGTGTCCAAGATGATTTTATATATCAAATGTTCACAAGTTCATTAAATGTTATATATCAAAAGGACAAATGTATCATAAATTAAGTTCTTCTTTGACTTTAGAATTTTACTCAATTGCATGATAAGGAGCTTATAGTATAGATCACTTTTTTTAAGTATCCAATAAAGCACATTTATATTTATAGCTTTTGACCTATTGTTAATAGTATATGTTGTAATCATTAGATAAAACAGTGTAATAACCTTTTTGTAATGTCTGTGTTTGTGTGTGTTTTTTAATTGGCTTCCATCATATTAGTATTATCATATTATATACTTTACATACACATATACACATAACAAAGAAAAACTTATTAACTCAATATGATTCGGAAGGGAAACATTATCTATTTCGATGTATAAGTTTTTTTTTTTTTTTTTTTTTTTTGAGTCATATTACCTCATTATGAAAAATTGGAAGCCCTTACAATAAACTAAGATAGCTTGTCAAAATGTTAATGGTTTTTTTTTTATATTAGTGCTCTATCAGCATATGGATTAATGATTCAAAAGAGAATGATAATCCGAAATATACAGTTACAAATCTCTGTATCTCAATATAAATATTAAGAGTGGGTGTACATACAAATGTTTATGGTATTCTATTTCGGTTTTTTGTTTTATTCTTGATGATTTCGATTTTTTTTTTTAAGAAAAAAAAATATTATAGATATTTATGCAATTTTAATAGTAGTATACATTTATATACAAAATAAAGAAGATGATTATGATTATTACTATTTTTTTTTTTTTACCAAATATCAGTATTGCGAACTTCAACTTCTTTACCATTTAATTCTTCTCTAGTGGTAACAGAGCCAAGTTCATATACTGTTTCATTGGCAGCTTCTAACATTTGAATAATTTCAGGGACATGGTTACGATCAGCAATGATGACCATACCGATACCACAATTAAAGGTGCGAGACATTTCATGAGCAGAGAGACCACCTGCTTCTTTCAACCACTTAAAGATGGGAGGTAACTCATAAGATTTAGCATCTACAATAACAGCAAGATCTTTAGGCATAACACGAGGAATATTTTCAAGGAAACCACCCCCTGTGATATGGGCCATAGCCTTAATTAAATCCTTTTTAACGACAGGTAATAATTGTTGAACATAGATACGTGTAGGAACCAAGAGTGCTTCACCAACTGTCTTTGATGTATCCCAGGGACAAGGAGAATGATAATTTAATCCAGGTTGAGAGCTAACAATCTTACGTACAAGTGAGAACCCATTCGAATGAACACCAGAGGAGGCTAAACCAAGTACAACATCGCCAGCTTTAATGTCATTTAAACGTGGAAGAATCTTCTGTCGCTCAACGGCACCTACTGTGAAACCAGCACCATCGTAGTCACCTAGAGCATATAAACCTGGCATCTCTGCTGTTTCACCACCAACAAGGGCACAACCCGATTGAAGACAGCCATTGACGACGCCTTCGACAAAGTCCTTACCCACATCTACTTCCAATTTACCACAGGCAAAGTAATCCAAGAAAAATAATGGCTCTGCGCCTTGTACAATCAAATCGTTGACATTCATAGCAACCAAATCAATACCCACCGTATTATGAATATTACATTCTTGTGCAATCTTGAGTTTAGTTCCAATGCCATCTGTAGCAGATACTAAGATGGGGTCAACAAAGCCTGCTGCTTTAAGATCAAAGAGACCGCCAAAGCCACCAATATCAGAGTCAGCACCTACTCGCTTGGTTGACTTGACAAGAGGTTTAATTTTTTGAACAAGCAAATTACCAGCATCAATTGAAACACCGGCATCTGCATAAGAAAGCCCGTTTTTAGTGTTATTTTCATTAGCATGCTTGAATGCTCTATATACATATATGAATAATTTAGCTTTCTTTTTTCCCTTTTTTTTTTCCTTTATATATATATAATAAAAAATAAAGAGAATCATGACTTACCTATGAGCAATATCTTTACGATAATACATATTATCAAAGTGAATAGATTGAATACTAGAATATGCTTTATCTACAGCTTCACGCAAGGAATCTGCTACAGCAGAAACAGATAGGACACGACCTCCATCGGTAATAAGTTGATCGTTCTTAATAGTGGTGCCAGCATGATAGATGATAGTATCCTTAGCATCTTTAGGAAGTGTAATGGGTTTACCCTTAGCATAACTGCCTGGGTATCCACCAGAGGCTATAACAACAGTGGCAGCAAATGCTTTTTTCGTAGTAATCGATACAGCATCAAGTCGACCTTCAACACAAGCCATCATGATCTCTGCTAAATCAGTATCATCACTCAAAAGAGGCAATACAACCTCTGTTTCTGGATCACCAAAACGAACATTGTATTCAAGGACTTTAGGACCAGAGGCAGTTAACATGATACCAGTGAAAAGCATACCGACAAAGGGGAAACCATCACGACGCATACCATCAATAGTAGGTTGTAAAATAGTTCTCTTGACTTCTTCAATCAATGATTGAGTTCCAATAGGTGTAGGTGCATAACAACCCATACCACCTGTGTTGGGTCCTTGATCACCATCAAGAGCACGCTTATGATCTTGTGCTGGAGGCAAAGGAATAACCGTATAACCATCTGAGAATGCCAAGAAAGATAACTCTTCTCCTTCAAGACATTCTTCAATCACAACTTCATTACCTGCATCACCAAACTCTCTATTTATCATGATTTTCTTAATTCCTTCAAGGGCCTCCTGTTTATTTTCGGGCATTAAAACACCTTTCCCAGCTGCTAAACCTGACGCCTTAAAAAAACAAAAAAAAAGGAGGGGAAGGAACAAAGATGTTATAAAACTCAAAAATAAATAGAATATGCTTTTTTTTTCCTCAAGCTTTATGTAATTTTCTTTTACCTTTAAAACAACTTTATGTTGAATGGATTCAATATAAGATTTGGCTTTTTCATAATCTGTAAAAATCTATATATATAAAAAAAAAAAAAAAAAAAAAAAAAAAAAAAAAAATCAAATTAATATCCAATCTGTGTTACAAATTCAGTGTCACTCCAATTTTCTTTACTTCATATGCAGCTGTAGGAATATTGTGTTTTTTCATAAAATCTTTAGAAAAGGCCTTGGAACCTTCCATTTGAGCTGCTTTAGGGGAAGGACCAAAACAAGGAATACCAACTATATATAAAGAGAATAGCTTAATATAAATTTCCTAATGCTGTTTAATGAAGATGGATTCTACCTTTTCTGAATATGGCTTGAATACCTTCAACAAGAGGTTGTTCGGGACCAGGAATAACAAGATCAACCTTTTAAGATATATATAGTAAGCATTAAATTATTTCTTTGCCTTATTGTTGTTGTTTTTTCTTTCTTTCTTATATTACCTTATTTTCAATAGCAAATTCTTTTAATTTGTCAAACTCGTTGACATTAATATTAACATTGGTAACTTTATTCTCGGTTGAAGTTCCACCGTTACCTATATATTATTTAAACGAGACATATTTATAAGTTTATATTTTTAGTTTGTCATGAATATGTAGATATGCACTAAAACTGTACCAGGAGCAACAAAAATATGTTGAACTTTATTGGATTTAGCAAGCTTCCAAGCAATAGCATGTTCACGACCACCAGAGCCGATAATAAGAAGGGTTAATTTATCTATTACAAAAGAATAAAGACGACATATAAGTAATGGGATTTTTCTTTTTACAAACTGTTACTTACCAGAATTCATTTCTCTATACAAAGTTAATCTTATCTTAAAGAAAGAAAGAAAGAAAAAAAAGAAAACAAATAAAGAAAGAGAAAATGATTTTTAATTATCTCTGTTTGATATTCTGCTGTTATTAGTTATGTGGGGGTCTGAGTCATATCCATCAATTTTTAAGCCACTAGATTTTTTTTTCTAAAAAACAAAAACTAAATACATATTTAGTATTAAAAAAGTATATGTTTGACTATAGATAACATTAGATTTGGGAATAATTTCTTCTTTGATATATGTGTGTCTTTTTGTTTTTTTTAATAAAATATAGATATTCAAATGAATATTCATGTATATATAATCTTTTTTTATATTTGAATCTTTAACCAACAGATGCTGAAGTTGAATTTTCTTGATGTTGGTCATTTTTTTTTTTTTTTTTTCGCAGGTTTTTGATTTTTATAAAAGACAGTGCATTAACGCAGCATATAAAAGTAAGTTCCGCTTTACTTTCAGGCTGTTTGCCTTAAAGACAGTATTGGATGAAATTATTAATGGAATGAAAATTGAATAAGATAATCTATATTTTCTTGCTTTTTTTTTTTCTTTAAAAAAAAGCCTTGACACTACAAATTACTTTAGCTTTTAATAATTCTATCTTCTTGATGGTTTATACTAGACTTATTTTTTTTTATGATGATATAATCATTATAGATATGTAATGTTGTTTACAGTATTTTCCTTCCATTTTCAGTCTTTTTATCTTTCAGACTAACAGAAGTCGCTTTTTTAGTTTTTGCAAAATAGGCTTTTAATATGCTCATATTCATATTCTTTACGGTTATATTTGGACTTAACATATAGCAAAAGTTCTGTTGGTAAACATCTATCACAAAATGATTTTGAATGTCTAATCCAATCCTGAAAACCTTCAGTAGTAACGGTAGCGTAGGCAGCAGCAACTCTGGGTGTAAGCTGATCTACTTTACTCAATTGATGTCTTCTAGTAGTTTTTTTTTTTTTTCTTGACTTTTGTCCAACACTCTTCAATAGGATTAAGAAATGGCGAGTAAGGTGGTAGGTAAAGAGGCTTATAGCCTCGTTTGTTAATCGCTTTATATAACAAAATTAGAGTGATGAATTCTGCAATTATCCATGTTGAATAGAAATGATAATTCTGAATACTTGATTGAATAAACTTCTCATTTTATATTTTTACATATAAGTTTGATTATAATCTTTATTTAGTATATACTTACATTTGAAAAGAGAGTTTATCACAGAGACGTATGGTTTACATTATATACTTGATATTTTTCTAAAGCTAGCTTAGGATATATCGTGCAGGAAAATAAAATTGATATGAAGCTTATTCAATATAGATAAAGTTTTAATAAAATGTCTTTTGTGTTAATGATATCATTTATTATTATTTGTTATTTATATCAAAAAAAAATTAAGCTCGGATTAAGATAGGGGGTGATAGTCTTGATTCCCAACTAGTGAGATTAGAAGGATCGGATAGTAACTTGAGTGCTTTCCAGTTTAAAAAATAGCGACCGGGAGGTAGAATGATTTCCTCACCTAAATTGTCTTTCGCAATAGGTATCATGGTACCATTCCAGCGTTGAATAAAGATAGGATCTGTATCAGAGAGAGTATTTCGAGGTAAATACCTGTATTCCTTATAATAGCCTATTTTTGTCATATTGGCATCTAATATATCAGTTACAAGCTGAGATGTACCAGTCAGTAAACGAATAATAATTATCATGGGTGAAGAATCAAAAGAACGATCAATGATAACACTCATTTCTCCATCTTCAAGTGATGTAGGTGGAGTGGAAGTGTTCAAGATGTGAGGGAATCCTTCATCAAAAATAGGAAGTTTGGCCATAGAACCTTGGATGCCAATATAAGGTACATGAATTGGTTTTATATCGCTGTTATCCTCGATTGGAGAAAATTGGATAAATCCACCATAGATAGGATAAGGAGAATCTGGTAGACCATTTCCAATACTTGTTATTTCCAATTCTATTTCGATAGATTCACCTGGTCCTAGTGTTATTTGATTTTTGGAGAAGGCTATATCAGCAACAACATGATTTGGTGTATACTGAATTGAACGTAAGGGGGCATAGCCTTGTAACGTTGTGTTATAAGGGGAAATGGCTAAACTTTGTTTATTTTCCACGCGATATGTGATAGTGACATTATTAAGATTAGTGATATTTAGTATCCGAGGACCAATATGATCTGTATCATTGAAGCTAAGTGAGCCAGGAGAGACATGGGTTGATTGATTAATAGCGTCCAGTACTATATACATTTACATGTAAATAAAGATAGGCAAAGATATTTTATTTTTATATTATTTTTATTTTAGTTTATTTTTATTTTTTTCATTCTGCTATGAATTACTTACATTGAAGCATGCCAGACCCTTGATAAGACGGATTATCCAAGTAATTTTTTAGTGTAACTATAGGCTTAACATAATTTTGAAGATGCTCCTTAAGGAATTTAAGATCATACTTTCTTCCATGGGCTTGAAGGAATAAAGCACAAGCACCTGCAACATAGGGTGCAGCCATTGAGGTACCTGATAATATACCATATCCACCATTAGCTATTGGCAATGTAGAAAAGATAGAATCCCCAGGGGCTGCAAGGTCTGGTTTCAAGTCGATACTATAAAGAGGACCGATACTAGAAAATGGAGACATTTTTCGCGCACTCGAATGACGACGTATATCAAAAGCTGATTTAAACTTCACAAAGATACCATCCCTTGCATGTATTAAATCTTTGTTTAATAATTTCCTCATTTCTTTTCCCGCTTTCAAAGTAGTAAATGCTAAAGGCATCTTTGAACTAAGGACTCGAGAATTGAGAAGAGTATCTGAAGATTGATTATTATAAATAAGGATACCTATAGCTTCGTATTTCTCAATTTGAAGTACTTTTTCCTCAAACGTGCAACCACCTCTTTGTACAAGTACAATCTTTCCCTTTAAACTATTATCAGGATTTGTACCAATACATGCATCCCCGTCTCTCTCTTTGTTTGAATAGCTTATTAATTGTCCTGAAGGAAACTCTTTTGTTGTACTAGATAATGAATATGCTTTTATATATATATATATATATATATGGAGGAAGGGGAGGGGAAGATGGAGAATATAAGATAAAGAGATTATAGTAAGATATCAGTTAAAGGATAAAAAGAAATACATTAGATACATACGATATTGCTTTCGATTCTCTAAAATAAGCAAACGCTGGAGGATATAATCATTATTAACAGAGGCTGTAGTCAGAGTACTTAAACCTGTGCCCGGTGATGAAATATAAAATGCGCCTTCTTGGCCATCATTACCGGCAGCAGCAATAACTGAAGATTATTTTCTGTTAATTTGACATTAATTTTAATTTGTTTCTTTATATGTATATATAATTACCAATGACACCTTCGTCTGAAATTCTGTTAGCAACAAGAGACATTGGAGTATCTGCCCAGTTACTTGAACTTCCTAAACTAAGATTAATGATATCACAACCTAATAAAAGTAAATTATTAAACAAAGGTTATATATATCATTTGAATAAAGCTTTTTCCTTTACCTGTTTCATACGCATTGATCAAAGCTTTTATTACTAAATCATTTGAAGTTCCACCATTGCATCCAAACACTCTCCAAACCCCTAGTGTAGCTTCAGGTGCTACACCCGTAAAATTCTTTAATGATAAGGTATTGATTAATTAAAGAAGATATATATATATATATTCATATGTACTCTACTTACATATAAACGATCATTAGCAGCAATTATTCCAGTAACATGTGTACCATGACCTAGTTGTATAATAGAATTAATCTATCATCATCTATCTATATATATCTATATACATATATAAAAGATAAAATAATATACCAGGTCCATCTATACAGGTGTCAAGCGGAGTCTCATTTTGTTTCCTAGAGGATATATTTGTATTATCAAAGTCATCACCTACTAAATCATATCCATATTGAATTGGATACCCGGGACCAAAACCACCTCCCAGTGCTGGATGATAATAATCAACACCTAGAATGAATTAGAAGATAAGATAATGGTTTAGAAGAGAAAATTGACTTTTATAATAAACGTGTATATATAAAGAACCTGAATCTATAATTCCAACTAGAATGCCTTCCCCTCTGTACTTTGAATGTACTTTATCGACCTGTGTCATGACATGAGTAAAAGGTAAGGAAGGACCGTCTTTAGGTAAGTTGATTTGAGGAGGATTTGGAATGATATTGTGATTTTCATCGAAACTATATGCATAAATATCATTTGATACGATATTTACTTTAGGACGAGGAATTTCGATAACAGGATAAATATATTTGACTTGATATTGTTCAATTAATTTCCCAAGTACAACATTTTGATAGGATTGAATATAACTTTTTTCTCCACTATCACGTTTAGTAAAAGAATGAGAGGGAACAGATTCATGGATATTTATAGAAACACCACGAAAGATAGAAGAAGATGAATTAAAATCTTGGGCGATACTCATCTTTATACGAGAGTCAGGAATAGATTCATTTTGACTAATATCCGATTCAACATTAGTTATAAATTCAAAAGAAGAACCATGATAATTATCGTTAAATTCAATGATGAACCGACCAGGAATGATTTTACCCAATGAATTCCATTTATACTTTGGATTTGTTAATAATAATTCGTCGTTTTCGCTATTAAAATCATCCAGTTTTATAGCAAAGACAATAGATGGTAAAAGAACAAAACTTGTAAAAGTTATTAAAGACACTATTTTCATATCACTTTATAATGTCCTTAAAGAGAGAGAGAGAGAAAAGAGAATACGGGAAACGATCAATTCATTTCAAAATATGAACCTTATTAATCATTTTTTTAAACCAGAATATTCAATTGCCAAGTCCTATTATTAACCTTATTTCTCTTTCTTAGGCTTATTATTACAAATTATTCATTTTATTTGAAAATTTGTTTGCACAAATTATATTCATGTCTTTTATTACGTCACATTCATCATCTTAAATTTATTCTGCTTTAGAGCCATGGTTATTAGTTGGCTATAAAAGAGAAAAACCAATTTTATTTAATTTATAACTGACTGGTAAATATCTTTAAAGTGATGACATAATCTAAATTTCTTTTTTTTTTCAGGACTCTATGCTTCATTTTTACAAAATAAATGAATTGTATTACATAAGTGTTTTATTAAAAAATAGGATGCTGATCAACGACAGAAACATGCTCCTTTTTAATCATAACTCCGACATTTGTTTTGGACACCATTTTTGTAATTTTAATAACAAAAAAAAAAGTCTTTGGATTTTATTATAGAACGAAAAGTCATTATCTCATATTCTTTAATGTAAAGGCGATCTTTTTTCCTTTTAATATATGATAACGAGTGACTTTGCTTATGAAATCAAGAAAAGACTATATATTTAAACTCCAATTTTTAAAGAAAAAAAATAAAAAAAAATGAAAAATGACATGGACTATTGTTACAAAGTAAAAGATGATATCCACAACAACTGATTATTATCATTTAATGATTCATTCTTAGTTTACTGCTTTTGAATGAATAAAAGAGAGAGAGAGGGAGAAAAAAAAAAAAGACAAGCCTTATCTGAGTTTTAATTATTTTTTTGTCACTTCATGCTTTATTTTTTCATACTAGCTCAGGTAAAATGAGGTCAAAAAAAGACTTTTTATACGTTAAAAAATGGTAGATGATAGAAAAGAGTATTCATTTTTTATGATGAGAGGTTGTTTTAGAAGGGAGGAATTTTTTTTCTCTTTTTTTTTGTTATATATAAAGAACACATCTTTTGTGTTTCTTAATTTTTTTCCTTTTTTTTTTTTTTTCAAAGAAGCCCTTAATTTTTTTTTCTTATCAATTTTCTATGTGCTCGAAAATAGATATTAGATACAGCAAAGACATTTATATAGCACCAGAAAGATCAAAGGCATTGAAATCTAATCTTGTTGCTAAACGTTATCATTTTGATAAATCTTCAAAATATCAGCAATGTTTTCAAGATGATTATTTATTAATGAAACGTACTACTTCTTCTGCAAGTGTAAGTAAATATATTCATTTTTATATGTCTTGAATGCGAATTAAATTTTACATTGTTTTAGTCGGATAATCATCATCTAAAAAAAATGAAAATGATTAATGATAACGAGCAATTTTGGTCTGCTTTGGTGAACAATGATAATTTAATGTCCTCGACGATTCAATTTCAGCAAGTATTAGTTTCAAAACTCAGGGCAGGTATTCAGCCATCTCGAATGCGGGGTCAAGTTTGGCAAATTTTATCTGGGTCTACTTCCTTACATCTTGATACACTTTATGAACAATTAAAAAATGAACCTACTCCCTATGAATCACTTATTAAGCGAGACGTATGTCGAACCTTTCCAAACACAGATATGTTTAGTCAAGAAAGTGGACAAAAGGCTTTAGAACGTGTTTTACGTGCTTATAGTCTTTATGATACTGAAGTGGGTTATTGTCAGGGTTTAGCATTCTTAGTAGGACCTTTATTACTTAATGCAAGTATGATATATTATATAAATGGGGAGGTTTTTTTTTATTTCAGCTTTAACGCATGTATATATGTATATGTATTTGTTTTTTTTTATGTATATAGATGTCTGAGAAGCAAGCCTTTTGTGTATTTATTAGGTTAGTTTTTTTTTTTAATTTTTTATACATCATTTCTAAATAATTTTTATTCTGATTTTAGACTAATGGAAACTTATGGAATGAGAACTCTCTATACTCAAGATATGGAAGGACTTCATTTACGTCTATTTCAATTTGATGTTTTATTACTAGAGTATCTTCCAAAACTACATTATTTCTTGAATACTCTACATGAAATTCATTCACAAATGTATGTTTCTCAATGGTTTCTAACTATCTTTGCCTACATTTTCCCTCTTCCGCTTATTTATCGAATATACGATATCATGTTTGCCGAGGGTCCTACTGAAACAGTTTTTCGATTAGCTTTTACTTTATTAAAGAAGTCATCAAACGACATAATGGAGCTAACGGAATTCGAAGATATAAGTCATTATCTTTCTACAAAGTTAATTGAACCTTACCATCAAGATTATGATAAGATAATTGATGACTCTATGGCATTGAATGAGTTTATTACAAAAGCAAAACTATGTGAAATTGAAAAAGAATATTACGCAAAGAAGGAAGAGACTAGGATATCAAATATACCAACATCTACTGTAAATAACAACAAGAGAAAAGTAACAAGTAATAATAAAAAATCTGGCTGGTTCAGTACTTTACAAAAATCAATGACATTCAAAAGGGATTTATCTGATGATGATGATGATAATGATATTTTACAACAAAAGCCAATAAAAGATAGGAATTCGATCCTCTCTTCTTCTTCCTCTTCTTCTTCCTCTTCTTCTTCGTCTCCTCCTCCAGCATCTACTAGAGAAAATTCACAAAAGCCTTTATCAAACTCTCAGTCAAATTCAAGTCATATTAATTCTGAAATAGTAATGCTACATCAACAAATTGAAGACTTGGTCTCGGCGCTTGCTGAAGTTCAGAAAGACAATCGAATGTTAAATATGAAAATACTAGCTTTAACAAGCTCTTCTGGCTTACACGAACAAGTTGTACCTATTGATGACACACATAATCAACTATCAAAAAAAGAGAATGAGACTGTAGAATTAAAGGGTAAAAAAAAAAAAAAAAAAAAAAAAAAAAAAAAAAAAAAAAAAGGATAATGATAGGTTCTATTGCTATAATACTAACAATGTGGCTTATTGAATGATTGTAGAGAGAGACAAAGTTCATTGTCATTGTGGACTTGAACAATTATTAATAGAAGCAAATTCACGTATTCGTGATTTAGAAGCAGCATTAGCTAAACAACAACAACAACAACAAAGAAAGAATTCACGTGTATCGACGCATATTCGATCTTTATCTTTAAGTAGCGATACATCTTCTTCTTCTTTATCGTCCTCTAGTTCATATGAAGTAGCACAGCCATTATCGCCTGTTTTCTCGGACACAAATTATCAATATCATAATGATGAATATAGGTCAGTCACAATACATGATCAAGATCAAGATCAATTTAGAACTATTATCATGTCATCATCTCAAGACAATCATCATCATTTAAAAGAAGATACACTACAATCGCCCCTTTTAATATCAACAAAATCAAACAGCTATTATAAAAAGGCGATATGAGTGATAGGTCCTTATGATGATGATTATCGGTTTGTATCATATATTATTATTTATTGAATTACATGTTTATTTTCTTTGTTTCATTTCTGCTTAATTTTTCACTACTTGTATTATACTTCTTTACTAATAAAAATATCTTTCATTCATCATTATTACTAATCTCTTGTTGATGTTCCTCATTTACTTCATAATATCCTTCATCGTTATTGTTTTCATATGGTTCATAATGATCGTCATTGTATTCTTCTAAAGGAGAAATAGTCTCATCTTCTTGAAGTTCTTCACTATCGTATTCATTTAAATCAACATCACTTCCAAATTCTAAATCACTAGTATGAAAATCTTGTGACGTAAATGACTCATTATCATCAGATACTACATCGTCTAAAAACTCCCATAATTTTTCTAATAATGGCTTTCCAAGAGAATATAAATCTATCCCAATACTACCGTCTATATTAAGAGAGAGAGAGAGAAAAGATGATTTACTATCTATCATTATTATATATACATATATTTCTATATATCATGTAAAATGTTCTCCTTCTTTACCTTCTTCTGGAAAAATAGTCATAGTATCAGATAAATCCCTTAAAATGATTTTTTGAAATTCTTGAAGCTGTTCAGGATTCAACATAAACATTCTTCTTGCGAATTCTGCTATATTAATCTTAATATAGAATAAACAAATATATACACATTAACGCTCATTAATAAAAGGTACATACACATGTATTTATATTTATATATTTACATTAGGTATATCCCATTCTTCTCGAAGATCATCGCCAATATCCGCATAATGAATAGGACGAAGATTGTATACGTCTTCCAAGTTATTCACATATTCGACTTGTTCATCCATTTCGTGTATAGAAGATGAATTAGTTTCCACTAATTCGCCTTCTTCATCGCTAAAGATACGAGGAGAAAGTGGTGTAGTTATGTTAGCTTCTTCATTTTGTGTTGGAGGGATATAATTTAAATCTATATGAGGTGATAACGGTGAATGATGTGATGGTGGAGTCTTGACAGTATATGATGGACTCGATAGATGAGGTGAGAATGCAGGTGATCGTATTTCTGTTAATGATGGCTTTTGTGATGATGTTGATGATATCGACGATCTTCTTGATGATGGTCTTTCAGTTTTCCTTTTAAAAGTCTTTTCTGGTTTTAATTTTCTATTGGATTTTGTTTCTTGATGATTGACATCGTTACGATTATGCTTTAAGGATTGTTTATTTGATCCTTCATCTTTAATTTTACCACTATTATTCGATGGTGTAGGAGAAGAGAGTCGAGGGCGTTTACTTCCTTTTCGTGGTGATGGTGATGCTGTGATTGCTGTTTCTGCTGCTAATGCTGTTGATGAAGCTTTAGCTGATGCTTGTGCCGCCAACATTGCTTTTACTGTTGAAGAGTTTATTGACAATAGTTTTATTAATTCAGGGGATGCATTTGGAAACTCGATTGTATGTATTACAGAATAATTTGACATTGCAAAGTTTAAATCGAATAACAAAACTTGAGGATCTGTTATATGATCTGCAAAATATAAAACAATCCGCATATCAAATTCACCCCAACCTTTTTCTTGTAATAAATAAGGCTCTTCTTCCTTGGCTGATAATATAAAGATAAAGATGTATATATATAGATTATCCATTTATACACTTGTATGATTCAATTTGAATAGTTTTTTTATTATTATTATTATTATTTTTATATACCTCTTATTGGATCTTTAAAAGTTGGATGAAGAATGTATTCAACATGATCTAGTATAATTGATAATTTTCCTTTAACTTCCTCTTCACCATCCATTGCAACCAATGTAATTTTCCAATTTCTCCAAGGATGTCCATCATTCGATTTTGCTCCAGGGCCTTTAATAATACTATTATGGCATGATATTTTAATGTCTTGAGTGGTAAGAGTCTATACAAAATGAAATTATTCATTTAAAATGTTGAATAAATTAAACACACACACACACACACACACAAAAGCAATACAAACCATGGCTCTTTACTAAATGTATGAATAGATTTTATAATTATTATTGGTATATTGTATGTAAAACTTGGGAATTGTAAAAGTATATGAATCAAGACGTATACTTTTAAATTAAAGCTTAATCTCTTATTGACTGCTTAAAAAAATAAAAATAATGAAAAAATAAAAAAGAACTTGATTTATTTTTTTGTCAGTGAATTTAAAAAAAAAAAAAAAAAAAAAAAAAAAAAAAAAAAAAAATAAAAATATTATTATTTACTGTCTAATAATTTTGCTTGCATTTACAAAAATGGCATATTCAATATTAATGGATGTATTCATACTTTACAATAATAATTATGATACACATGTATATTTTATATATATGTATATACATACACATACACATAGATATACATGTATATAAATATGAATATGAATATATGTATATTTATAAATCGTTATTTAATCTTCTGCTAATAATTCAATATGAATTTCTGATCCTACTTTGCTTACAAGCTTTTCATAGGGTGTCTGAGATGAAGTCGCTTGTCCAACATTTAAAGATTCCTTACTTAAAGTACTAATATGGGTAGTAATTGGTTTATAAGATGTATCTATTGGTAATAAAGAAGAATCAGCAGCACTAAAAAAAAATAAACAAATAAAGGAATTTAGCAAGTACAGAATAATACGGTTCAACTTAATACTTTACACTTCGCTTTCTTTCGGTTTTTGAGTAGCTGCTCTTGTACTTTCAAGTAAAGCTCTCCTTCTAGCTTCTGTCATACGACGTTCTGCTTCATGTACTTCAATTCTATCTCTTTCTCTATTTCTATAATTGATATTAGCCCATACATCTTGCTGGCTATTTCCTTCTGTACTTGAAGCCCTTTCTTCTAATTCTTTTAATTCCTTTGTCAACTTTAATACTTTCTCGGTCTCATTATAAGCTTTAGCATGCTCAAGTCTAGCAAGTAACTGAGCTTTTTCCATAGCCACATTCACTGATGCACCTTTAACAGCTCGTTTCTTTTCAATCATCTCATTTACTTCTTGATCATTTAATATATATTCTCTTGCTTGTTTTAAATCTTCTGTTTTTCGTTCCACTTGATCCATGGTAGGAGCACGAATACGATCACTTTCCAAGGTGGCCAAAAGACGTGAATATTCATGTTGAGTAATAGGTTGATTCGAAATAATATCCATTGTGAAATCCTTTTCGGCTTTACCATGTTTGATCTTTAAGGCTTTATTGCTCCATGTATTCTCCGTCACTTTGTATGCTTTATGCCAAGGAACAACGTCAATGATTTCACAAAGTCTGTAAACAGGTGTCTTTTTTTGTGGATCAGGTCCAATAAATATACGAACGAAACAACCTACAGATATATAAAATATTGGTTATCTATGTTTAAAAAGAAAAAGAAAGGAATAAGATCATCTATTTACCTATAACTGTATTTTCAAAGAAAGGAGCAAAAAGCCATTTTTCAAGGATGTTTCTTGTTATACAAATAGTTTGAAGTTCTTCATATGAAGGTGCTCTTTTTTTGGCCTATATATAAATTTAAGCATTTTGTATTTCTCGAGATATAAATAAATAGTTACTACCTTCTTTTCAGCTTCATCTTCAGATTCAATATAGTCTTCACCACTGTGTTCATAGTCACTTTGATCACCATATCTCCTTACCCTTTTTCTTTCGGGACTAGGCGTTTCTCTACGATGACGTTTACTTCTGCTTTTATTTTTTTCTTCTCTACGTCTAGCTAATTCCGAAAGAGCATTTGCTGTTCCACTACCTTTAGAACGTGCTGAACCTAAGTGAACAAATATACATGTATATATATATATATGTATATACATATTCAGTTTAATGTATATAAACACACATATAACATTTGTATTCTTACGTCTTGTAGCATTTTCTCTTCTACCATCTTTGAGAAGTTTTCTGACCTCAAGACGTTCAAGATTTCTCTGTCTTTCTTCTGAACGCTCAGCCAAAATTCTTTCTCTTTCAACTTCAGGAAGTGCTTGTAATCTTTTATAGAAAAAAATAAATAAATAAATAGATTAGGAAAAAATAAAATAAAACATTATTTATTAACATTTAAAGCATTTACCTTTTACGATCCTCTTCATCTTTATATAAATCGGGACCATATTCGTCAATATCCTCCATGTCTTCATCATCATCGTTTACAGCATCATCATCATCAGAATATCCATGTCCCTCATCTTCTGAATCAGATAAACTACAAACAAGCAAATAAACTGTGTTAAATAGATAGACGAAATGAACATTATTATACATATTTGCGCATTACGTTCTTGTTGATTTTTTTGTTCTTTTTGACACGTGTTCTTGTAGTTTTTTATCTTCTTCTGCCTTTTTTCCAGTTAAAGAAAGAATAAGATCATCAATATTGTCCATGTTAAAAGTAATTTTAGCTGACGAAAACTCAAAAAAAAAAAAAAAAAAAAAAAAAAAAAAAAAAAGGGAATAAAGATATAACGGAATTCATGTCAAAAAAAATAAAAAATTAAAAAAAAACTGAACGTCATCGATTGGACAAAATTTTGTTTATTCAAAAAATTGCTTCATTTTATTAATAAACCTCTCGCAGTTGCTGCTGCTAAAACAAACACCCTAATAAATATGACCGCGTATTCCTTTTTCTTCTTCTTTTTCACATATAGAAAGAGGATGTCTGCAACACACAAATGCTTGTATTGATATTTCTGGTCTAAATTATGAGACAGAATTTTGCTATCTGAGAATTTCATTACTATTTTTTTTTTCATCTGATCTACTAGCAGTCTTGATAATTGACATAGTTATTTTGCGTATTTTTGTATTTGTTTGAATCTTTAGGAAGGCATCATATATAGCTATTCTTTTAGTATATATATACATATATATATCATGTGTACTCTTCTATGAGTTACAACATTGCTCTTAAATATGTATACATATATATCACTTCTATACATTGTCGCTGGTCTTAAATCATATTTGTTATTTGCTATTTGAGTGTCTCAACCAATTCTATTAGAATCGATTTCAACAAATATGATATATATAAAAACACGTCAACATAATTCTTTTTAGTGCAACATTATTTTGAATAACAAAGCAAGAAAGAACTTTTGTGTTGCTATCGACTATCTGTTGCGTTTTCTAAATTAGTAACCAATTAAAAATCGTGTTTTTTTTTTCTTTTTGAAGTAAAATAAAAAAGAATACATTATTATTGTTTGCTGCATTTTTTTTTTTAAGGAAAACTTCGAGAAACAATAGAAATGAGAATACGTATACGACATGCTAATGGCATGGCAACTCTTTCAAATGTTTCAGCTGAACAAACAGTTTTAAATCTAAAACAGGAAATCTCTAATCTTCTTAATCTTACTTCAAGTCAGGACGTTCAAAGTAAAGAAAAAAAAAAGGTTTACTGTTATTATAGTCTATGAGCTTAAATTGCTCCTCTTTTTTTTTATATGTAATTTATTAGTCTCAGGGGGATATCCACCGAAGCCAATAACTATTACCAGTAATAATGTATCATTGGTTGAGGCTGGTATTAGGGATGGTGATACTCTAAATATCAAAGTAATTGAATCTACTATTCCTCAGCAGCAAATAACAACATCACAAAGAAGTTTAATAAAAGAAGGCCTGATTGAAACACCACATGGTTTTCTTACACTTCGAGTAAATTATCTTTTTTTCGGTCATAGAGTTATAACAAAACTTGTAGTCTAAATAAATTTGGCTTTATTAGGTTATGGATGATGATAACTCTTGCTTATTTCGATCTATAGGTAAGCTCTGGTTTTTTTTTTTTTTTTTTCTATAAATCATAGATTCTATTTTATTTATAAACATAAATAATAGGGTAAAACATATACACGCACACGCACATGCACACACAAATCCTTTTCTCGTTGATTTGTTCATAAAAATTAATTTTTGTTTTTTTATTAGTTATGTTATAAGAAATAATACTTTTATAACTCAAGAACTTCGACAAGGTAACCTTATATATCAACCTTATAATACATTGTATATGTAATGCCTATTTTTGTTTTGAATAGTTATAGTCGAAGGTATAAAAGCAGACCCTGTAATGTATTCTGATGCTACACTTGGTCAGCCCAAAGGTAAACTTCAGTTTTTTTTTTTTTTTTTCCTTGTATGTTAATATATGAATATTTAATAGACAAATACATGGAATGGATCTTGAAACCTAATTCGTGGGGAGGAGCTATTGGTAAATATATCCCTGAAACAATATGCAGTATTACATGAATATTTATTTATCTTTTTTTTTTTTATATAGAATTGGCTATATTTTCTTCACATTTTGGAATTGGTAAATAATTAAGAGAATAAGAATAATAAAAGCCGTTTGAATATTTAAATAGTCGTTATTGTATAGAAATTGATAGTATAGACGTTCAAACAGGTCGAATCGATAAATTTGGTAAAAGCTGCTTCATCCTTTAGAAAAAAAATAAGCATATATTTATAAGAAATAATTTAATAATAGGTGAAGGACTATATAATGAAAGAGTCTTGATAGTTTATAGTGGCATTCGTATGTGTTTAATATAATTTTAAAATATTTATCATATAACATTTTATGTTCTTTAGACTATGACGCATTGGCACTTGCACCTGCAAGCGATAGTCCTCTAGAATTTGATCAGACGAGATTCTCTACTGATGATGAATCTGTTCTTACGGCTGCAAAGCTATTGGTAGATGATTTAAGAAAGGTAATATTCAACTATTGTCAAATTTTTTCTTTTTCTAGCATTAGTATTTAATACTATCCTTCTTTTTTTTTTTCTTTTTTTTTCTCTTATAATAGAAACATAAATATACAGATGTAGCAAACTTTACATTAAAATGTGAAGAATGTAAAATAGGCTTAAAAGGTGAAAAAGGTATGTTTCCCAATGACTTTATCATTTTATATTTCAATGTACTAATAATGTATATATAATAGATGCACAGGAACACGCTAAGGTAATTCTTTCTATTTATTCACTTTATATAAATATATACTTGAACATTTTGTTTATCCTATTTAAAATGTATATAGAGAACTGGGCATACTCGATTTGTAGAATATCAATAAAATCATAATGATACAAATTATACTATACTTAATTCTCTGTCAAAGGTGTAGCTCAAAAAATTTGTTAATAGATAGTATTAATCTAAAGCCAAATATATGCATACATATTTAAACACAAAGGACATTATTATAGCTTAAAAAAAAAAAAAAAAAAAAAAAAAAAAAAAAAAAAAAAAACCTATTATTACTTTTTTGGGAAAATAAAATATGCCCTTTGGTATAAAAAATACAACTAGACATTGAAGATTATAATATAAGCTGTATAAAATATATACTAATTCAGTAGCATAATATTATGTATAGGACTATAGATATGCTCAGTCCATGTATTTCTACTATAACTCAATTCATTATAAAAGGTCAGAAGACTAATCAAATTATTGAAGAATTAACTACATGTTACAGTAGTAGCAATAAGAAGCATAAAAAAAATACACATTACTAGAATATAAACTATCAGTTTCAGTATATTATTTTAACTGGAATATGATTTTATAAAAAGAAAAGTTCATAATTTAACAAATATGTCTTGAATTAATTTAGTGAGTAAGCTTGAAAATGTACTTCTTTTACCCCCATCTTTTTTTTTTTTTCTTTATAGGTTTATTAAAATGAGGTACCAGATACAACAAGACAAGATGATATTTTCCGCAAGAAGAGGTTATGCCTAATCATCATTTTATTAATATAAATAGACTATTGTTTTCGATAAACAAAATAAATAAAAATAAACTTATTTCCTATTCCCACCAAAAGTCATGATTATTATTTGATTTAGTTGCTTATTAAGCAATCCATTACCAAATTCTGATCGGACAGTAGTAGTATTGATAATAAAAAGCTATATAGTTTTATTTTATCATCATCATGCAGAAGAAGGACACAATATATACCTGTTATCTTTTAGGCAATACTATGCAAACTCTTTATCTCGAGACATTGTAGCTTTAATTAATTCATATATAGTTAATGTAAAATATTTGTATTTAGTTTGATTTTATTTGAATATAAAAAGGAAAAAGATAATGGATGATGATCGAAATTAGTTTTATAAGTGGCCTGTCTTGTCATACCATGACACCACAAATATCATTATTAGCAAAAAAGAAGAAAAAAAAGAATGTAAAAATGCTGGCAGCAGGAATCGAACCTGCGTCGACACGGCCACAACGTGATGTACTGCCACTATACTATGCCAGCTTATTTGTTGATAGAAATTTTTTAAATAAATGATATCGATAATCGGCAATTAGCCCGGGAAGTCACGTGACATTCCGGTGGTTTATCTTTACTCCAATTATCTCAACGTAGTTGTCGGCTCGTTATTTATATAAAATTATAAAAGTTGTTTATTTGTTTTTTTTTGTAAAATATATTTTTATTACTCAGTATATTATACTATACCCATTGTTAGTTTTTCACATATCACTGACACCTTCAATAGTAAAATACTTTGAACGAAGAGTTTGAGTGAGTGATGAACGAAATTCAATAATGTCTAATACAATAAGTATAGTGAGCTAGTGATTTATTATTATACCAAAAAAAAACTTACATGTGTCGCTAGTAATGGTATCCAAAGGAATATCCCACATATAGTGTAACTTATTAGCGTTGACGTTATTGGCAACGACTTTTTCGCGTTTAGAGTTACCCATATTCTTCTTCTCCTTATTTAGAGAATCATCATAAATTAAAACAATTTCTAAAATTATATTTTCATCAAATAAATTATCCCAAGATAATACGAGTTGATCACCAGCTTTAAATACAACACCTTCTACAGGATATGTGATTGTTAGAAATTCATGCCTTTCTGAAGATGAAATCAGAAATACGATATAGGCGGCAGTTAAAAAAAAGGTGGTAGCAGGAAATGACATTACTTGTTTTATGTATGAAAATATAAAAGCAAAATACATATTACTATTTATATCTAAAACATAATAATGCTTTAAGGGAGAGACCTTAAGTTGATGCATCTAACAAATTCTTCGTATATTTGAGAAGTTATTTTTGCGATTTAGGGAAAGTAGAAAACATCTTTTTAAGAATCTCCTGATACATATATGCACTGATTTTCATCTCCGTTAATTTTAATTGACTTGATCTAATGTTATACAAACCTGTTTGAAGATCTATACTCGATTTAGAGATTCAAGAACATAGAAGAAAATAAGAAAATTGGCAATCATACAAGTTTTTTTTTTTTTTTTTTTTTTTTTTTTTTTTTTTAAAAAAAAAGGACATGTTTTTGACATTACATCTTTTAGAATTTTGTAAACAAGTCTTCGAGAAAGATTAAGGATGTAGTACGATTTTTATATTGGATTCTATGAACAAATATGAAGGAGCATGTTTATTAGGTATTGTATTTTATGAATTAATATATTTGCAAATCAAAGAGATTTCTCTCCAAATATGTAAACGATGACAATGTTTCTTAAATAATTATCATTTTATATAGACATTATGAATTAGTTGCAGACAAGTTTATCATGTCACAATAAACAACTTTTCTAATTGATTTTTAAGAAAGCAATGAAAAGAAAACAGCAACGACTTTTTTGTTCTATTAAAAAGACTATTCTACCTGAAGGATATTAGCAATCATATCTATTTCTTCATCGCATAAAACCGAATTATGCTTATGATTTCATATCTATTTACTAGATTTTTGACAAGTATTTCATCTTAAATAATTACCAGGGGTCTTCTTTAAATCTGATTTACTACGTATAATTCTCCTTTTTCAAATTAATGTCATACATAATAATTTATAGAGACTTACGAAATTTATAGCTATTACTCAAATAAAGCTATAATGGAAATCAACTATAATGATTATGAGTTAAAGGCTGATAAGCTTATCTATATAAATAGTCTAAAGCATATTATCATAAAATTATTTCAATGCATCGAAACACATTTTTTATTGGTCGCACTATCCTTTATAAAAGTTAGTATTTTCATCTCATGGAAATTAAAGAATAAAGAAGATAAATAATTATACTTTTTTATTCGGTCTTAGTACACATTGAATCTTTAGCTGTCCCTTCTTATCATTGTCCTTTTATCAAGAATTAGCATATGCTCATCTCCTACTCAAATAATAAATCTTTATTCTATTTTTTTGTTCTGGTTGTCTTGTTCCAGTCTTTTTTGGGATTGCGACAATAAGACAGTTCCAGATAATATAAAACTAGCCCCTAACCACCATTTTAATGTTAACGGCTCACGAAATACTAAATGTCCTAGTATAGCCTATAAACATCATTAATATGAATTCTTTGTGTTTTATATTCAGCACTTACAGAAGTACTAAAGTTAATAGCTCCATTAACTATAGATACTTGTATAGATGATGGTGCTACATTAAGTGCTTTTGTAAATGTAGTCCACATAACTGAGTTACAGACAAATATTAAAATGAAACATATTCCTCTTACTACCAATAACGATAGCTTGTAGTAGAAGATTAGATCAAATCATGGATAATGGCCGCATTTGTCTTTGTCACAAACCTTTTCAGGGAGAATGTAGAATGCACTGGAAATGTACGCATGAAAATAGGCTGTTCGTTCATCTGAAAAGAGCTTTGCAAAGACAGACGATAAAGCTGCGAAAATACCAGAAATGATGGCAAATGGAATGAATGAATTATTTTTACTTGTCATGTTTTCTTAAAAAAAAAAAAAAAAAAAAAACTAATTTTTCTACTGCTAAAAGGTCAAAAATAAAGAAGGACGTGACTTATCTTTTCACTAATAGAAAAAAAAAAGTTTTGAAAATACGCGTATAAAATATTTAAATTATTTCTTCCAAACTTATTATTTTTAATTGCTAATTAACTCCACTTCATCGATACAAAAGAAAAAAGAAAAAAAAAAAAAGAAAAGGAATAAAGAAAAAGGACGATTTGTAATTACAACTAAACGAATAAGAATAAAATAATGAACTCTACGAATCAAACAGGTTTTGGATTTGGCTCAACAGGTAAATAAATGACTTGAATAATAAAATTTAGCTATATTTATTTAGTTATGGTCTGTATTTTTAGCCCCTTCATTTGGTTCAGCTTCCAACACACAATCTTCTGCTGGTACATTGTTTGGTGGCTCAGCCACTAATAATTTAACAACAACAGGTGGTTTATTTGGTTCTACTGCAAATAATAATTCTGCTGGAACTCTATTTGGTACAAATACAAACAGCAATTCAACAGCAGGCACATTGTTTGGTGGCTCAGCTACAACAACTACACCCGCTTCAACAGGTATTAAAATATTACAAAAAAATAAAAAAGGGAGTATATGAAGCAGACTAAACTTAATATTATCATTAGGGTTTGGAGGATTTGGTTCAACACCGGCTACTTCATCAACTTTTGGAACGAATACATCCACAGCTACTGGTTTTGGAACAACAACTGGGGGATTTGGAGCAACTTCACAACCAGCAGCCAGTATAGGCACTGGTTTTAGTGGATTTGGTAATACAGCTGCCACAAATACATCAGGCTTTGGTACTTCAACAACAACGAATGCTAATAATAGTTTTGGAGGATTTGGTTCTATGGCCAACACTAACAAACCCTCTTTTGGAGGCTTTGGAGCTACAAACAATTTATTTGGTAATAAGCTTCAAACACAACAAAATAATATGTTTGGTCAACAGCAAATGGGTGCAGCACCTGTTCAAGAAAAAGTATGGCAGGAGCTTGCATTGATTAGAGCACGATTTGACCCTACTTCACCACTTTGTCAATTTAGAGTAAAATATAGATATGCAAATAATATTTTATGCAAAACAATTCATTATTAATCTATCTTATTTATTAGCACTATTTCTATAATTTAGTACCAGCAAATGAAATACATCTGTATGTTCGCCCTCAAAATCAAGATGAACAATTATGGAATGAAGCTGTTCGCAAAAATCCAGATCCTGCAAAGTAAGAAAAAGAGTTAAAAGAAAAAAAAAAAAGGAACATTATTTTAATGTATATTTTTATATATCTAGTTTAGTGCCTGTTTTAGCTATTGGATTTGATGATATCTTAAAGCGTATGGAAATTCAATCCAAACAACTTGAATTACATCAAGAAAAGTTGAAAGAAGCAACAGAAAGATTATCAACAGTACAGCGTCAATATTTACTTGGAACATTAGTCAAATTAGAAGAGCATAAACGTCGCCATACATATTTAACACAAAGATTACTAAGAGTAAGTTATTAGAAAATGGGATTATCGAAAACAAAAAAAAAAAACTAATATATATTATTAGCTTCTTCGATATAGTCAAGTACTTCGTTATAAGGGTTTCCCATTAACTGCAGATGAAGAACAATCAATGAATAAACTATCTCAAATGATCAGTCAAATAGATAATCCAGAACAGCTTAATGCAAAGTTAGTAACCTTATGGAATCAACTTCAAGCCATTAAAGCACAAAAAAGTGGTGAACAAGATAGAAAAACTGAGATCTGGCGTACAGTTAATGAAGAAGACACTAATATTATCGCAAAGGTAAGAATATGTTTATATTTGAATACGTTTTACTTATTTTTAAAACTTTAGGTGTTGGAGGATGAACAAAAAGGAATTAAACATGTTACTAGCATATTAAAATCAGATACGAAAGAATTAGAAGACATTGAGACAAGATTAAAAGAAAAGCGTAAAGTAAAGAGTGACAGTAATTATATATCAAGACGTCAAACATAATAAAATAATATCCTACACATGTTTTTTTTTTTTTTATTAATATTGAAATGAAGTGTAACGATTGCATAATAGAGCGATCATCTATTTCTTAGTAAATTCTACAAAGAATAATATATAATGTAATTGCATGCATGTATACGCAAAAAAATATATCAAAATTATACATTTAATTAACAATCTATCCTCTTAAAGAAAGGAGAAAAGTTATTGTTATAATATATAACAAAAAAAAAAAAAAAAAAAAAAAAAAAAGAGGAGACATAACCACGGTATGTGTACAACGTTGTCTATAATGTTGCATCTATTTTTAAACTGTTATAATAAACTTTAAATTATGCTTTCTTTTTATTTAATTGATCTCCCTTTCTTTCTTTCTTTCTTTCTTCCTTTCTTTTTTCTTCTATAATAATTATAAGGAAGGATAAAAAAAAATGAAATCTTTGTCAATCATATCAAGTATTGCTCTTTTGTTCAATGTTATTATGGCACAAGAAGGTTCAACTGTGCCTGTTCCTTCAACACCTGCTACCTCAACTTATTCTTGTGATCCTAATACTTGCAAAATCGAGAATAATTGTTACTGTGCATCCAAATTACCTCCTGGTGGACTTTCTCCTTCGGATATACCTCAGGTAATATTAATAAAATGTTCATTAGATTTAAGTAAAATATTAATCATATGCTTTATTAAGTTTGTTACTGTTACCTTTGATGATTCTGTTCAAGAAGCCCTCTACAAAACAGCATTATCTATGGTGAATGTTACGTAAGTGATATTATTCTCCTTTTTATAACTTGGTTGCCTTTGTTTTTTTTTTAACTCGATCTTTAATCCTATTTACAGTAATCCAAATGGTTGTCCCGGTCACGGTACCTGGTAATAATAAAAAAGAAGCTTTTTATTTTTTCTATTTTTGGATTAATTACCATATTTACTAACTGATAATTCATATTACAGGTTTGTCTCTATGGAATATACAGACTTTTCATTGGTTCAACAGTGGTATGCTGCTGGAAACGAAATAGCAGAGTATGTAAAGAAATGTACTTGATTTTAATATTCTAATAATATATTAATATGTATCCTGAAATAGTCATACATTCTCTCATGTCGGTTCTCCTTCAGCTCAGGAAATTTCTAGCTGTAGATCAATGCTAAATGCATATGGTGGTATCCCTAACAGTAAACTCCAAGGTTTCCGTGCACCTTTCTTAAATTATACAAAGGATACTCTCGCTATTTTAGATCAGCAAAACTTCTTGTATGATTCTAGTTCAAGTGCTGTCACTGAGGATGCCTATTGGCCTTATACCCTTGATAATGGTATGGCAAACGACTGCTGGACAGGCATTTGTGGTGCTGGTGAAGTTAAGCTTCCAGGTCTGTGGGAGATTCCTATGTATTCTGTTCTTAGTAATACAAATGTTCCTCAACTTATGGATGTATATCTTGCCGGTGCTCCCGCTGATACCAAAAAATGTATGTGTTTATTATGAGTAACTTGAAATTGTGTTCATGCTAATATCATGATTAATCCTTTTTTTTTTTTTTTTTTTTTTTTTTTTTTTTTTTTTTAGGGAGTGAAGACGCTTTTAATAGCCATTATAATGGCAACCGTCAACCTTTCGGTATTTATGTTCATCCGAGTAAAGTATGATTATTTGTAATAATAAAACAATACACTAATCGTATGTTTCATTTTGTTTATTTTTTTTATTTATTTATATATTTGTATATTAGCTCACTTAACAACTTATGCTGGGCTTCCTGATCCTAAAGATACGCTTGCTAGTGTCCTTGAATTTATTCAAGAAATTTCCTCTAAACCTGATGTTTGGTTTGTAACCAACCAACAATTATTAGAATATATGAAGAAACCTGTCAAAGCCTCTGAATTAGGCAATCAACCCTACATGCAATGTAAACAACCTGTTATCCCTAAAGAAATTTGTAATGGTCTTGATGACGATCATAATGGTGTTATAGATGACAGCCTTCTCAATAGGTAAATCAAACAGTAACGTTCATTTTTAATTATAACTAAATCTTCTTTATATACAGCTGCAATTTTGGTCAAACGACTACAAAAACTTGCTTTAATTGTCCCGGCTCAGCACCTACATTAGATAATCCTACACCTGCCTCATCTGTACAAAATGGAACTTCAGGCTATCGTTACCCTATTTCTGATACTTGCGAGTAAAGTTTATTATTATTATTATCAGAAATATTCAACTAATATTTGTCTCTATTATTATAGTACTACATGGTGGGATCCTATTGGAAACACATGTCTTTGTACAACTTCTGATTGTCAGCTAAAGAGTGTTGCCGTCTCAAAACCTAATTCTAACACTAATACTACTGGAGCAAGCTCTACAACTGATAATGCTACAACTACTTCTAAGGCTGATAAAGATTCAAGTGGATCTTCTAGTTTAAATACTTCATTTGGTTATGCTGCTTCCATTACTTTAATAGCCGCTTTACTTACTAATCATTTTTTTTAATTATACACATGTATTTTTCTTTTAGTTAAATTTTTGAGAAAATAAATACATTATTTATAGAAGGCAACAAACAGTCAATAATTAAACAAATATCAATATGTATATATACATATATGTATATATACTACTGTTTAATACACATTATATTTTTTTTAAAAAAAAAGTAAACGGTAATAAGGCTTTATAGAATATGTTCCTGAAAGTGTCTACTGCAAAAAAAAAAAAAAAAAAAAAAATAATCACTAAATTACTCATCTATCCCAAATTTATAGTTTATACACTTTCAGATAAAGCAGTACAAAAATAAATATTTATATAATCTTATAGCTTTAATATTTAACACTCGAGTGTGATCGATATGTATCAACTAAAATATTTGTATAGAATAGAACAACTCTATAGCTTGATATCATTGTATCTGGATTTAATATTGCACTGCTATAACACCTTTACTCTCTCTCTCTCTCTCTCTTCAATTATATCTTTTACTTTCCATTAAATCCAAGGTATTATTTTAACATAAATTACCGTCATTCGCTTTTTCAATAATATAGCTTATTGAAACATAAGGAACGCTTAGCAATGGTTCTATATGACCTCCCCTCTTCTTTTTCTTAAGAAATATTTATATATATAAATACATATACATATTCCCCTTCTTCCGTCTGAACAAAGATTGTGGAATATTTCAACAATCGTTAAAATATCAATAGAACAACATAATTTTTTTTTTTTTTTTTTTTTTTTTTTTTTTTTTTTTTTTTTGTAAATTGCTGAAATACCAAAAGGTTATATTTTGTCTTAAAAAAAAATCAAACTAGTGAGCAATAATGCCATTTCATGTTTATTATGTAGTTCTTTTTAAATGAATGTACGGTAATATTCATCTTATTATAAAGAGTTTGCAACTTTCTGTTTGATTTCTAAAATTGTATTCAAAAATTCAGTATCACTATTTAAAAGAAAAAAAAAGATAAAGTTAGATTAAGTAATATTGTAAAGACTATTCACGTAAACTTACTTTCTATTTTCAGAATTTGCTGATGATAAATTGAAAATACCAGCCATCATTTGTTCTGCTACAGCTTGTGTTACATTAGGAGGGAAATCACGTAAAAGACGTAAACATTTTAGTATTTCATCCAGCATGACATTTCTAGAAGCGCTACAAATACAAAGTCGTAATAGTCCAACTACTGTGCGTTCAACAACCAACACACTTTGCTTATCAGCAAATTCTAGAATACCAAATATATATTCTGTAGCATAGGGCCTAGCACCAATATAAATACACAAATGTATATATTTATATATATCATAGAAATAATAATTCATATTTATTAATAAAACTTACCATAACTCTTCAATTCGTTCTGCATTTCGTACTGTGATAGTGATCATGAATTCTAAAAATAATACTGTAGCTGGATCATAAGGGATAGTGACAGTAGCTTTTTTCATAACTTCGGTATCATAACCAACGGCTTGGATTGCCTTTAATAAACATATTAATGTATCAGTTCGAAGGATATGAATATTTGAGAATAATTCTTCTAATTTGCAGACTGCTACACAGTCTACCGCACATAATGTTTGTTCTACTTCTTCCTCAGTGGGATCACGGCAGTAAGTTTCATCACTTGAATAAGGCGAAAGTAAGTACGAAGAAAGAGTTGACAAGAGAGATCCATCACGACGATTTGTTTGCTTAACTGGTTTAGGACTTTTTGGTTTTAATGGTATACTTGTTGTTCCCGATAAGAAATCTTCTACTTGAAGCATAGAATTAGGTAAAAGTGAATTTAAGAAAAGATTTCGAATGATTTGTAGAACTTTAATCCAGCCTCTATGAAGTGAGTCTCCATGTCGAGTTACGATAGTAAACATGACAACAGCAGCTAATTGACCCTTATAGTTACGACCAAAACGAGTAGCTAATTTACTAACTACATACTTTTGTCCTGCAACATCTACAATTGGATCAGGAACTGAAGTGTTTCCGTTTGTATTCTCTAATAAACCAGTCATAGTAGCTAAATTGATGACAATACTATCAAAGATGTTATAAAGCTCAAAATGAGCAGCTAAGCTTGCACAATGGCGAAAACCTGCGATCGCCTTTTGTAATATATCATCATCCTGAGCTGTACTAAAAATATAAGAAATAGCAGCTACAATAGGTTTCCATGATAATTCAAAGATAGTCTTGTCAAAAGTAGAAGTCATACATTGAACAAATTTACCACTAACAAGTGATTTGTGTTGAAGTTGCTTCCAGGCATAATTAAAGCCTAATAATCCTTCATGCTCTTCTGGCATTAAAATTTCATTTTGCTGAATAGCTTCATAGATAGCACAAAGATATTCCTTAGGAAAATCCTTTTTATTGTTAACGCCGCTAACATTACGAATGTATTGCTCTAAAGACATACGAGATTGACGCCTGATTTGGGGACTATGTTGATCTGTATTTAGCATAATAACAGAATACGCCAACACTTCTGCAGCTTCTACACTAGCAATCTCCTTAGGTCCTGTTTCAAAATAAGTGGCTGCAAATGATTCTGTAACACGCATAATTTGCTGTGATTCTCCTGGTAATCGGAATGTTTCAAGAACCATTCGTAACGCTTCGTCCATACGTTTCCCTCTAAAATCAAATTGTTGCATATAGGCTTTTAAGGTATCAAAATTCTCAGGTCTTCCTAAATATTCACCTAATACTTTTTTATCCAATTGTTGTGTTGATCTTAAGAAATGTGAAAGACTAGTATTGATATCTCCTTTTTCATCTGCTGTAATTATGTTATTTTCAACTAAGAACTGGATACCTTTCTTGGGAGATTCATTAAACAATCTGGATCCTTTTAAAATTAATCTTTTCCTTTCTTTTCTTTCTGCCAATTCTTGTATAGATGTGATTTCCTAATTTTTATATAACATAGGAATAAAATTTTAAATGGGCTATTATAAGTTTTAAACAACATCTTTGCTCTTACACATACAACATAACCATCTTGATTCTCCTATTTATATAATCAGCTACTTGTTTACTATTATTATTTTTATTATTTTCAAAATTCTTTACCTGATTGTTAATTCGTTCTACAATTTGTGTAACAAACATCAAAAGTGTATCCAAGCAAAGAGCATGAGAATTCATAAAAGAATAACTTTGATGATTGGGGAAAGAATTCTAAAGAAAGAAAGAAAAAAGGGGGGAGGGGAGGAGGAGAGAGAAAAGGATCAGCTCTTGTTATATCATTATTTTATATAGACTACCTTGCTTAAGAATTGAATTAATTCTTCAAATAAATCACCACAAGCTAAATCACAATCATAGTTATACCATAGATCAATCATAAAAGTGGGCTTACGAGCAAATTGTACTAGACTTTCTAATAATAATTCATGCACTTCACTTGAAATTACCATTTGCTCAGAAGAAGAATAGCCCTTATTTGTTCGAGGATAATCAGTTGACTTGGTTAAAAACATATTTGGAGATGAACTTCTAACATCTGCTGTGTTATTCTGTTCCAAGTCACTTTTTAATGATATAAAACTAATGTTTCCTTCATCATCTATATCAACTGACATATTGCGATTGCTTGCATTGGATGCTGGAGATAATCGTTCAATTAAAAAGAAAATAAAAAGCTCTTGCTGTAATTTCAAATAAGGTTGGAGCGTCTCAAAGACAGTTGAAATAACTCGGAGAGATAACGATAATAATGGTAGAGAATCTGATTTAGCCAACTGAAAAGCGTATTTACAAAATTCGTCAGTAACTAAAGAACGTAAATTCTCAAAACGTCCGATGCTTCTGCCTGCTACTTCAAATGCAACATTAAGAATACTAAGAGCCATTAAACGCATTGAATCGGTGTGTTTATGTTCATGAGGATTTAAAAGAGAGATCAAAACTCGAAGCAATTCACGTATAGCTGGTAAACCGTATGGTTTTAAACTAGAAGGCTCAACTGCTATATTTAAAGAATTTTAGTATTATTTTTCATTGTTCTTTCCCCTCTCCCTATTTTTTTTTTTTTTTTTTTTTTTTTTTTTTTTTTTTTTTTTTTTTTACCAGCAATTGCTTCAGGTGAATCGGTCATTAATGGCTCTTCAGATGTTGATGTTTCTACTTCTGTATCTTCTGTCTTTTGCTCTGGTATATTATTGGAATCTTTTAATGTATCTGATATATTTTCTTCTTCATTTTTAACTTCAGTAACAGTATTTGTGGGCTGTGTTGGTGTAGGTGATGAAGAAAAATTTGAGGTACTCATATGAGGATCAGTAGGCTCTTCTATAGCCTCGTTTGAAGACTCAATCAACTGCCATTCATCATCTAAGTTTTTTAGTCTATAATGTAATGGTTATGTTTCTTGTTAGATGTTTTTTTTTTTTTTTTTTTTTTTTTTTTTTTTTTTTTTAAAAAAAAAAGAAAAAAAATAAATCTCAAAAGTATATCTAGATATTATACCTCTCAAATATAGCGATCACCATATTTATCATAACATGTTCAGCTGATCGTCTTAACATTTCTTTTTCCAAAAAATAATAATAAGAAACTATACATTATTTTGTATACGAATGATTCAATTTACCACTTAATCTCATCTGACAGCACATGCTGAGGCCTGTTTCCATCATTTCACATACAGCTTCGTCACTCAAAACTTGTCCACATTCACTTGTAATAGCCATTTGTAGTACTTGTAACATACGTAATAATACAAGTTCATCAGAAGCAGCATCAGAAGCTTCAAATTTACAATGTGTTGCAGCTGAAGTTAAGGCATTCATAGCTGTGGCAATCCTTGAGTTGTGTATATCTGATAATTGACGTAAATAAAAGCATTATTTACATTTGCGTAAAAACGCAAGTTCATATATGTATACAAGACACTTACTAATAATTCCATAGTTTAAAAGCTTCTCAACACTTCCTAATGCAGTACCTGCAATAGGGCCTGTTGTATTTCCAGAACGAATCACTTCAAGAAAAGGATTTAATATATTGACAGCATCCACTTCACTAACATCTTTTTTTTTAAAAAAAAAAATACTTTTTAATAATAATTCTATACCAATATAAGATAGACTCATATTTCTTTTACCCGTTATAGTATCCATATATGTTCTTAAATTAGTAAATTCTTGCATTAAAGGATTCTCCTATTTAAAAATGATTTTTATTGAAAAGGTTTTCTTTATTATTTTATTGATATAACAAACCTGTCTAGTATTTGCGTCCTTTATATTTGATTGTGCACTTCGCAGGCCCATACTATTACCTAAACCACCCATTCTAAGTCCACTTACACCCATACCAGACCAACGGGCATTTTTACGCATAGCGCTAGTAACAGCTAATGTAATATAGAATAAGATTTACAAGATATATATATATATATATATGTGTGTGTGTATATGTGCGTGTTTATTAATATTTATAATACTTGCCAGTAATCTCTGCGTTTACAAGTTGTGACCAAGATAGCTCTGATTTGATTCTTACTTCTCCATGTTGACCAGTGTCAGAGACTTTTCTTGTGTTATGTTCATCTGTTAAATTAATTGTGTTGGATGTCGAGTTATTTATGGACATTGAAAAAAAAGGGATTAGTTGAACGTAATGATGGTATTAAAGATGATAGATTAATAGAATGATGTTTATAATCTTTGTTAAAATTCCTTTTGTTCCTTCCTCTTTACAAGAAAAAAAAAATATTAAAAGAAAAAAAAAAAAAAATAGAGAAAGGAAGTTTTTATTAGCAGAAATTTTGAATAAAAAAAAAAAATATGTATTCATTTATACATTGTGAATTTTTATTGCCTATTTATTAATATTATCATTTATTTGAATCTGCATTGGAGTATCTGTGCTCAAGATATGAATTGGACCGGGATTATTATTTAATATATCTTTTGCTTGTTCAATTAAAGTACGTGAAGGCTGATACCATTCTTGAACTAATTCGACTAATATATCACCAAATGTGACCCCACTCGCAACAATGATTCTACATAAGGTAGGTATCATTTGGTCTTTGCTTTCTATCCTTGGCCTTATTTCTATTTTTACTTTTTCATTTTCGAAATCAGTTTTTATAAAGGATTTAAGGTAATCAAACATAGATTGTTCAGGATCTGAATAAGACAATAAATCAATAACTAGTTCTGTATGCGTATTGAAGGATAATGGTTTCATGGCTGGAAATAAGCCATTTTCTAGTTGAATATGACTATGTTTTTTAATCCATTCTATTATTTCAGTTCTTGTTCCATAAAATACCCAACGGTTTGTATTTTCTACACTTGAGAGTGTAATCTTATCTTTTAAAAGAGGTGGTGTAATTATTCGAACACCTTGATTATCAACGTCTAATGATATATTCATAAGAATATATTTATTTATTTATGTCGATATAATTTTACCTGTTTCATATCCAAAACTCAAGGTCATATTTGTATGAAAGAAATGAGAAAAAGTTGAAAATGCATAAAAAAATTTAAAAATAAAATAAAATAGCTGTATAATCTATGTATTATGTAATAAAACTCACGTCACTTATTTCTTATGTATCACTATCTGTGTAACATAAAGAAGAAGAAGGAAAAAAAAAAAAAAAGATCTATTAAAGGAACAATGTAATTAATTTTATTTTATTTTTTAATCTTTTATTATTATTTTGTTAATGAGATTAAAGATAGTTTATTTGTATATATTGAAGTTTACCATATTATTGCTTAGTTTAGGAACATTAGGTTGCCATGTTGGTAAGTGCAGATATATACTATATTTACTACATAATATCTGTATACTTATATGAATATATAAGCTCAACTTGTATTATTAAATCAATTATCTGATAAAACTGGATCATGGTGGCCACATTATGTACCTGTAAGAATAATAATAATAATAATATGTATATGATAATTAAATCAATTAGTTATATACAGTATATTTTATACTATGCTGGAACAATATCTTCTGTTTTGTCGTCTACTGTATTATTATTCTTAAATTGTATGCTTCTTCTTCCAAAATTACTTTGGTACGACTGTTTGATTAGTATAATCAATATGCTATTATTTGTTTCTATTATTATCTATATTTCACTCAAGTCAGGAGTGATTCCTTGGACAGGAAACATAGAAAAACAATTTTCATCAACTACAAAAGGCTACGTTACTTATTGTTCTAACTACGATGATGACAACATGTTGATTCGATGCTGTAAAGTATACAATACTATAGTGTATATCATATTTATATTGACTGCGATTATAGGGTTAAGTAATGGAGAATGGCTTGGTATAGTTATTATAGGATTTTTCTGGCTTTTATTATCTGCCTATTCAATTCTCTTTAAAAAATGTTTAATTATTGAAGATGAATATTATGACTTTAAGAATGATATTCCTATGACTAAACCAGAAATACTTACTTCTACACAAAGATTGAACTCTTTACCACCTGTAATGGCTACAACAAAAACAGAACTTATATCCTATCCTCCTTATCAAGATCAGCGGGATAATTACTATCACAATACATCAGAAATAACAACTCCTACTCAACAACAGTCTGTGACTCATGATGTCGCTTATGAATACAATTTAAATGATGACTTATATCCGATAACAAAGCACCAATACGTGAATAATATACCACATCAAACATTATATGAAATGAATATGCCTAGAAGAATGTCTAAAACTTTTATAGACGATGAAGATGAACCAATACAGCAACAAAAATCTGATCTTATACATGATAGAACAGTCATTTCTTCTTCGTATTCACAACAACAATATTAAATCAATTCATAACAACTACAAGACGTTAATCTATTATCATGTATATGTCTATACGCGTATTTATATGTATTTACGATAACACTTGTAGTTACCTTTTTGCATATATATATATAGATATATGTATATATTTTATATATATATATATATATTGATGTAAAAAAAAAAGAAAAAAAAAGTTGTCGTTTATCATACATAGCCTACATAAATAGACCATATTATACGTTATATTATTAAATTGTCATTCAAAGATAATTTTTGAGTAAATGTGAGATATTCAAGCTTATATTTGGCATAACTATTAATTTCATTGATTAATTTTTTTTTATAACTCGAATCAAAGTTAAAATGACATGTATAATAAAATTAATTAGAATAAATAAGGGTTTGGCGACAGTGCCTTTTTTTTTTTTTTTTTTTACTTTTCATTTTGGAAACTACAAATTTAAATAACAAATAAATTAATCCTTTTGGTCACGTTACGTGACTTTCCTAAATACTAAAAGGGAATATAATTTACATAAAAATTTTGTAAATGCCAATTTAAATAGTAAGTGTAAACCCGATTCAACTCTCTGTGGTTAACCGGTAAGTCAAAATAAAATAAAACTTAAAGAAGATGTTAAATTAAAAGACAAGATCAAAGATAATGTTTATTTCATTCAAATCATAATTGTATTTATACTAAATAAAATATTGTAAAATGTTATCAAAGTATGAACGTGATCCAATAAGATTTGAACAAATATTAAAGCCTTAAAGAAGTCTTTACGTGTTAACATGTTTCACTTTGGACCCTGTTTTTACGTAACCTTTTGTTATTGGTAATGGGCTTGAATTTTATCTTCTGCTTTGCTTCTTTCCTTAGACGTACCTCGATCCACTGCAAAAAATTTGTCCGTTGTTACGTATGGAGTACTATACGTCGTACTCACGTACTGCATATATGGTGTACGATACGTCGTACGCGAGTACGATGTATAGTACTCTATGCATACAACGTATAACTTTTTACATTTGATTGGCTATTTCTTTGAAAAACATGAGCCATCATTGGTATTTTGCAGAATAAATAACGTTCATTTACGTTTCATCTTTATTACTTATTGGCTTATAAAATACATTTAATTCATATTAGGCTTTTATTATTGTCTTGTTTATTGGATGTTATTTAAAAATAAACATGTAGTTTGTTTACATAAAATGTGACTTTATTTACATTTAGAATAGTAATAATAATAATAATAATAATAATGGAAATATATAGCAAATGAATGATTACAAAAAATAAATTGTTTTTAAAATAATAGTAAAAAAAAGGATATTTCTTACAATTGATAATAGAAAATACGATTGCACTTACCTTTGCATCTTTAAAAAGAAATAGTACAATTACGCAGTAAATAGATACAAATAAATAAGAGAAAAAGACAGAGATAATAATGATAGGGGCCTAGGAAGCTAAATTACAGCAGTTAAACAGAAGAAAACAAACAATCTATAATAAACAAAGTTGATTAGTTAGTAAATAAAAAAATAAAAAAGAGTATTGGTATTCAAAAGAATAAAATGCTTACCGAAAACAAAGAAAAAAAGGGTTTTCAAAAAGGACAAAAGCTATTTGAAAAAAAAAGTAAAAAGTCCTAAAAGAAGAGAATAAAAGATAAGATTGATATATCTTATATTAGACAAAGAAAGTATACTTTTGGAATTAACAGATAAATGTTATATTTTATTTTACCTTTGTATATACATTTGTTTATCTGTGTAATATTTCTTTTAAAATATCAAATAAAAAATATTAGAAAATAAAAAATAATATTAAGACAAAAAGAGTCAAGGAGAGCGAACAATAGTTCTGAAGTCAATCATTTTTATTTAGGTATTTATTTATAAGAATTGTTAAAGAGGTCTGAGGATAAGATGTGAATCAGAAAAGTGTTAGTTACGACCGAATAAGATACATTGTTGATAATGAAGTGTTAAAAGTTTTTAATATTATTTGATGGAGCGGATCAAGAGAGATTTAGGATAGAATTTCTTAAATAAATTTATGATCCGCATGTTTAGTCATGAAACATGATATTGTAAGTCAGCTCATGACAGACATGCTATCTGGTTACCTGATTGCCTACTGGTTTCTCATCTACAGCACTCTGATGAAGGGTTTAGGTTGAGCCTACGCTTTATGTATTGGACAACACCAAAATATGTCTTGTTAGGCCTACTAATTTCCATTAAAACCAGAAAGTAAAAACACCGCCGCCAACAGGTGATGGTATAGCTACTGTTAACGTTGACCATAAGTTATGTGTTTTGAAATGAAAGGGTGTCGTATCGTGTTTCCTTAAATGAAAAGGATTTTTGTCCGTTGATCACAGATATTGAACTTCAAGCGCTAGTGTGCTGGACCACCTGAAAAAATGTAATAAAGTTACGATTAATGCAACTTTGAAGTATTGTTTGACGCGCATTAAGTCTTGGTCCTAGTACATCAAACGCTAAAAAAAGGAGGGCTTATATAGTTAAGCATAGAAATACTATTTGTAAACAAATAACGCATTAGTTAATATCATATTGTAGTGTTTACTTCTTTAATATTACCACTATTTCATTGATTGCGATGATAGCTCATTTACTATCGACTTCTTGTCCCCCCCACTGGAAAAGCTACAAGCATGAAAGCTTGATACTTTGGCAGTTTAAGTTTCTCATACATGCTTCTGTATAAAATAAAAAGATAAGTTAAGTGTAATATACTTGATTCGACAAACATTGATTGATGGGGGTATCATCACTCAAAAATTTTATTCAGTATGATAGAAAAATCTGGTTTACTCAAACTGCAATACTTCCGTTCCAAGTTACAATGTACGCATCAATATAATTAGGGCTTACTCCTCATCGCAAAGATGTCCAGCATTCCTTCTACTACAAATAAAAAAGGCAGTCAGGTATAGCTAGCGTAGTCTTTAAATAATACTAATGGAGGTAAATCTTTAAAAATCTAATAAAGGATATTCTATTTTCTTAGATACATCCTATTCGTCAGCCTTATATAATTGAGAACCCTTCGTCTTACAAGCAATCAACCATCTTTATCTTAAGAGATTGGCCTACATAGACTGCACTGAAGAATCTCTCTTAAGAAGTTTAAAGTTTTATGAAAAGAGGAAATATCAATGAATATGACAGTTGATAAAAGAATAAGCATAAGAATAAAAACATATATTGGATGTGAACGACTAAACAAAAAAAAAAAAAAAAAAAAAAGCGGTAGAAAAAGACGATTAGTTGTCTAGACGAGGAGGGGGGGACAGAAGAAAGGCAGGTAAAGAGCCATCATAAACTTGGCTGTTGCTTCGACTAGATGGAAACCAGCTGCCTCTGACCCAGCCTATATACTTGGCAGATTTAAATATAGTATCGTGGTCTTCAACATCAGAGTTGCTATCTGGTGAGCGCCTTGCATTTCTATTTTTAGCCATGTTTTTTTTCAAAATCTTTCCTCGCTTCTTTCATTTTTCTGTAGGTTCTGGCCAATGCCAAACAACCCCTTTTTATCTCAAAAAGACGTTTTATCAACGTCCTAAGACGATATAAATGGTCTTCGGAAGTTGGAAGACGTAAGGAACCTAGTACAGAAAAGGTATATAGGCCCTCTTCGACCAAACGTGTCTCTGTTATTTCTCCTTCGATACCACAAAGTTGTATACCACGAACTTTGAGTGCCTTTTTTTCTTTATTTTTGATGTGTGGGGAGGAGTAAAATTGATCAGAAATTATTTTACTCTCTCTGCACAATTTGGCATGATCATCGAAATATTTTTTGCTATTAGTCTGATCTCTGGCGATTTCTCCATTTAGCAAATCAACTAACTTGTTTCGGTCTTTGCAACAAACGCGGAAGTCGATCTTGTCCCCAATGCACTTTTTTTTTGATTCTTGATTTGCCTTCTTTGCTATCGAAGATTGGCCATTAACAGAATCACCCCACATAATTTTTAGGGTTGGGTGCTCGAAAATGGAGTCTATAATAGGGCTCCAGATTTGTATACAAGTGTTTGCTTCAGTTGTATGTTGAGGTTAGGCCTCCAAATATTCAGGGTGAAGTTTCATGACAGAAGTAACATGAGCGTATATTTTAAAATATGTCTCTTCTTTAGTAAAGGCATATTTTGCTTGCTTCATCAAACATTCTTGATAGGCTTTTGTAAGACTGCCTTCAGCAAGATGTTCAATCTCTTTCAGCTCCGTCATTATGCTCTCAGGGATATCCTCGAATTTGACTTTGGCGTCGTAGTCATTTTTAATTTTTTCCCATTCATCTTCATTGAACAGATGTCGCTGATTGTTTGATGTTTCACTGTTGTTACTTAAATCGAGCGTGGAATTGAATCCAAGACTAAATCAAATGTATTAGTAGAAGTTCTAATTTAAAATGACAAAGCAAAATATACCAGATTGCTGTTTGGGCATCGACAGGCAAGTTGTTGTATATTTTGCCTTTATAAATTGCATGAGCATGATTTTTTATCTTTGTAGCTATTGGGTCTGCTTCAATAATTTCCTATAATGTACACTTCTCAAAATTTTGTGTACAACTTGACATTCATCACTTACAATTTCTGCCTTGGGTTTTTTTCTCATTCCGCGAGTGGTCATTCTACTGTACGATGCAACTCCACGCTTTGTTTCATTTGTCCTTACGCCATCTTTGTGCTGTTCAATCAATTTTTTATTCCAGTAATCAGTACATTCTGTATTATTAAATAGCTTTTTTTTTTTGAGTGTTGCTATTTGGATTGCAAAAAATCAAAAGACACCACAACCGGCCATTATTTAACTTTTATTCGAAAAACTCTAAATGAAATGGATAAAACCCCTTGTATGAACGGCTTTTATATTGTTATGAACAATGTGCCTATTCATACACATAGTGATATTGACGAATTGATCACTTCAAGAGGTTATAGAAGCATATATCTTCCCCCATATTCACCTGAGCTTAACCCAATTGAGCAATTTTGGTGTGTTGTAAAGAACAAGGACAAGAGGGGCACATTTTCTGATGATGAAGATCTCAAGACAAGAATTGCAGATGCATGCAACAATGTTCCTATTCAACATGTGAAAGCTTTCATACAACACTCTTGTGATCAACTTGAAAAGTGTAGAAATAAAGAACCCTTATAATCACATAAATCCTTTTCGCTTTACCGCAATTTAATTTCACAAAAAAACTGCAATTTGATTTTTAAGAAACCTGCAATTTAATGCTGCGTTCACTGTAATTGTAAGTAAATAAATATTAATCTAAAGTAAAGAAAAAAAATGATAGAAGAAAAGAAAAAGATAAATGAAAAACGGTAAATGAAAAGAAAAAAAGGAAACGACAATGACGTAGAAATATAGTAGTTTCTTTTAATTTAGTCCGAAAAAGGAAATTTTCTGGAAGTAATGGATAATGCTAGACGGCTAACATATAAATATCTTTACCAACAAATAAGTTATTCTTCAATTACTTACTTTTTATTTTATTCAATCAATCTTTTTACCAGCAAAATCCCTTTTTAATATGTCTCGTTCACAATATCCTCCTATTGTCCTTAATACTGCTTCCACTGCTCGTTTGCATCCTTCCAGACAAACAGCATCTACTGGTGGTAGCAATAGAATGAACCAGCTTGAAGAGCAAGTTGCTTCCCAAAGCCAAAGAATCTCTCAGTTGGAGGAAGAGATTAGCAACTTAACAAGCCAAAATATGTATAATCAGAGAAAGATCAGCAGAAATCCCGATATGACCGTAAGTATTATTATTATGTAATTACAATGACAATCATTATTAAATAAAATGTATAATACCTGTTATTCAATTCAATCAATAGGACAAGATTCACGATGCTTACGAGTAAAGTGGACGTAAATTTGATCCCAGATCTACGTTAAAAGATGGAGGTCATAACGAGCAGATCTTCGATTTCATCTTTGCTCAGGTTAGAGACAACAACAATTCTGGGGAAAGAGCACGGAAAGAGATTTCGGCACGTATCAGAAGTGTGTATGATACGGAAAAAAGGAAGCATTCGCGTGCCGAAATCAACACACAGGAGCAACTAGAAGCTCTTAAAAAAAAGGAAATAATTAGAAGCAGAAAAAATAGAGTAAGTATATACTTAGCATAAAATTTAATACAAGATAAAGTAAATTTAACTTCTTTCTCCTTATATTCTATAGAAGCACAAAAGAAGATTGGCAAAGTTCAGCAAAGAAGGAGCCAGGATTGCTGAAGAATTGGGCATGCCTTATAATGAATGTCTCCGAATGATCAAGGCACCTTATATGACTGACGATGAGTATGACATTCATTTTCAGGGCTCGTTGAGGACTTGGAAAAGTCTACGTCCACATCGGAGAAGTGAAAAGGTACGTAAGTTAAAATACAAACTAATAAAAAAAAACTAACTGTAATGAATATTTTTTTGAATACCTTTAAAGTTGAACCAACTGTTCGATAAACTGGACACTCTCTCCAAGAATGTGGACAAGTCTACACCCACAAGAATCGTCGTTACGAGGGTGCAATCTTTTGGATACCTTTCCTGCTTGGGCCAAAAGTGAAGACGCCTATAATTATAATATTTTTATCTTTTTTATAATTTACCTTTGAGAATGCATTAATCGATCATAAATATCTACATCAGCAAAAACAAAAGACTTTATATATTTGTATATAGATATCACACTAATTTCTATCTTCTAACATCATCTCAAAAAAAAAAAAAGAAAGAAAGAAAGAAAGAAAGAAAAAAGAAAAGAAAAAAAAAGAACATTTGAAAGACTGACATAACGATTTTTTGCAACAGATAATATATTTAATTTAATTCAATGAAAATGAAAATGAAAATGAAAATGAATAAACTAATTGATTAAATGTCTCGGTAAATTTATAATAACCTTGATACTTTGAAGGTGATCAAGTTTAATGCCAACAGGAGAGTGAATGCGCATGACGGGAACAATCGACATTGCTGAAGGATCTTCAAATTCATTGCTCCATACTTCCATGTTGTTGATCTCATACGCATGCAGGTTGAGGCCTTCTTTCTTTTTGAATCATCTAAAATAAAAAAAAAATAAGAAATAAGAAATAAGAAATAAGAAATAAGAAATAAGAAATAGAAAATAAGAAATAAGATATAAGATATAAGATATAAAAATTAAAAAATAAAAAATAAAAAATAAAAAATAAAAAATAAAAAATAAAAAATAAAAAATAAAAAATAAAAAATAAAAATAAAAAATAAAAAATAAAAATAAAAAATAAAAAAAATAAATATAATTCAATGTGCGAAAACCCTTCTTTATAGATATCAAAAAAAAAATATTTACTTTTTTCTCTCATTCCACAATGTGAATAATGTAATTACTCTTTCTTTTTTCTCTAATTTCGCAATGCAAATAGTGTGATTTCTTTTTTTTCTTCTCTCTAATTTCACAAATAGTGTAATTACTTTTTTTCTCTCAACTCGCAAATATGAATAATATTTTTTTTTTTTATTTTTATATATATGGCTGAAAAAAATAATGCATGTGTAAACTTTACCTTAAGGGAAAAAAATACAATGAAAAATTAAAAGTACTTTTAAATCCAGCAAAATATTATATTTTAGAAATTCTATTAGCTAATTTTTTTATTTGGAAAATTTATGTTAAAAATTAGTAGAAATAAACAATTAAAAAAATCGCTGCTTAAATGGTGGTGGACGACGTATAGTACTTTTATACATCGTACGCCAACTTTTCGCAGTGGAAAAAAATATTGCGGCGAACTGATAAGACACCAAAAATAACCTATCAAAACTGATACGTCTGCGGTGCTTAGGTGTGAAATAATAAAATAAAAACTGATTAACTAAACTCAAATATAAAAACCAAATAAGACTCAAATAACCAAACGACAATCTCGACAATATTTTCTTTGTCCGAGTTCTTCTGCTGACAATATTTATTAATATTCTTTTTCAATTCCCTCAGCTGCAGTCATAGTACTTAATGTACACAATTAATTTATTACAGTGCACACTTCTTCAAATTGCGTACTTGTGATTTCTCAAACTGCGTATTTTACAGCTCAAATTGCATTATTTTTTTGATACCTTTTTCATAAGCTATTATTTCTTTGAAGGCAAATATCAGATCGGTAATATGTACTCAATAAAAGCAAAAATTATTTTCGAAGATGGTCAAGGAAATGTTTTTGATAAGAGCGGGAATGAAGCAATGGATTGGGATGAGGAAGTTGATCCTCATAACTTGGAGAACCTAACCAAGGATGCTATTGCAAATAACCCCGTCGGAGTTTCAATTTTCCAATTTCCTTTTTTGGAAATTGACTACGCACACCACATTTGTATGTTATATGGCGGAAGACTAAAAAATAATAAATGTTAAAATGTATAAGTGGCTAGTAATCGCGTTCTCAATCTGCTGGAGCAAGTTCGAATCCTTTTTGCCTCAATTTTTTGTCCCCTTAATATATTAGTTTTTTTTCATAAATGCCTATATAAATGTGGGGAGTTGTTTTTATTTAACAGTTTTAGGTAATTTTATTATTTTTTTTTCTTCTCTTTTTGGTTTTTTGTATTGATTGCTTATTCTGTCGGGTTCTACGGTTCTTAATTTTATTATATTTATATGACGTTTGAAATGTTATGATAATATTTGGGGAGGTGTGCCAAGTGTGTAAAAAAAGTTAGCTTTGCCTGTGTAAGCGAGAATTCTGCTTGTCTAAGTTTATTAGTGAAAGACGGTTTGTATTTTACTAGTAAAATATAATAAAATAGAGATAAAATATAATTAATAAAATAAAACAAAAAAAATGAGATAGATAAAGCACATTAAAACCTATTAATAAATTCTAGCAAGGTAAACATAAGTTAGAAAAGTGTATTAAACTGAATTACACAAAATAAAGGTTAATAAGTTAAGCATATTTAAAACTTTTGTAAGATGATGAGTAATAATAAGATAAGATAAAAATATAACAATTTGTATTTGATAATATAATTATAGAACTAGAATAATTATTTAATTATTATAATTTCAAAAATCATTACAGGTATATACATATCTTTTGTAAATTTAATCTAATATTCTTACTAATTCACGTACTTTGAGTAAATTCAATTAATGTGCCTAGTTGTATTTCCCCTGTTTGATTTTTAAAGTTATTTTTTTAAAAATGTTTAATCAAAAATATATTTTTACATGTAGGGCTTATATTAGTTGTTTTTTCCATACAAGAGTATATATTTAATATATATACAGACAGAGTTATTATTGAAGTGTGCTGTATGATCTATTACGATTATTTATTTTATTCAATTAAGTTACAAATCATACAATCATGGGAAGGCCAATAGATATTATAATTTTTATTTATATATTCAATTTAGAATAAAAAATAAAGCCAGTTTATAGCTGTTACTAGATTTTCAGAAGTTTTGAACCTTTATTATAAATCAAACAGTAATATAAAACTAAATAAACTAAATTACTCTATAACTTATATTAAAATATATCATTATTATTCAAAAGCTTTAAGTTGTTTTAATTGGCATTTAAATGCATTATAAATGAAAAAAACAGATAGTTTAATAATAATGAATTTATATATACCTATAATGAACAATATTGAACCAAAACAACGGGTAAAAACCATTAAAATAAACATATAACATATGAAAATATAATTTCGACGCTAAGCGCACCTCAAAAAAATAAAAAATAAAAAGAGTCGATCAGGATTCGAACCTGCGTCTCCACGTTGCCAGCGTGATACTTAACCACGCAGACAACCGCGCATAATTTTCTCAGATATTTTAGAGAATAAACAAGAGGAGTACCGGCTTTTGGGCAATTTCCAAAAAAGGAAATTCGAAATTTCAAACTCCGACGGGTTATTTGCAATATTAACCATTACCGTTATTACCGTTATTACCGTTATTGCCGTTATTGCCGTTATTGCCGTTATTGCCGTTATTGTCGTTATTGCCGTTTAGAACATACGATATTGCCGTTTAGAACATACGATATTGCCGTTTAGAACATACGATATTGCCGTTTTGAACATACGATATTACCGTTATTACCGTTTAGAATATACGATATTGTCGTTATTGCCGTTTGCCGGTTTAAATTTGAGTAATCCAAGTGGGCACTATTTTGAAACATCATACTCTTTTCGTGCGCTATTCTTTAATGTGTAACGAAGCACATGATTTTAGGGAGGTGGGCATTTTGCATGTTTTTTATTTGTCTTGCGAAATGTTTCATATATGTATATAGTGCTATAGGATTGGATTATAGTGAATGGTAGAAAGCTAATTGCTTTAGCTAGTTTTCATGTCTGTCATAGACAGTTAGTTAATGTGTCTCATGTAAAGGACGAACTTGTATGCACATAAGAGATATTTGTGTAGGAATTAAAAATAACAAGCTAATACGCCAAATTAAGGAGTAAGGGGGTATGTGGGCGCTTTTTTTGTTGTATGGAAACATGCTTAACAAGGCTTACTTTTGAGGTAGGTTCGGCAACCATGTCAGGGCTTTCTGAGTAAATATAAAAAGCATACAGTATTTATGTTTTTTTGTTATTTGGCAAAGTCAAAAAAAAAAGTTATATAGAAGAACTAACGCGACACGAAAAACTTGTTGCTTTAACTGAATATAATGACCGCTTAAATTATTTGGACCAATGTTGGTGCCGCAAAACCATTTCCTTGAAATATATTTGGGGGTGGGAAGTAACTAAGTTGACTATACTTTTTTTATTATTTTCGAGCTCATAATGGACGACGGAAATGGTGAATAGATGATGAAAAGAATTACATGTCCACTCAGATTTACATCTTCTTTGTAGAAAATAGGATTTCTGCTCAATCGGTGACATTCAGCGATAACTTATTAGACAAAGAAAAAATTCATGATCTCATTTTAAAATCTTTGCTAGGTGTGTACGCAAAATCTTTCATATTCATTTATTATATTATTAAGAAACTATAAAAAATAAAGGTTTACAGGCTTCAAAATCTTTGTATAGAGCAAGCCGCTGCCATTGGGCTAACAAGCCAGCGTCTGTTGTTGTATTATTTCCGAAGGTCCAATGCTCTAAAGATCTGCCACCAGTCATTGTTATAGCTGAAAATACAATCAATGCTGATTTCATGGAAGATTTAATCAAGTATTGTTTATCACTACATGAGGAATACAAAATCTCACCATATGTACTTATTTTTTTGACTGGAGGATTTTCAGATGAAGAGATCAAATCTAAATTCAAGGTGGAAAACAATTCTTTTATGATGGAAGCAAATTGTAGTTTTTGGTCAGATAATTGTTATGTATTATGTAAAGAATCTATTGCTGGTTTTGTCAATGAATATCCAATGCAAGAATTTATTGCATTAGCTTATTGTATAGTCGACACAGAAAACAGTCTATACAGCGATGACCCAATTGTTAAATATTTTGTTAATTTGGGCAAATAATAAATATAACATAAAACGATAAGATAAGTAAATTTTATTAAACTATTGTTCAATTTCAATTATTTTTCTTTTGCTTAGTTTTTTGCTTTTGCCGTGGTATGATGATTTTAAAGTTTTCCAATTACTGTAGCTAAGAAAAAATTCTTTGTTTCTTCCTTCCTTGAAACAACGTTCCCAGCTCATCCTTCCTATTTTCTTTTTTTGAAACTCTTCAATGAACGTCGCATCATCCGCTGCTATTATATCATTGTGGTAATCAACTGTCAGCAAATTGCTGATGTTTGGTGTATCTTCGATTGGCGTTATTTCACGATCTTTTTTAAATTTATTTTCTTGATGATAGAAGTAAATTTGACCATCTTCAGCGTATTTTAATGCTTTTTCTGTAGATTCTCCATTTTGTAAACATTTTACAATTTTTTCAAACTGAGTTTTTGCTTTGAAACATAGGTCGTTAATAACAATTAGTTTTTCTTCTTCGATATGACACTCGTTCTCAAATTTATCTTTAGATATTTGATATAGAAGCTGTATTGTTGGATCATTTTTTTTACGGACAGATAATATGTTTCGTTTTTGCTGGGTAAGAAAGTGACTTAAAGCAACCAACTTGTTCAAGGGGATGTTGTTTAGATGAGGTTCAATTGATTCAGCTGAAATTATATGACAACTTTCTGCCCAAAAGTCACAAGTCATTGTATACATGAAATCATTTTCAGAAATTTTAAGTGTTGATTTGACTTTTGTTGCAATATTTTGGATAGATATTACGAGCACCTTTGGTAATTGTCCATATTCTTGTTTCAATTGCAAGGAATAATTAATTAGTCTTCTTGTAAAAGCCTCATCCATCTTACATTGGACTTCTATTAAGACTGGAGATAGTTGTGGTAACCTAGGAATGTACACGACATCAGAAATGCATTTGTTTGCCCAACCACAGCGACCCAGACCATAGGCGGACTGGTCGACATTTTGATCAACCAAATCCTTTACAATAATGTCCATAATTCTTTCGTCCTGTAAAAGAAATCTTGTAATGAAATCCGTCCCAGGTACAAAATCAGGTGCCAGGGTGAATGTTGCTAATTGTCCTATTGATAATGTTATTAGAATCTTATTCCTAATTTTTATTATGTTAATATTACCAGGTATCTCCATTATTGTGTTGAAAAAGGCAAGAGTAAAAACGTATATTTTAAACGGCAATATCGGCAACATCGTACTAAAATAAAAAAAATATCCCACGTTCCCCCTTACTCCTTAATTTGGCGTATTAGCTTGTTATTTTTAATTCCTACACAAATATCTCTTATGTGCATACAAGTTCGTCCTTTACATGAGACACATTAACTAACTGTCTATGACAGACATGAAAACTAGCTAAAGCAATTAGCTTTCTACCATTCACTATAATCCAATCCTATAGCACTATATACATATATGAAACATTTCGCAAGACAAATAAAAAACATGCAAAATGCCCACCTCCCTAAAATCATGTGCTTCGTTACACATTAAAGAATAGCGCACGAAAAGAGTATGATGTTTCAAAATAGTGCCCACTTGGATTACTCAAATTTAAACCGGCAAACGGCAATAACGACAATATCGTATATTCTAAACGGTAATAACGGTAATATCGTATGTTCAAAACGGCAATATCGTATGTTCTAAACGGCAATATCGTATGTTCTAAACGGCAATATCGTATGTTCTAAACGGCAATAACGACAATAACGGCAATAACGGCAATAACGGCAATAACGGCAATAACGGTAATAACGGTAATAACGGTAATGGTTAATATTGCAAATAACCCGTCGGAGTTTGAAATTTCGAATTTCCTTTTTTGGAAATTGCCCAAAAGCCGGTACTCCTCTTGTTTATTCTCTAAAATATCTGAGAAAATTATGCGCGGTTGTCTGCGTGGTTAAGTATCACGCTGGCAACGTGGAGACGCAGGTTCGAATCCTGATCGACTCTTTTTATTTTTTATTTTTTTGAGGTGCGCTTAGCGTCGAAATTATATTTTCATATGTTATATGTTTATTTTAATGGTTTTTACCCGTTGTTTTGGTTCAATATTGTTCATTATAGGTATATATAAATTCATTATTATTAAACTATCTGTTTTTTTCATTTATAATGCATTTAAATGCCAATTAAAACAACTTAAAGCTTTTGAATAATAATGATATATTTTAATATAAGTTATAGAGTAATTTAGTTTATTTAGTTTTATATTACTGTTTGATTTATAATAAAGGTTCAAAACTTCTGAAAATCTAGTAACAGCTATAAACTGGCTTTATTTTTTATTCTAAATTGAATATATAAATAAAAATTATAATATCTATTGGCCTTCCCATGATTGTATGATTTGTAACTTAATTGAATAAAATAAATAATCGTAATAGATCATACAGCACACTTCAATAATAACTCTGTCTGTATATATATTAAATATATACTCTTGTATGGAAAAAACAACTAATATAAGCCCTACATGTAAAAATATATTTTTGATTAAACATTTTTAAAAAAATAACTTTAAAAATCAAACAGGGGAAATACAACTAGGCACATTAATTGAATTTACTCAAAGTACGTGAATTAGTAAGAATATTAGATTAAATTTACAAAAGATATGTATATACCTGTAATGATTTTTGAAATTATAATAATTAAATAATTATTCTAGTTCTATAATTATATTATCAAATACAAATTGTTATATTTTTATCTTATCTTATTATTACTCATCATCTTACAAAAGTTTTAAATATGCTTAACTTATTAACCTTTATTTTGTGTAATTCAGTTTAATACACTTTTCTAACTTATGTTTACCTTGCTAGAATTTATTAATAGGTTTTAATGTGCTTTATCTATCTCATTTTTTTTGTTTTATTTTATTAATTATATTTTATCTCTATTTTATTATATTTTACTAGTAAAATACAAACCGTCTTTCACTAATAAACTTAGACAAGCAGAATTCTCGCTTACACAGGCAAAGCTAACTTTTTTTACACACTTGGCACACCTCCCCAAATATTATCATAACATTTCAAACGTCATATAAATATAATAAAATTAAGAACCGTAGAACCCGACAGAATAAGCAATCAATACAAAAAACCAAAAAGAGAAGAAAAAAAAATAATAAAATTACCTAAAACTGTTAAATAAAAACAACTCCCCACATTTATATAGGCATTTATGAAAAAAAACTAATATATTAAGGGGACAAAAAATTGAGGCAAAAAGGATTCGAACTTGCTCCAGCAGATTGAGAACGCGATTACTAGCCACTTATACATTTTAACATTTATTATTTTTTAGTCTTCCGCCATATAACATACAAATGTGGTGTGCGTAGTCAATTTCCAAAAAAGGAAATTGGAAAATTGAAACTCCGACGGGGTTATTTGCAATAGCATCCAACGGTAATAACGACAATAACGGCAATAACGGCAATAACGGCAATAACGGCAATATCGTATGTTCTAAACGGCAATATCGTATGTGCAAAACGGCAATATCGTATGTTCTAAACGGCAATATCGTATGTGCAAAACGGTAATAACGGCAATATCGTATATTCTAAACGGCAATAACGGTAATATCGTACGTTCAAAACGGCAATATCGTATGTTCTAAACGGCAATATCGTATGTGCAAAACGGCAATATCGTATGTGCAAAACGACAATATCGTATATTCGAATTATTGGTCCTGAGTCGGAGACTCTGACTGTGTTACCAATTTTTCCTTTATTTATCGAAAATATATCATAAAATAAAAAAATAATTATAGTTATATAATTATCAATTTTTCTTTCGCAATTTCTGTACTCAACCATTCGAATTACTTAATAGATCTATGTCCAATGAGCACGACGAATTATTACGACGCCTTCAAAACCTGGAGACGTTATTGCAGCAGCAACATTCAGCACCTGTAGCAGCCCATGTGGATCCCTACCTTACTCCACGACCAACTACAGTTGATCTGCAACCTTACGATGAATTCTATGATGTTCTTTCTGACGCAGCTGCTGATTTCTTTAGATCACCTCTGTCAGAAGCCGACTGTCGCAAATTCCTCAATCTCTGTCCTTCCAACTCGGACCGACGTTATCGTGCACCTGTTTTACAACGTTCTGTCAATGCTAGATGTTGTGTATATAATGATGTATTACATAATATCTTATAATGTACAAATCAGAGTCATGAAGAACCGGATGATATTATAATTATTAGTTATACACTTTATGCATACAATATTATTTGATTTCAGTTTATAAGACATTCTTGTGATGAGAAAAAATAATGTTATAATAAATACTAACTCTACAAAATAATGATAAGAAAAACATAGTGTAAGGAGTTATTAATGATAAAGATATATGAATTATAGATTATACCTATTAATTATATATATGCATTATTATTTAATGTTGTCTAAAATACTAACTTATAAATATAATCATATACTATCTATGAGAACTCTATTCTAATTGAATACACTATATAATATAATGAAATTCATTTAAGTAGTACATTGAGGAATGAATATAACATAAAGAAGCTGGTTAGAATATAAATCTATATATCAAAAGTGTCTTTCCTATATCATTCACAAGTATGAAAAAACGAGATTTTATTATTTTGTTTCAAGAAAAATAACCGGCTAAATCAAGCACCAATAATTTAATGTTTATTAGAGTTAACTGAGATTAATTCTCAGTCAGGGCAAAGACTAGAGCTCTAACACAATAATTTTAATTATTCTATGGGAAATATTCTTCTTTCAAGATATCTTCACTCTGTTCCTGTCTCGAAGTAACCCGTTCTCCACAAGATATAAATAAGGATCCATTTTGCACTCATCTTTTGAAAACTCAGTTTTTTCATTTTTTAATTTTTAATTTTCATTTTGATAATAAAAGTTTTATACAAAGTTTTCACAGATTTATTCTGTCTTATTCTTTTGTTATCTTTGTCTTATCAACACTAGAACACTTACTCGCAAGTTTGATCAACAGCTTGCCGACGTACAATATCGCCTGTCTGGACTCACTTGACCGATTGACCTTATGGCACATAATCTTGCCCAAGGACATACTCCAACTATTGCTGATTCTACGAGTTTTATTCGTACGATTCACAGCTTACTGTCTGATGTTGCCTCTCACATCACTCAACTTCGTATTGATAACATTTGTCGAGATGCCGGCTTGCCAACGGCCCCACTTGCAGCCAACTCAGATGATGAAGACGCTTTGTTGGATACGACACGCATTTTCGAACAGTCCAAGCTCTCCAAAGCCATTCAAGATGCTCAATCCAAAGGTCGTACTTCCTGAAAGAAAAAGGGAAAACGTTCTAACAGTAGTCCAAGATCCACTACTGTCCAATCCGAAGACCACTTCTCCAAGTCTTCTGACAAATCTAATTTATCTGGTACCACTTCAAGACCTACCACACCTTCTGCTCCTCGTGCTTCAAACTCTTCTTCTCACAACTCTCGGGGTTTTCAGAAACGCTAAAACCTCGACCTGTTGGCGGACGTCTTCAATATTATCAAGACGCATGGACAAAGATAACAAACAACCAATGGATTCTCGATATCATTCAAAACGGATTTCGAATCCACTTTACTACCGATCCACTTCTTCAATCAAGTTTCCAACAGCAATAACATCACAAGCACGAACAGCAATCGAGACCGAGATCTTATCATTACTAGAGAAGAAAGCGATAGAGAAAACCCATGGTCCCGGTTTCCTTTCCCATCTCTTCATCGTACCCAAGAAGACCGGCGACCTTCGTCCCGTACTCAATCTACGACCACTAAATCAGTACGTACCACGAAGACCATTCAAAATGGAAACTATTCAACTCGTTTGCAAAATGATCCAACCGCAAGATTACCTTACTTCTATCGACCTACAGGATGCATTCCTCCATGTACTAGTTCACTCAGCCTCTCGAAAGTGGATCCTTCCCCATATACCGCCGTCGGACTTTGAAAAATGCAATTTTATTTTACGGGAATGGCTCTCTAATATATTACTAGTGAAAAAATACTGACTTTGACGTTTCTTGACTTCTTGAGGTACGAAAGAGTAAAATTTCAGATAGTATTAAACAAAAATGACAAAGAATATAATTAACTTTTTATAATATTTAATGGTTTTCTTTATTCAAAATTAATATTTTCTCGATATTTATATTAAATTTGCTACAACAATAAAGTTTATGTGACAACAGGGAAAATCGTGATTATTGATTATAGTAAAGATGCATAAGTGTTGTCTTCTTGATTTTCTCATGTTGTCAACTAATTATGCCGACGTCTTTTATTTTCACAAATTATGCATAATTTTGACTTCTTTCTTCTCACGTCCGAATCCTTTACTATCGGCTTAAATCTTCTTTTATTTTGCCTATTAATTCTAAACGATAGATTGTACTCTACTTCTATTTGTTGGTTCTCTACTTCGTTCCTAATAGACTGGACAATCCAACATATTTTAGCTGTAGGTTATCACTACTAGTGGTATTACAATAAAAGGAAATTCTATTTTTCCAAGTCCGACGGCGGTATATGGGGAATTAACCTAAATGTGCTCATTGGTAATTTTTTAATTTTTTGAAAAAATTCTTCTCAACCGTATCAAAAGAAAAGCTCTCTTTATTAAAGATTTAAGAAAAATAAAATATTTATAATAATTATAAAAAAAACATATCGAAAAAGTAGTCATAGGTCACGTGACTGCCTTTTATATAATTGCCATCTTATAATTATTATACACTGCGTCAAACTGATATGTTCGTGGTGCTTAACAGTAGAATCCTTTTCTTTTATTTTTTTTTTGTGAAGCTAATGTTTCTTCTAGTTACTTTTATACTGAGACAAAGGTATAAATGTAAGTTGAATATTGCTTTTGTTCTTTATGTCGTCGTTAATGAATTGATATTTCTTTCTGTTACTGTTTCTATATTTAATTGACAATCTTCTGTATTGTCGTTTCAGTTCAATTAATCAAATTACAATTAAACAACTTGATAAAAATTTAAAGCAAAGTAAAAAGCTTGATTTTATTCCATTATATTAAAAAATGATACTTAAATAAAAAAAATGATATTATATAAAAGGAAATATTAAAGAAGGGTAAATTAAAATGAAATAAATTGAATTGCCGGACTTGTCCGGTATATCACGTGACTGTTAACTAAATTTTTTGTGTGCAAATTTTATATTTTTATACCACTTGTCAAAATGTCGTTTCTTGACTTCTTGAGATACAAAAGAGTAAAACTTTAGACGGTATTAAACAAAAAATAACAAAGAATATAATTAAGTTTTTATAATATTTATTGATTGTCTTTATTTAAAATCAATTATTTTTCGATATTTATATTAATTTTGCTACAAAATAAAGTTTATATGACAACAGGGAAAATCGTGATTGTAGTAAAGATGCATAAGTGTTGTCTTCTTGATTTTCTCATGTTGTCAATTGATTATGCCGACGTTTTCTATCTTCACAAATCATGCATAACTTCGACTTCTTCTTTCTCACGTCGGACTCCTTTACTGATGGTTTAAATCTTCTCTTATTCAGTCTATTTATTCTGAACGGCAGATTATATTCCACTTCTATTGGCTGCGTATCTACTTCGTTGCTAATGAACTGGACATTACCCCCCTCCTTGTTTGGTGATCGTCCTCGAGCACTTAGAACTGGGCTGTTGGCAAGAGAGTCAGCGGCACTATCAATGCAAGGATTATCCTCAATGTCAACATCAAAGGTTTCAATGGAAGTTTCAACCGTGATTGGGGTGTCTTCAGGGTGAATGTCCGGCTCGGGAAGCGAATTATCGTTTGATTCTTGTAGAAGAGGAATATCTTGTTCAAAATGTAGATCTTCATCACAAGGTTCAATTTTGTCATCATTTACAAAAGAAGATATTGTTGAAGTCATGGTGCTCTGGTCATTATACATGGGGGGGCTGGTTGAAGATACTTCTGTTTGTGATGGATGCAACGTCTCGTCGGTGGTATGAATATCAGTGGGGGAACTAACGGGATCAACTGTATCAATAGTAATGTCTGCTGTTTCAGCTTCTATATCCGTAGGAAGAGTTGGAACTGTGCCTGCGATACCAGCATTATGCATTACTGTTCTCCATTCTGAACGTGCAGCAACGGGATCGTACCAAGGGGCTATAGGTGTAGTACCATGAGCGGCTTTTAGGCGATCGACATGAACTAACGACTGCAACGGCTCACCAGCTAATGTTTGTAAACGATAAGTTCCGAACTCGGGAAATGATTCTACCACGATATAAGGGCCTTTGAACGTAGGTTCAAGAGTGAAGCGACCTTCATGAGTAAGTAGGACTTTGTCACCTATTTCAAAAGAAGTTTTTCTAATGTGTGCATCCCATTTTTCTTTATCTTGCTCTGCCATAGCTTTCATTTTGAATTCTGCAGCTGCGCGGTGTTGTCCCAAATTAGTTAATTCTCTAGAGGTATAGTCAGCTACTGTCCTAGGGTCTTTGAAAGTGTCCTTGTCGATATACGGAATTAATGTGTCACCAGGTAATCTTGGTTCACGACCATACGTTAAATAGAAGGGACTATAACCTGTTGTGGAATGTACACGAATTCGAGCGGCCCAAAGCGCGGCATTCACAAATTCATCCCATCGATGAAGTGCACCATTTACATATTTACGTAACATACTTTTTAAAACACCATTGAATCGTTCAACCTTCGCATTTGTACGTGGATGATACGCTGAAGTTAATTTGTGTTGAGTCCCCACTCGTTTTAAGTATGCATTTACCAAAGCCGAATTAAAGTTAGCTCCTCGATCCGTTAAGATTTCGGATGGACAACCATGCCTCATCATGATTTCTTCATATATAAAGTCTGCGACAGCCTCTTTAGTAGCTCTGGTACTGCTCTAGCAACTGGCCAGTTGTAGCGTAATCCACAGCAACGATTAACCATTTGTTTTTATTTAGTGTAGTGGGAATTCGCCAATAAAATCGATATGCCAACGATCAAAGCAGAGGGTACTTTTAAAGGATGCATAATCGTGGTGTATTTTCCTGGCGACTATTACTTGGCAAGTGGGCATGTTTTTAACCATTCTTCAAGTCCTTCTTCATTGTGGCCACCAAAACGAGGAGTAAACACTTAAGCATAGTTTTGAAACCTGCGTGCCATATGTTTCATGATATCTGGCAACTGTATCGGCTCGGTTAGCAAATGGCAGAAAGGGACAGCTTGTATTATATTTTTCTCCGTATCAGTGATCACCTTACGAAGACCTTTTATCACGGATGATGAAATTATCTTTTTATCTTCTAGATATTTCGTAAGTCATTCGATTTTACTCTATCCAGGTTAGTGTAAATAAGGCCAGTCATTTTGGATTGATACTGAAGCATTTCTTATATTCCATGTAGCATATAATAATCCGGTTCGAACGAAGTAGTAGCACAAGAGGTATTTGGTCCACCTATTCTTGACAAGATATCTGGTACGTTATTTTCCTTCCTGGCTTGTACTCGATGTCAGGCGCATACAACTCCAGTTCATTCATCCACCTTGTTAACGAGGAGATGGTCGTTCTTGAGATCGATAGTAACATAAAGGCAAATGTCAGTTAGTATCTTGTACCCTCCTTTACATCCATCAATAAAGCATCGCCAGCTTCTGAGTGCATGCAATATTCCTAACATTCTCGTTCTTGTACAGCATATTTCCTTTCAGCAGCAGAAACTTCTTGATTCATATGCAATAGGATGCCATAATGGCGGTGTTGATCATCTGGTTGTAGAGTACAGCACCACATCCAAATCCGATGCATCGTTTCAATTCTATATGGTTTATCCATATCAGGCAGTCGTAAAACGGAGCAGATGTTAGTAACAATTTTAGTTATCAAAGCTTTCTTGCATTCAGTAGTCCATATGATTGCACGTTTTTGGCACCGTACCTCTAGTTAAGTCCGTCAACGGTGAAGCAATAGAAGCAAGTTGGAATAAATCTTCGATAGTATTGGGCAAGACCTATGAATGTCGAACTTCCTGACATTTGTTGGACGAGGGAAGTTACGAATGACTTCAGTCTTCTGGGGACTAGGTAAGATTCCTTCTGGAGTATCTTGAATCCAACGAAAATCAAGTCTCTTTTACCAAATTCACATTTTTCAAATTTGCAATTAGATTGGCCTCCTTCAGTAAATTCAAAACGTGTCGAACATGTTGTTTATGTTGTTCTTCCGTCTTACTAAAAATCAATATGTCATCAAGGTAGACTAATGCAAATTTATCCAGACAATCACCAGAACTTTGTTCATTAGACTTTGGAATGTTGGTGGGCATTTGTCAGTCCAAAAGGTAAACTAAAAATTCAAATTGTCCATAACGGGTGTTGAAAGCTGTCTTTGGTATATCCTCGGGTCTAATTCTGACTTGGTGATATCCAGATTTGAGATCAAGACTAGTAAAATAAGAAGCACCTTTTACTCGATCCAAGCACTCATCAATTCTAGGTAAGGGATGATTGTTTCTCACGGTGACCTTATTTAGAGCCCTATAGTCAATGCACATTCTCATTTCACCATTCTTTTTCTTCACAAACAAAACAGGAGCACCCCATGGAGACGCACTAGGACGAATCAATCCTAATTTAGTAGTTCTTTGATTTGGCGTTGTAGTTCATCCAATTCAGCGGGACTCATTTTAATGGTGGACGACTAACCGGTGAGGCATTACCAGTGTTGATAACATGTACAACTTCACGTTCTGGTGGCAGTCCAGGTAATTCCTCACGGAAACAGAAGAAATTCTTTGACTAGGTCATCCCAATATTTTTCTTGTACCGTTGATGGGTTCTTTTGATCATTTGATTCAACCACATTGAAGTACATTAGATACCTTCTGCACCTTTTTTCAGACATCTTTCTGCTTGCTTATGTGAGATCAAATAATTCAAATCCAAGGCCAATTTTGCTTGTGTATTATAATGATCATTGCATGGTGTCAGTTTTATTTGATCATTTATTATCCAGGAGTCCGTGGTCCAGTCAGGTTTTGGATCTACTTCTTTTAACCATGAACGCCCAAGAATCAAGTCAAATTTTGTAGGGAATACGTATGCTGTTACTGTTTTTACAAAGCCATTTAAGTTCAGTTTCAATGTAGCCTTTTGAGTGATTTCTGCTATATTCCCATTTGCTATTTCAACTTGTCGATCATTAACAAAAGAAACATCTTGTGCCCATTTAGTTATTTCTGGAGAAACATAATTTTCACTAGCACCACTATCAATTAAGATATTGAGACATTTATCATTGATGTATCCCTGATATAGAGGTAGTTGAGTAGAGACAGTGTTTAATTCAGTTAGATACTTGAGTTCTGCCGCCAAATCATGATTTGATGATGTAATTGGTACTAATTCTGTGATTATTCTTTTGTTATCAACAGGAGAGGATGAGCATTGTTTGTTTTCAGTCTTATTGTAGTCATTAGAACAGGAGTAGGGAACAAATTCAATCATTTCTTTATTAATATTTTGATGAACACAATTTTGACAATTTACAATATTATTATGAGGAGAAGGAAGATTTTCCGAATTCTCATGTAGTTGTACTTCCTTGTCATCAACTACATTTAGTGAAAATCCTTTTTTGATGACACCTGACTTTTTCCTTGACTATTGAGTTTTTGATATTTTTCCAACTCCAACCTTTTTATATCATCACGACGGATTTTGCAATAACGACGGATGTGCCCCATTTTTCCACAGTAGTGACAATGATATTATTACGAGTATTTCTTCCAGGTTCCCGATAAGAAGATATAACATCCAGATCCATTGGTTCACCCGCATAAGCTCCTTGTTGACGATAACCATTATAACCTCGTCGATAGTATTGTTGACCTTCATGGATAGCGCTATCATGTGCAATAGCAATACGAATAGCTTCCTTCAGAGGACAAGGCAATACTTGTCGTACTTCGGATCTTGTAGTCTTGTTTAAGATTCCCCTCATAAATTTGTCACATGCTTCATCATCAGTTATTCCAGGAATAGCGGCTATAATATCCATAAAACCATTTACATAATCAATTAATGAACCAGTTTGATGATAGACTGCTAGTTTGTCACGAGCCAAACGGACTGCGTCATCTGGTCGGAAAAAATCAATAAGTTCCCTTTTAAAGGTTAACCAGTCTTCAGGTTCATCGTTAGCAATTTCCAGTGTCCTATACCAGGCATCAGCTCTTCCTCTGAGTAAAGTAATAGCATAATTTTTCATCCTGATATGGTCCCATTCATGGAAAGCAGCATATCTTTCCATTGTACGAATCCATGAGTCAATGGTCATAGCATCTCTTACACCATCATAAGTGGGAGGTTCAGTAGTTTTATGAGTAGTGACCTTGGACATAGAGTTATAATTTTCTTTTAAAGCCTTAGTAAATTCTTTCATAATAGTTGCATACATTTCCGTATATTCTCCAATCTTTGAGTCTTGTTGTTCCTTATTAATAACTTGGTCTTCACTTGTAGATGTATTCATTCTTGTTCAAAGTCAATATAAACTTGTATTATCAATTATTTCCAAACTATAGTAGTTAACAGCACTTAGGCAAATATCAAATATTTTAATCAGCACGGAGGCACAGCACAAAGGCAATCAGTAAGTAAATAGTATTAAACAGCACAAAGGGCACACAAAATAATATAAGCTAGTAGATACGAAACGCTCTGATGCTACCAATTGTCGTTTCTTGACTTCTTGAGATACAAAAGAGTAAAACTTTAGACGGTATTAAACAAAAAATAACAAAGAATATAATTAAGTTTTTATAATATTTATTGATTGTCTTTATTTAAAATCAATTATTTTTCGATATTTATATTAATTTTGCTACAAAATAAAGTTTATATGACAACAGGGAAAATCGTGATTGTAGTAAAGATGCATAAGTGTTGTCTTCTTGATTTTCTCATGTTGTCAATTGATTATGCCGACGTTTTCTATCTTCACAAATCATGCATAACTTCGACTTCTTCTTTCTCACGTCGGACTCCTTTACTGATGGTTTAAATCTTCTCTTATTCAGTCTATTTATTCTGAACGGCAGATTATATTCCACACTGCAATCATCTGAGTATATTTTTTACAAGATATAACACAGGATTTGATTATATCTTGCACTATATCATGTACTACAAGAATTAGACATTTCTTGTATGTGCAAGATATATGTACAAGATATGTATAAATCCTGCCTCAAAATCATACAAGATATAACCAAGATATAAACAAATCTTGCACTTTTTCTACAGGATATATACAAGTTTTGAACATTTCTTGTACTTTTTTCTACAAGATACACACAGGGTTTATATATTTCATGTACTGTTTTTTACAAGTTTTGATTAAATCCTGTACTTTATAATTGCTTTTCATTTGCTAATATTTTACATACCATGTTGTTTATCATTGGCTTTATGCTTCATGACTCATCAAAACATGGTTATACATTATTGGGTTATATAGATGGTATTTTATTCCCTTTTAGGCTTTGTTTATATTAAATAGGCTTCTTTATTGCCTTTCTTTATTGGACGTTATTAAATACATTGTTTACAAAAAATGTGGCTTTTTATTTACTTTTTTTATTTATTTATTTATTACATAAAAAATTGGTACATATAAAATAATAATAATAATAATAATATAATATAATATAATATAATAATAATATAATAATATAATAAAAGAGTATGCTATAAGCATTACATGTAAAATATTACACTTACCTTGAATACATATTCTATTGATAACATGGCCATTGATTAAAGAATCCTTTCGGGCTTTGGGGAAAAAAAAGAAAAAGAACACAGAGATTGCAAGGATTATCATACAGAACAGAAACAAAAAGTAGTAGCAATTGAAGTGATCAACAGAAAAGTATTCCATTTACAAAAGAAGCATACACTATTAATAGAATAAATAATTAATAAAAGCTAACATATGATAAAGTATAGAAATATCATATTTACCAAAAAAAAAAAAAAATACAAAAGGCTAGATCTATGTTTGTGCTGCAGAGAAAAGAATATTAGTTAAATCTCGGGTATTATTATTTTTTTCCCACACTATACCTTTCAATGTTACATTAGAATGATGTACACTTGTACTTGACCTCCCTGTTATATAAAGAATTGTTAATACACATATTGAAATAGTTAAAGATAAAGGTGTTATTTTATATACCTTTTTTCAATAGATAAATAATACAAGTCTTTGTTGTAGATCTGAATCAAATATTGCTGCTGCATAATAAAGACCAACACATACCTATTTAATTGTTTCATTTTAGTTGTTTTTGATTTAAGAAAAGAGAAAAATTAAAAAAAAAAAGATACATATATTTTCAAAATAATGTAAATACTTACAATTTGAAATAATCAACAAAGACCTATAATTTAAATACATATATAAAAAAGAGTAATAGCTAACAATATTAAAATGAACATCTATTACAATAAAAAAATTAGTAGTTTAACGAATGTATTAAAAAATGAAAAAAAAAGGAAAAAAGGATGTGATTACCTCTTTTTTTTTTAAAAAAAAAGTTTTTTTTTCGGTCCGCTATTGAAATAAAACGAACTAAATTATTGAATAGCAGCAAACTCTATATATACAATGTAAAAAGTCTTAGCAATACATTTATATTTTTTGCACTAACTTATTATCTTTTACCTTTCAAAATGTCTGTTACTTTGAACAATAATATCCTTTACTAAAAATATTTGAGAATTGTTAATTACATGTGTTAATTCATTTACCAATGTCATCTTCATTAAACAATGGAGATGTCATTACTCTTGTAATTGTAGTAATTACCTCTTGAAAATATATAGTAAAGTCTTTAGGGCTTTTTTTTTTGAGCTGATTGCAGAACATTTGCATTTGTCAATGTCGGTAATGTTGGTCATTGTTAAATAAAGAATAAAAAAAGTAAAATATAAAATAATTTTACTAGGGGGGATTAAATTTGAATTTTTTTTTTTTTAAAAAAAAAAAGGAATTTAATTGAAATGAACACAACTACATTAATTATATAATTGCTAAATCTTGTTTTTATTTTTCTCTAAATTCACTAATTGTAAACGAATGTATATAATCACTAATAATGGAATTGCTTTAATTTACATTCGCAATTAGTTTTTTTTTTTCTTCATTTCAAAATTAAAGTCAATTAATAAATCAACACATTACACGATCTAATTGAAATGCAAAATAGATTAGATTGAATGCAATTTAATTAAACATCTTTTTTTTATTTACATATAATAAAAATTCTTTATTTTATTTATATAATTATAATACATATTTTTATTATATTACGTGTACTATTTTTTTTTTTGGTAAAAACTTGAGTGAGAAAAAAAAACATCAAGTATGATTTGAAACAATTGCAATGTATTTTACATTATTGAAATGTAATTTACATTTTATAAGCCTATAATTAAAGTTACGCATATAAAATTTGTGGGGAATAAAAAAAAATGAAAAATAAATAAAAAAATGTTAAAGTACTTTTTCAGAATCCGCAATTTTTATTTTTTTTTCATTTTATGTAATTTTATTGGCGGAAATGCCGGATAAAGGAAATTCCTGGTCTACAGCCAAAATAGCTGTAAAATTAAAAATTAAATAAAATGATAGAAAATGGCAGTAGAGATATACTTTTTTTTGGATACATGAATACTATTATAACCTCCAAAATATAATATTATTTTTATTTAAACATTTTTTAATAAAAAGTGATCAAAATAATAACATTTAAAAATCACTGCTAAAATTTGATTATATCCTGTATTATATTTTTTACAAGATATACTCATTGCTTGCAGTGACTTCTATTGGCTGCGTATCTACTTCATTACTAATGAACTGGACAAAAACAACTAAGCGGGTATAGCTCAGCTGGGAGAGCGTTAGACTGAAGATCTAAAGGTCAGGTGTTCGATCCACCTTAGCCGCATTCCTTTTTTATTTTTATGAAATATTTAACTTCATTCAACATCGTCCTTTGATCAAAAGTAGTTAGATTAATAAGATCGAACAAAGGATTTCAACTTTTTATATACTTCTTTATTAACTATGATTTTAAAGTTGTTTTACACTTCATATATATTTGTCTATTCATTTTGCAGTCTTATTAAACCACATACCACTCACGAAAAAGAATTTTTACTGAGTAATAAAAATGATATGAGAGGAAAAAAAATACAAATAACTTGAATAAAGTCAACTCGTAGTAATTTATTGCCTCAAGTTCAGAGTGTCCTAAATAAACAGCTTTAATAGTTATATTCAAAGCCATAAGAGAAAGAAAGTTACTTTTAATAAGGAGATGTATTATCTGTAGCAAGACAGAAACTGTATTTATTTCGAAAAGCTTTTAAACGTATTAAAATTAGTCAAAATAATCTTAATAAACACTTAAACAGGGTTGAACAAGTTGTGCTTAATGGCTTTACTTTTCCATTCTTTTTTTTTTTTTTTTTTTTTTTTTTTTTTTTTTTTTGCATAATGTCAGTCAATCTAATACTGTTTTTTTTTTAACTGTTGCTATTCCTTTCCTTACTCAACACGGGTAATTTCATATTCTATTCATAATGCATATATTTCAAAACATCACACTAGAATCTCTTCTACTTTAAAAATCATTCAATTATTTTGGACAAGTACAAATAGTACTTATTCTTTTTACTGTTATTCTGAAGCTCGTAGTTTATTTACTCTCTCAGTATTAAATGTATTGCATATATTTATAATTGTATTATTATTTACCTAAACAAATTACAAAAACAAGCCATAAAAATATGTGTATTTTGTAAAGTGGTATAAAATATAGATTAACCCTATGAAGCTGCCAAAATATACCTGTAATCTGTTAATCATATCAAATGGCTACTTATAATAATATCAATTATTAGTGTCAACTTTTTTTTTTATAACATTTTTAAAAGTATATAGTATCGAAATAATCTTCTTTTATTTATTTATTTTTTTAAATTATATAGACAAACATATTGCTGTGTCGTATATAAAAGAATGTTTATGTCAACAGAAATGTTTCCTTTTCTACATAAGAAATACAATAAACAACATTTTTATTGTCCGCACTTAAAAAAATATATCTTTTGTTGCGCAATGTCCATAATCTCATATTATTATTCTCTTTCTTTGTTTTACTTAATTTTATTTTACAATTTGCTAAATAGGGATAAATGATTCCTTTATCTGTAATTCAAGATGACAATGAGCATGCCATGCATTATGCTCAGAGTCTTCCTTATGCAAACTTACTCGATAAAGAAGCTGAAACTTGGTTAAATACTATATGTACTAATTTAGTCATTAGTGTAAAAGCTAAAGACTTTACTATTGGTGCTGTTGCTTGGATTAAACGTCTAGCAAAGTAACTAGATACTGTTATTATTATCAGTATATATATCAATATATATATACATTTATATAGATATTTACTATGCATTATAAATTTATAGTTACTTAGATATGAAGCATGCTGTACCTCGAGAAATAAGGGCAAGCCTCTCTAAGTTGCTGTATGAAATGGTAATAATGCCCGGCATGGAGCTTGCACTTGTTGAGCTATGGGCAAATAGTTGTATACGTTTGATTAGGTAAGTACACACTGAATTTACCAAAACAAGGCAATTAACATGCAAAATTAAAAAAACAGGCACAAAAAGAGATTAGGTCCTGAAGATCTTCAACTGGAATGGCGTCCTTTATATGAACTAATCGAAAGAATCTTATTTCCAAAATCAAGGCAGCGAACTTTAATGAGTGAATCGTAAGTATACTATTAATTAGGTAGATTTATTTGATCTTTTAGAACTAACGTATAATAATTTATTTAATAGTAAACACATAGTACATGTACTTCGATTGGTAGGCTACGCTCAGCGTTTTTTTTCACCTAACGCAGCAGAAGAAATTTTAGCAGAATTTTTGCCAAAATTTACTACGCACTCAATATCTGACGCAATCAAAGCTCAGGGCTATCTTGTTTTATTTTTACCTATAGAATATCAATCCACACATACGATACATGCTCAAAATTATCTACCTACTATCTTCTCATTATGGTCTATGTTTTCAAATTCACCTATTTATGATACTCAGTTTGCTTATCTTGTCTCTTGTATTGCTGAACACAATTTAGATCAAGGAAGCAATATTGGATTATTCACAAAACAACAGATAAAAACAATATTTACAGTAGGTTTAAGGATGATGAATTTACCTGTCGGTAGTCGTAGCGATGGAAGTAGTTCTAGCAGTGGTGCAGCAGGTGGAGCAACAACAGGTTATGGATCACAGGGCTTAAGAATTGACTCAAAAGCTGGTAATTCGTTACTGCTTCGAAAGAAACCTGTAAGTAACACATTAATAATAGAAAAATAAGTGGAATTAAAAAAAAAAGAAAATGATAAATATAATAGGAAAAATTTAAATCATTAGCACGTTTCATTGTATATACAATTATGCCAGACGAAAATAATCAACAATCTAGCTATACTCTTTCACTTTTATCTGATATGATTCAGGCAACAGAGCTCTATTATCATCCTTCTAATCATGGACCTTGGTCTTATATGTTAACCACCTTTGCACGCCATCTAGCAGCTGAATTTTTAAAACGTTGGAGAGAGGAGCAAGAAGAAGATTGTAATGTACCACCACATCGTCGACTGACATTGGCATTGCGAAAGGAGTTTGTATTAATCTTACGACCTGTAACATATTTGAGTATGTTCGGTAAGGACCAATATATTGTTGGCGCTAGTCAATCAACCTTAAAATATCTTTCATGGCTTGAACCTTCACTTATTTTTCCTGGATTACTTGAGCGTATCTATCCTTCACTTGAAACTTTGACAGAAACACATCGAACATCCAGCGCTTTAAGCATACTAACAGATATTGCTTTACCATTGTTCTCTCGTGACAATTATCCAGCAGGAGGAAAGCACTTATTACCTTTATTACATCTTGCTATTCCAGGTATCGATATGAATGATCCTATCAAGACGATTGCATCATTAATGTTCATATCAACCTCTTTAATGTCAATTCCTATTTGTGATATGACTCAACATCAAGATGGTTATTATCCAACTGAAGAATATACAGACAATCCTTTTGCTGAATTATCTAAAGATACTGAAGATTATCTTGTTAAAGCCAGTACAGGTGAATTCGAGGAATGGTTAGCAAAGTTTTTAAATCGTGCTTTTACTATCTTTGAGAACCTTCCCCAAGAGAATCGTAAGAAACAAGGTAGCAGTCATAGTGGTGCGACAATGGAAACTGGCCTGACACAAATACTGTTACATACCTGTGATGTTGTCTTTGGCCAGTTATCAGATGAATTATATGACCTAGCTTTACGTCTAGTTATTGAATTTATTACTGATCGTGTTTTACCCAATGCTGTTCGTGCAGTGGGGCTTTTGTGTGATGCGATCGCTTCAATTAATCCTAAAAAGGCTGCAAAAGTGTTTTTACCCCTTTGCATTTCTAATATTCGTAATGAATTAGAACACGGTGCTGCAGCTACTGTTGCTCATGCGGCTTCATCTAATTTAATTCAGTCTGATTCAACTTTTCATTGGTATCAAAATATTTTGTTTTCAGTTGTATCCATGTTAGGAGCTGAAATCTTACCTTATAAACAAGATATTATAGATATAACACATCTTATGATTCAACAATGTCGCAGTCGTAGAGGTATTATGTGGACAGGCAAATTGATACGTAGCGTACTAAGTACTACGCTTAATATCTATCCAAAGGAATTCAGAAGTTTAAATCCTTCCCAATGGAATGACAAAGAGTTTATGTCCAAACAATCACATCAAGTTTGGGGCCAGCCTGGTGATCCTGCTAATTTAGAGATTCAATGGCATACACCTTCTGAAACTGAAAAGAACTTTGCACTTGAATATCTAGATCAGTTCCTTAAACCGTCTATGCATCGTTTAGAAAAGCTTATGGATGATACAGAACAGTTAGGAAAAAGCAATCATGAAATTAGTAATGAATTTTGTCGTCATTTAGCAGTCGTAAGGAACTGCTTAATGGGTAGTGGTGCAATGATTGCTAACGATGGTGAGAATATAAATGAGGATACTATAATGAAAGATGTAGATGGCATAAAAGAGGAAGAAGATGAATTGCAAGATTTTATTGTACCACGATTAGAAGTAGGATATGCGTTTTCTGATCCTACCGATCCTCGAACACAAAAAGCATGTAGAATTCGATATGATATTGGCCAACTAATCCATCAGCTTTCCAATTTCTTCAGAAATAAGCGAGAAGATGATGTTGAAAGCATAAAAATTTTGATTAAAATTGCTCGTACTTTTCTTTCTGAACGAGGTGTAGAAAAGTCGCAATTTGATCGTAGTAAAAGTGGGTATAGTTATGCAAAATGTATCGGAAAAACACCACTTTGTAAAAAGAGATATCCTCGTAATCTATTAATCCGTCGAGCGTATAATCATCATCTTTTAAGATTACGCCAAAATGTTCATGCGCGCCAAAGAACTTCATTACACGATGCAATTCTCAACGATTTGCTTGAAATGTCACTGGGATCTTATGCTGAGATTAGAAAAATTAGTCAAACTGCACTCTCGGTAACTGCTCGTTGTTTTCGTCAGTCAAAATCGTTAATTGTACCTGTATTGTTAGATGCTCTCCAGCCATTAACTCCTGCAGATCGTATGAAAGGCGCTCTTTATCTTTTCACACACAAGTCTATTTTAATGCCCTGTTTAAGACACTGGAAATTTATTCCTAGTTTTGTGATGGCTATTTGTAATGCTCAACATCAAGATAAATTAACTATACAGGAATTAATCCGTGAGGTATACACGGATTATGTTTCCTATATACATACTTATTCCTTCCATGTTATTACACCTGATTATTTGGATTCTCTACTTTCTGCTCTTTCTCCTACTACGGTTAAAACAGATCATTTTCAACAGAAAATAAAATCTATCCAAAAACTAGTAGAATCACGTCTTCAAAATAACCGAGCACAGTATCACAAGTTAATTGACTCCTTAATTGACTTTCTTCTCGATTCGCGTGTACACTGGCGTTATGCGCAAATGACAGCAAATTTCATTGAGTTATTTTTAAGTAATGATGTGAAGCCATCTGCACGTTTGGCTGCATTTGCTAATAATGCTACTTTATCGGAGCTGCCTAGTATGCGATTTGTTGGTATTAGCACCACCATTCAATTATTATTATACATTAAACAGCGCACTTTTGCTGCTGGTAATGAGACACTACTTATTACAGGACAAGTACGTAATCCTTTAAAGGTGAATATCCAAGTTCAAGATCCATCTAATTTTCAAATGGGGTCTAATCTGTTAGAGGCTTCTTATCAAGCATTGACGCCTGTAAATGCAAATTCAAGTGTACTTGTTGATGATGCAACTTTAGGATGGTATGTTTGGCCAAAAAGTTATACGGCATATAAGGTCAATAACAGGGATTTCTTATTTGAAACTGTTGAGCCTGATTCTCAAGAAGCCTTTAATGAATTTCAAAAGGTCCTTACTTCATCAGAATATTGGTCAAAGCTTTGTGTTTACTTTTCACAAGAAGTCAACCAGAAACAAGAAGATCGGTTTAATTTAGAAAATGCTCGCTTGATTAGTAGTATATTTCAAGTATTTGGTGATAGACCTTTGTCTGCAGCAAAAGAACATATTGAAAAATTATGTCAAGCAACTGACCAGAAGAATTCACAACGTGCTGCATCTGAAATTCTAGGTGGTTTAATCCGAGGCACCAAACATTGGAACGTAACGAAACTATCCTCTGTTTGGATATGGCTTAAGCCTTTACTTCAAAATATCTTTAATGGTATCACACCTGATTCCCTATTGTATTGGGACGCTTTTATTAAATTTTGCGCTACTCGTCGTGATCCTCGTCGAATCCAGCCTTTAATAGACTTGATTTTAGAAGCTGAATTAGATCCAACTTCATATGCTGCCTTTAACGAAGCACGCAAATTATTGCTTGTACGTGCACTTATTGTATCATTGAAATGGAAGTTTAAGCCTTTGATTTGTAAAATATTACCTACTTATATCAACAATATACAGCATCCTTATAAGCAAGTACGTGAGGTCATTGGTGTAAATATAAACGAATTACTTCAATTAGAATGGGTTCCATCCTATCCATCTGTTCATAATTTATTAAAAGCAAATTCTATAATTGATGGTGTTGGTAATGTACCAACGACATTGAATGCTGAGCAATCAGAAAGAATGAAGGTAGTAGTACAACACTTAGATAATTGGTTAACTGAAATGACGACAAGCGGTGATATAATGAGTAGTACTACTAACTATGCGCATGCTAGTAAAACAATTCTTTGCTGGCTGTATGAAGCGTTTAGTCATGCAAGTGTCTCCGGCACCTTGCCTTACATTACATCTTTATTTCCAAAATTATTTATCATGCAAGAATTTAATGATGATCAAGATTTACAACTAATGGCTGGCCGCATATTAAGTTTAGTAGCCCGTATCAATTATCCATCTTCCATGTTACCTACTTTAATTGACGAATTTTTGACTACATTAACTACATCATCCAGTTGGCATATTCGTATTCGAGCTTTACCAGTGTTACAAATATTTTTCTTCAAAAACTTGTTTACTCTAAATAGTACACAAGTGTTACGTATTATGGAAGTGATTGGACAAATGTTAATGGATACGCAGATAGAAGTACGCCAGTTAGCTTCAGTTACCCTAGGTGGTTTGGTTCGTTGTTCACAAAGAGATGCCATTCAAACATTACTCGCTCAATTTATAGCTAAAATACAAGTGAAAATTCCTAAAAGAAAGCGTGACGAAAAGACGGGCAAGAATGTTGAGCCAGAAGGATATGCAGAAGCCGTATTACAAAAACATTCTGGAGTTCTTGGTATTTCTTGTTTAATTAATGCTTTCCCTTATGAAGTGCCTGAGTGGATGCCATCTATACTGTGTCAACTTGCAGAATGTATGTCTGATCCAGCTGCTGAAATTCAGGTAAAAAAAAAAAAGAAAAAGAAAAGAAATTGAGAAGAATAACTAGTTAACCGTTTTATTTTAAATATAGACTACCATTCGTAAAACATTTTCAGATTTTAGAAGAACCCATTCAGACACATGGCATGAAGATATGCTCAAATTTAATGAAGATCAATTATCTATGTTGAGTGATATGCTTATCTCTCCAAGTTATTATGCATAAAGAAAGCTATCTCTAGACATTTTTTACATGTAGATGACGAACTAATAAAATATACACATTTTCAAATTAATCGTTTTAACATATTGACTTTTCCCCTATTGTTTATGCTAACCTATTTTTTTTTTCAGTCTAATTAATCATGCTTTTTTGCAACAGCCCTTTATTGAATTCTTTAAGTATTGATATCTTCTATACATCCATATAAGATGAAGGCATTATCGGAAAAGGATAATATTATATGTTGGGAATAAAGTTATGATTATATTTTGAATTAAATAACGTTTCTTTATGACTACTACTTCCAGGGCTTTTAGAGATCTTATTAGTAAATTAAAAGCGAATAAAATGTATGTAAATATGTAAACTTTTTTTTTTTTTTTTTTTTTTTTTTTTTTTTTTTTTTTTTTTTTTTTCTAAAGTTTATATGTTGAAAATTCTAGCAATGTTGTCGTTCAAGTAATCTAAATAGTCGATTATTCATTAAATATGAACCTGTCCTTAAAGTCATTATTAGCTTATTAATAACAACAGAGTTTACTTTAAACCTAATAACCTTAATAATAATAAGAGTAATTTATCATATTAGAAAAGGATAATAAAATGACAGCGTATATCACTGATAATATACTACAAGCAATACTACATTTGATCATTATACTTTAATCAAGACACTTTCTTAAAGCTTTAGAGAGGAAAATACTGCTGCATTATTTCCTGGATTTGTATAGTTCTCTCTTTACAAATCGAGAAGTACATTATGAGCCTTTTCCCGCAGAAAATAATATAAAATTTGTCAAATACCTTATTTCAATTTTTTTGACTTAATGTCTGTCAATAATATTCTGATCAGCATATCATCACTTGTAGAAAACCACTATTATTTATTTTATGCATAGAATATTCTTTATTACATTGAATACTGTTGCATCTAAATATTCATGTACATGGTTGAATATTTGTATTCTTTTTTAAATTCCACGTCTGATCACATGAATTTTATCAACAAAAATCAGAAATAAACTATTATCACTATTTTTACTATTGATTTAAACTCCCTTTTTTATTTTTATTTTATTTTATTTTATTTTATTTTTTTCTTCATTTTGTCTTTACTTATGTATCATGCCTTTATTTTCCAAAAAAATAATACCTACAGAAATCACTTCGAATATTGAAAAGGCAGTAAACCCATCTGTAACTGAATTAGATTGGACACTTGTTTTTCAAATATGTGATGCTGTTAATTCAACAGAATTGGGTGCAAAAGAAGCAAGAAAACTTTTACAAAAGAAGATGATGTCGCATGATCCCAAACTACAATTTCTAGCTTTAGAGGTGATTATATTCTCTGTCTTCTTGTTTTTATTACTCATGTTTATGAAGTTCATAACCGAAAAATTTGACATATATATATATAAAAGACTTATGCTGCATAATTTTCTCTAGATTTTGAATTCTTTGGCCGAAAACTGTTCTGAAAAGTTCCAAACTCAATTATGTGCAAAGTCATTCGGTGAAGATCTTCTTGCCTTATCTTCATTCAAGGTAAAAAAAAAAAAAAAAAAAAAAAAAAAAAAAAAAAAAAAAAAAAAAAAAAAAAAAAAAAAAAAAAAAAAAAAAAAAAAAAAGATGAAGGATATTAAATACTTAAATTATATGCATATGCGTGTATATAAAGACTCTTGATGATAGAGTACGTGGAAAACTTACACAATGCTTAGAAACATGGATAAGACAAACAAGAGTAAATCCACAATCTGGAGCCATAAAAAAAGCTTACGATACTATGATAAGTTTACATGGTGGCAATAGTCAACCAAGCCAGATCCTTACTATTGGAAACACGAATCATGCGCCAAGAAAGATGCCTACGGTAATATATGTATATACATATATATAAAGGGTTAGAGAAGGTGAATTAGTATATATTTAACTTGAATATCAGCCCACAGATATGAAAGATGGTATTGAAGTTGCAAAAAACAGTGCACAACTATTTTCTCAAACTTTATCGTTCACTGACCCTACAAAGGAAGATATTTCAAAGAATGATTTAATTCAGGTTAGAAAGAAATACAGTATTACCAAATCAAAAATAGTCTAACTTAAAATAATAGGAGTTTTATAGTAAATGTAAACAATCTCAACAATTGTTAGCCTTTTATTTGGAAATTTGTGAAGATTCTGAGCTTATTTGTAAAGTACAACGTTATATAAATAATTAATTTTATCTTGTAATACAACGTTAGATCTTAATTCAATTTTTTTTTTATAGCCGCTTTGATTAACGCAAATAATGAACTTTTAAATTGTTTTAGATCCTATGATGAAATGCTTGAACAACGTGCTGTCAATGAAGCAACTGTTAATTCTCAAACACTTTTCGATCGTAACATCCATAATGTAAGTTTATTAAACCATGTCAACGATTAAGAGAGAGAGAGAGAAAAAGAAAGCATAACATTCTTTTAATTTAGAATGGAGAATCTTTTGTGCCTAACCCTAACCCTAATCCACATCATTTAGAAGAAGAAAATAATAATATTACTGACAATAACAATTCTAATGATAACCAAATAGCAGCTAAAGCTACTAATCCATTTCAAGTCCCACAAATCAATTTTAATTCAAATCAAAGGTACAATTATTATTGCTACATACATCCATACATATACACTTATATACTTATACTTTTTCCTTTAGTATGGATCCTTTTGACCCTTTCGCTGATACTAATCATGTACAAGCTGATATAAATTCAGCCAATATTTCAGGGTAAATAACGAATAGAATATCGTTATTATCATAAAATGACTAAAAACTATATTTAAATCATTAGAAATAATGTATTGCCACCACCTTTAACCCCTAAAAAGCTGCACGATTAACACATAAAGGTAATGGTTAAATATATTTTTTATTGCATATTGTACACTCATGTGAGCATATTATTATAGCGTGTAACCTTTCTTTTGAATCACTTTCCGCATGGATTGTCAACCACAGAAAAAAAAAAGTATAGTTTTTGTTCAATTTCTTCTCCCTTTTACTCTTTTTTTTTTCGCTTTCTTTCAAATTTTTTTTCTTTCTTTATATACTATTCAACACATAAATACTATTATAATAATACATTTAATATTTATTATTGTTTAAAGCCAATAGAGCAATATATATAAATATATAATATTATACACATTTCTTTTTATATAGACGCCTATTTTTTTTTTTTGCTGCAGGTTTAACACTAAATATTCATGAAAAAGCCATACCGAGTATAGATCAGAGAAAAGAAGAAGAAAACTCAATAAAAAGAAGGGATTGCTTCAGATTATTAAATGCATGAGTTGGTTCAAAATGAAAACAGGAAAAAAGAAGATAGAGCACAGACACGCACGGGCCCTATAGCATCATTATCTAACAAAATAAAAGAGAACCAACAAAAGAAAGTAGCAGCTAGAGTAGCAGCATCAGCAATGGCACAAGTGCTACGCAATAGTAGACGTGAACCCCGGTCACTGAAGATGTGGGGAGACCGGAAGAAGGTGCGCCGAGTAATATTTTTATTTTAATTTATACACAAAATATATTATCGTGTGTTCATTTTAATATTTATATTCTCTTTCAATAAGATTGATTATCACTCTTCTCTCTTCTTCTTTTTCTCTTAAAAACAATAATAATAATAATATTCCCTTATTATTCTAATTGCCCTTTGTAAAGAAAAAAAAAAAAGAAAGGAAAAATAAAGGGAATATATATTATTAAAGGAAAAAGAATAGAGAAAGAGGGTAACCGAGAATAGAAATGTTAAATGAAAAAAAAAAAAAGAGTGTTTCATGAATCTACACAACTTTCATAAATAATATTTCCCCCCTTTTTTTTTAAAAAAAAAAAGAAAAAGAACACATTAAAATTAATTTCTTTTTATCTTTTTATTTATCTTTATTTTACTTTATAAAATCACAAATATATCGGGCTCTTCGACATCTTTAGGCTATTATCAAGCGATATCCTGATGGTAGACAAGAAATTATTGTTCCACAGATCCTAACTCCAGAGCAAGAACATTATCAATTTCCTCCTCGGTCCAAATTTCTTAAAAGATTAGCAGTGTCTACAGCAAAGCGTCAACGTTTATCAGTTATTCAAAGCCCTATAGCAAGTGATAGTATGCATCAGTTACCAAACCAAGACACTATAACAGCATTAGAAATGAAACAACCTGATGAGTTAGCCATCAAGAAATGGTTTTCTAAAAATGAAGATAATAAACCGCTGTCTAAGGCAAATAAAGAGCTTGAAGTTATTAACTGGATTAATGAAGTGGAGAGATCGTCTAAAGGAGTACCATCATCTACAAAAAAAGAGTCGTATCAACGTTCTATTGCATCTGTTAAGCCAATACCTTCATCCACCTTCTCTTCATGCTATAGTAATCATAAAATTGAATTCAAGAGTGAAGCGGGAAAACGATGGGCAACAAATAATATTATCACAAGTACAACATCACTTTTACCTCCTGATGAAACATATCATAACCGTTACATATCTAGAAAAGTGCTTTTGCATCTACCTAGACTACGATCGCATAATAAGGAATCTACACAACCTGTCGCTACTTCCACTGATACAACGTCTAAAGTCCAAATCATTTGGAAGGATTACAAGTCAATATCAACGCCACCTAATTTAACAATAAAAAATAAAATGGGAGAGAACACATCTGTAACTACTGATCTGATGCAATTATTTCATATGCTTCATGATTCTCTCAAATTAGAACAGCAAAAATCAAATGAACGTTTAGCTGAATTAGAGGCATTATTAGAAGAGGAAAGGAAAAGGCGACAGGAAGTAGAAAGGAAATTAAAGAGAGTTGAAATCATGTATCAACAAAGACAACAACACATCATGATGAATGATGGTAACACAACAATTACTTCTTTTACTCTTACCCCTGAAAGAGAAGAAGACATAATTTATCAATCATTATTATCCAGAATGAATGAATTAGAATTGTCAGTTAAACGTGAAAGTCAGGCACGAAAAACTTTTGAAGAAAATTTGTTAAATACGATGGAACAACTACAAAAGAATAGAAATTCAATTACAAAAACTCGTAGAAATACATTTGTTCCTAATGAAAATCAGTCACCAATGCCATCTACTCATCCTATGACTCGAAGAATTAGGGACAGAACATCTTCTTTAGTAAACGTAGGTGTTATTAGAAAATCTATAGAAAGTAAACCAACTATAACAACAATGAAGAATATTATTTCTAAAAATAATAATATTAATCAAAGAAAAACCTTAAGAGCACAGTCTGTACCTCGCAATAGTAGTAGTAGTAGTAGTAATAGCAATAGCAATAAATACAAAAAAATAGCTGCTTATACATAGTTTATACACATAATCATTTTTGCCTCTTCCTACACAAGTCTGTTCTACTTTACATCATATATTATTCATAATTTGTATATATTAATCGTTCATATCTCGTTTCCTCTTATAAATTAATAAACAATTATACTATGTCTTTTTAAATATTAATTTTCTAAAAAATAAGTATAATTTACCTTGAGAGATAAATATTACACATTTCACACAAAAATGCCTTTCATCCCTTTTAATATACTACAAATAATGTGTCACAAAAAAAAAAAAATAAAAAAAAATAAAGAACAATTGTCTTACGATTTATTTAGTTCAAATAATAAAAGGTAGTATGCTTTATGGCAGTGGAAAATCAAGATGCAACTTGCTTATACGTGACACATAAAGAAAACATCGGGCCATTCCATTCAAAGCCAATGAAAGCCAATATTAATGTGATTTTTTGTTATACAATTGACTTGTTTAAACCATGTGTTTCCATTACATAATATCCTTTATACATATTACTACTATCCCCCCTCCTTTTTTTTTGTATTATTATTATACATCTTTTCTCAAAAATAATGTCACACTGAAAAAATTTATGTTGACATGTTTTGTTTTTGCTTTTTTTTTTTCGACTTATATTTTACAATTTTATGTATTTAAGTACATGTTCGTAACCGTAGATATCGTGAAATGATGTCATTACCTTTTTTTTTTATTTTTGTTTATTTTTCTGCAATAAAATGGAAAGAACGAAATGATAAAAAAAAAAAACTATCGTGTATAATAGTTATACTTTTAAACTCACATATATTTATATATTTATTGTATCTGTGTACAGTTTATTAAAGTGTACAGGCTTATGAATTTTTCATAGTACAAATGTAGGTATTTAAGATGAGTGTATTCAATCCGGATATCTTGGCAATATATATAAAAATATCTTTTTTGTATGTATGTATGTATGTATGTATGAAAGAATAATGCCAAGTGTTAAAGGATATGAGAAACGTTTTTACTTATACAGGATAACTTCTTAAATGATTGCATTATATGGTTTATTTTATTTTGGCTGGTATGAGCATAAAAATGTAGGACACGGTCTCAACGATCATTGTGGCCAAAAAAGGAAAATTAAAAAAAAGTTTAAATCATAATAATAAAAAAAAAAAAAAAAAAATTAAGGGCTCGGTAGTATAAGTTGATGTAAACTATGTCAAAAATGATCGATTAAGGAAGGGAAAGGGGGAGGGGAGGATTTAGGAACGTAGGTTCTATAATTAACAAAAAAAAATTGAATTATGTACTATATTATAAAAACAAAAAAGCAATCTCATCAAATAAAAACCTTATGCTTTTTATAGGATGATTTTTAATATTATAGCACTATTAGCTATATGTATTACAAATAGGTGTTCAGTTACTTTCGCAGTATTGTGATTATCCTATCATTTTTATAATTCCGATTATATATAAAAGTCATGAAGGAATAAGGGAACAAAGAAAAGGAATGGACGGTCTGTGTGCAGTATAGAGAAGTGAGTGTATTGTTGTAAATATATATTTATATACATGTATACATATAAAGTTCATCTTTCCCTTAAATCCCTTTCTCTTTAATGCATTAAATACATTTATATTGTTTTGTCTTTTTTTTTTTTTTTCCTTTCTGTTTATATATAGATATATCTTTTTTCTTTTCTTTTTCTTTTTTTCTTTTCTTCTTCTCCTTTTTTTCTTCTTCTTTTAATTTGATAATGGCAGCAACTACTTCTATGGTTTCTCCTTCTAAATCTTTAATTACTCCTAACTCAGTTACATCTCAACTAAATATGAATTCAGGTATGAGCGAGTTACAAAATATCCAAAATTCGTTGATCGAAGCATTTGGACAGATATGCTCAGTTGAACAAATGGAAGTTTGTCAAAAATTGGGAATGTTATCTAAATATGAACAGCAACAAGCCTATAAGATGGCTAGAGCACTTATTGAACATCGTCAGTTACCAGTAACTATAGAAGATTGGAATCATTTGACAGAATGGGTTTTAACTCTTCGTGATCGATACAACATGCAGCTTGAATCACAATGCATACGCCAACACGCGAGTGATCTTGAACGGATTAGTCACTTGGATCAAGTACAACGCATCAGTGGTTTATTAGAAGAGTATGGTCAAGCCCATGAAGACCTTACAGATTTATTACAGGCTTTAAAAAAGCTACGTAATGACTGGAAACATCGTAAAAGAGATGTTGAAAATATCGTTCTCTCTATCTTAGCCTCAGCTCAATTAAAATTCCCTGCTTATCGTGTTGTAAAAGTAACACGATCTCATTTAGCTACTTTAGGACTCGGCTTCAGTTCAATTGGAAAATATTATATCATCTACGAGTCCTGTATGTCAGATGAATCTAAGAAAGAGGTATTGAACAATATTGCAAAGGACTTTAGTATGGTCTTTCAAGAGAATGCAGCACAAAATTTAGCACGTATGGCAGGTAGCTATCATCGTATCTTTCAACAAGAAGAAGATATAGACGTTTTAGATGAAATTCAAAAACTTATACAAAAAGTGTTTATCATTCGTCCCAAATCTGTCATTTTACCCTATCCAACTAGTTTACCTACTGCGCCAAGTCCAAGTAATGGTTCATCAAGTAATAATCATATACCTCATCTTAATAGAAGAAATTCTTCATTCTTAGAAAGAAGGAAATCAATCATTATCCTAGAAAATAATCAAGAACAAGAGGAGACGAATACGAATGAAGAGAACGATGGAGACTTCAAGATGCCTATGGTCTTCAATATGGCAAAGCCCGTATTTCAACCAGCAGGATGGGATTGGCCTCATATCTTGAAACATAAGAGACCAAGGACAAAAAGTAGTGGCAATTCGAATGGATCTTATTATTGGTGCAAACAATTTCTCTCTAGTTCTTCCTATTCTAACACGAATAATGCAAATGAAAGGGAGACGACCCTAGACGATCATAGTGGTGTTTGGTCTACTTCAATTTCTCGTCTCTCTGAGCACTTTGCTAAAATAGGATATGATTACTATTCAAATATGTTAAATAATGCAACATTAATGCACTCTCATAGAGCACAAATGTTTGAATTTGCGACTCATTCTTTAATGAAAACCTATCGTGCACTTCAACTAGAACAAGGATGCGCAAACTTGAGTCGTACTTTAGTTTTCCTTTACAAATTACAACAAGAAGCACAAAGAACTTAGATTCCTTTTTATATATATATATATATACCTTAATTATTCTTCTTATCTTATATCAGACCTCTCGTTTTATTTATATAATACATAGAAATATATACATATACATATATATATATATATATATATTTCCTTAATTACTATGGATAAGCTTATACCTTCATTTTATTTTATTTTCCTTGTAAATAATACCTAAATAAATTAGTATTTTTTTCCCTTACGAACAATATACAGTTAAACATGAATAGATCTCCCTTTTCTAATAAAACAGGCAAAATTTAACATTCTTTGGAGAAACCCTTTCTTTTTTGTTTTCTTTTCCTTTCTTTCCTTATTGATAGTTCCAAGTTTATTTATATATAAATAAATAAATAAATAAATAAAAAGTTATTATGATATGAACCATTCATATAAAAAGTATGCATAGAAAAAGAAAAAAAAAATTAAAAATAGAATTATATTAAATTTCTAATTCTGTTTAAAACATCTTCTTGTACTTGCTTTGTTTGTTGACGAATTAACAATGGTTCATTAGTCAGTTCTAATATTAAAGTGATGTGGTCTAAATCATAAGCCAGGTTTGAAGAAGAATCTAAAGTAATTTTATATTCATATAAATCGCATAGTAATTTGACATCTGGGTATAAGCTATATGTTTCTTGTTGAAGAAGGCTTGCTTTTATTGATTTAGCTCGAACAAGGTCATCTAATACACTCACTCATGTTAATATGAAATCTATATGAGACTCACTATTTTCCCTACCTATTTCTATTGATAAAAGTAAGGAATAAAAAATGTTCCAAATATTACTTGTATCTAGCATTTTAACTTCAATAATACGATGAGTTAAGCCATCAAGCGATGCATATATCTGAGTCATTAAAGAGTAAAAATCATTTTTTATAAATCCAGGCATTTGCTCGTATGGACAAGTAAGTGAACATGTGGCATATAATACAATAGATACATGTTCTGTAAGAATAGTGTCGCTGAATAGATGTCCTTCCTGAGCAAATAAATTAGCTGCTTCATTTAAAATAAAAGTAATTGAGTTATTGGGGTCAGTTAATGCAGGTGCTGGCTTTGTTCTATTTCTTTCTCTAGTTAAATATCGATTAGCAAGTTGATCACAGGACTGTAATAACTCAATAATTGATAAATGTCGTAAATTCTACACACACATATACACACACACAAAAAAAAAAGATGTATCATAAATTATATTCGGTTATATAGAAAATACAGTATTTTACTAACCTTTGCAATATTTAACAATTCCATTTTTTCTATTTTCCATTTCCCTTCTAGAGCATCTAAATAAACAGTCCTACATTCATCTAGTTGTTGATAGATACAGAATAACCTGGCTAATGCTAATCGTGAATTGTACAAAAAAGCAGTAACTTGTGCTGAAGAAAATGTCGTGCTTGATGTAGAAGTCAATGTCTCAATAATCAATTTTAATGATTTAGCAGTATATTGAGGATATTTTAAAGTGTAAAAAGTGTGTGCTAAGTTCCAATATAGGGTTACTGAAGAAGTTGGATCGGATGACTTTTGTGCTGCTTCTAACTTATTTAACGCTTCTATATTGTTATTTCTATTCTTTTTAGTTATTAAATTTTCTCTCTTTCTTTATATATATATTAAATTACCTTGAACTTGAGGATTCACCATTATTTTCCCGCTTGAAATAGGTTTTGAAAGTGATGATGAAGAAGGCAGTGTAGGCTTCATTTTCTTTTCATTAGCAATGTGTTTTGCACTTTTTAGATGATTGACATAGGTAAGTTTATTAGTAAACTTCTTTTTACATGCCCTACAATAAGTATCATTGTCATTGGTAGCCTCTTTTTGTAAAAGCGAAGCTGTTTTTGTTTGGTTGGCTGCTTCCATTGGCTCAGGTACAGTCGAAACAGAATGTTTTGGTAAATCATAAGGCAAAATTTTTTTTATCGGTTGGAAGACTGCCATGAAAATAATGAACGAATAAATAAATACATTTTTAAAGTCAATTATAATTCATTAACATTTACTATTCAGATCTTGAATGTTTAAATTAGAATCATGTAATGGTAACTTTGACATTTTTTTGAAAAGTAAGAAATTTCTTTTAAGGCAAATCAAAGATTTTTTTTTTTCTGTCAAATAATAATGAAAACTCCGAATATTCATCAAGAAAAGATGTCATCATTTGATTGACGACGCGCAATACATCCAAAATCGTAAGTCGAATTTTTTTTTTGTGCAGAAATATTACAATTATTTTTGCTTTTTTTTCCTTTAAATAAATAAATATATACATCATAGCATAATTTCACACAATGAGTAGTAAGGAACAAAAGCAAGATAAAAATAACGAAGTTGAATCAATGGAAGTTGTTGAAGATGAAGAAACAAAACATCAACGCATTACAAAAGAAACAATTACAGGTACAACATACATTAAACGAACAAGAAGACGTGTTTTTTTTTTTTTTTTTTTTTTTTACTTTTATTAATTGTGATGTATAGAAATCAAACGTAATTTCACTTTGTTGGAACGTGCAGTTGAAACTATTGAATCAAGATTCACCACACGTGTTTTGAGAACTTTACCTTCAATTAGACGTCGTTTGACTTCTGAAATACTTGCACAGGTGATCTCGGACTACTATAATTCTGGTAAGTTTTATATCAATTAAATATATTTGAGGAGTAGAGTAATGTTTATAATCTATGGTATGCAATTGCTATTAGGTGATGAACAAAGATCAGAGCTCTTGAAATATTTGAATGAGGTAGTTTTTTTTTTTTTTTTTTTTTTTTTTTTTTTTTTTTGGTTTTTATCCCTTCTTTTTTTTTTCTACATTATATAGTTATTTAACTTTTATTATTAGACCGAAAAAGCATCAAGCGAGGAAGAGACCGATAAAAAGAATGTTGTTTTACCTGAAGTTGATATTTATCTTTACTTGAATGTATTGATTTATTTGTTGGATAAAAATGAATTGGAGAAGGTAAGAAGGATTTTGAAAGAGGGAAACAAAAAAAAAAAAAAAAAAAAAGAAAAGAAAAAGTGAACAAAAGCTAAATATGAGTATACTTTTTTAGGGTCTCGAGTTATCAAATAAAACTATAGAAAAAGTCGTCCATTTGAACCGTAGAACCATGGATCAAATTGCTGCTCGTGTCTATTTTTATCATGCACGCTTTCATGAATTAACAAATACACTGGCCGAAATTAGACCGTAAGCAAGATAAACTGAAAAAAGAAAAAGAAAGAAAAAAAGAAAATTAATTGAATGCATTTTATTTTAGTGTTCAGTTAGCGGCACATAGAACAGCTACATTAAGACATGATGTGGAAAGCCAAGCAACATTATTAAATTTATTGTTGCGTAATTACTTTTTCCATAACCTTTATGATCAAGCAGATAAACTTGTTTCTAAGAGTACATTCCCTGAAAAGGCAGGAAATAATCAAGCTGCTCGTTACGCTTATTATCTTGGTCGTATCAAAGCTCTTCAATTAGATTACACTGCTGCTCATACTTACTTGACACAGGCCATTAGAAAAGCACCTCAAAACAACGTTACAGCTGGTTTCCAACAAACTGCTTATAAATTCTTTATTGTTGTTCAGCTTTTAATGGGTGAAATTCCTGAAAGATCTGTCTTTAGACAGACTATTTTAAAGAAGGCCCTTGCACCTTATCTTGTCATTACTCAAGGTATTATTATTTTATTTTTATTTTTTTTTATCCTTCAATTGTAATATTAATATATTATTTTATTAGCTGTTCGTGTTGGTGATCTTAACAAATTTCAAGAAGGATTAGCACATTATGATGCAGTATTTAAAAAGGATAAGACGTATACTCTTATTCTTCGTCTACGTCACAATGTTATTAAGACGGGTATTCGTATGATCAGTCTTTCTTATTCTAAAATTTCTTTGAGAGATATTTGTATCAAGCTTCATTTGGACAGTGAGGAGGATGCAGAATTCATTGTGGCTAAAGCAATTCGAGATGGTGTTATTGATGCTACCTTAGATCATTCAAAAGGATATATGAAGAGTAAAGAAGTTGTTGATATCTATAGTACGAATGAACCACAAAATGCTTACCATCAACGTATTAACTTTTGTTTGAATCTTCATAATGAGGCTGTTAAGGCCATGCGTTTCCCTATGGATGCACATAGAAAAGAATTAGCTAGTGCTGAAGAAGCAAGGGAAAGAGAAAGAGAACTTGCTCAAGAAATTGCAGAGGGTGATTTAGATGATGATGATGATATGGGTGATTTTTAATAATGAATGTTATAAAATAAATAAATAAATGAAGGGATAGCATATAAAATGTATGATATATACGTTTATTTTATATCTAATATATAACATATAATATATATATATATACACAATTAAGAAGTTTTATCTACTACCACAGTTTTTTTCTTAATGTACAAGCAGCCAATGTCAAGATATGTACAAATTTGTTGAATGACACCGTTTGCCAAATCATAATATTGATATGCAGCCAAAATCAAGTAAATCTTTAATATTAAACGTTGATTGATAGGGATAAATCTATGTATTAATAATGTATAAGTAAAAAAAAAAAAAGAAAAAGAAAAAAAAAAAAAAACTAGACTTACTGTTCAATAAATGGCTGAGAATAGGCAATGAGACACCCAGAGATTAACATGAAATTGACTGAATAATTAATGTAAGGAAAGTTTAACTTTGACACGTGAGATGTAATCATCAGTCCAACCTGATGACCAAACAAAAGACCTATAAAGATAATAAAGATAGCAAGATGTTCGGTTACAATTTCGGGCCAAAGTGTCATCCATTTATAAATCCAAAAGCACATATTAAAGAAAGGGAAAAGACCTAAAACTGCTTTAATAACTGATCCATCTTTCTTTGAGTTTTCAGTAGGGAAATATTTGACATGAATTACGTTGTAATATCTATACAAATACATACATGTATAGAATATATGTTTAAATTCTAGAACCATTACCACATATAATTATTACTTACGCCATAATCATATTGCAAAGTGTAACAATACCACCGACAACGATAAGAATATGATTCAATTGAAGTCCACCCAAAAGTTGTGTTTCGGGATACTTTGTAAAATCAATGAAAGGAAGAAGTTCTTCTACACGAAGCATCCAAATAGCAGGACCAAAATATCCAGAAATTAAATGAACACAACATAACATCAAGACACCTTCGACAGGTCCACTGAAATAGCCTAAATACAAAACACCAGTATGATATTCTTCCCAAGTTGAAAGATAGAAATTACCAAGGGAAGCACATAAAGATGCAACTGTCCACCAACTTTGACCAAGATAAGTAGATGAAGCCCAAGTCAAAACCCCTAAAGTAGTATTGAATGCATCACAGCCTTTGAAATAAACAAGTAAATTAAAATGCATTCTCTCTCTCTCTCTTTTTTTTTTTTTTTTTTTTTTTTTTTTTTTTTGGGATATAATAATAAATATATACATACCATGATCAAATAATTCACCTAATGGACCTGAAGTTTGTGTACGTCTTGCTTGTTTACCGTCAATAGCATCTAATGACTGATAAATAAATAAGCCGATACCAAAACTAAGAATAAAATAAATTGATAAGGTCTCTCTTTTTTTTTTTTTCTCGTTAATTCTTTAATCTCTATATTTACGTCGTATAAACCCAATTCGGACATTCGCCAAGATCAGAAGTATAATAGAATAAAGTTATAACATTAGTAACGACGACTAGTAAACCTAATAAAGTAATCATATTTGGTCTATTTTTTTTTAAAAATCGTTATTAGAAACAAGGTTAAATAAGTGGAGCCAACATGTAACTTACGCCATCCAGAGAGGGAATAGTTTGATGAGGTTATTCCAATAAGGGCCCAAGATATATCTTGAAACAAGAGATTTATCAACTCCTCCATATTTATATAGATGCAATCCTTGAAGATCTTTGTCAGAGATGTATTTCGTCATTACCAGTATGGTTAATAAAAAAAAAAAAAGGATAGAAATAGAAATTAAAATGCTAAAAATTTTAAACTTATAAAGAACGGAATAACAACAGAAGATTGCTGCTGCCAAACCGGACCTCAATATCATATGATGACCGATTTTTTTTTTTTTTTTTTTTTTTTTTTTTTTTTAAAAAAAAAATAAGGTAAAAACATCAGATTTATTACATAATCAGTTTCCCCTCTTTCCTGTTCTGTGAACACAAAGTTTTTATATTATGTAAACATAACCTATTATTCTAAATAGTGGACTCAGTTCCACCTTGTATGGTAATGATACTATGCTGTCTATTTAATGAAATAAAATGAATAAAACCAGAAAGAGATTTTTGTTATATACAAAAACTTACTGCTGATCCTTTTGAACACGATAATATTTTTCAAGAATATTTTCTCGAGATAAATATTCTACAAATTCTTCATCATGAGTAATGATTACAAATTGAAGGTTTGATTGCTGTCTTCGCTTTTTAATGATTCTAGTTTATATACAAATAAATAAAAAGACGCATATACATGCATGTAATAAAGTATGAATCTATTTTACCTTGCAAGATTCTCTGCTAAACTTTCAATATTATCACGATCTAAATTGGTCGTAGGCTCATCTAGAGTAAAGATACCACAATTTACACAAAACGTTTCGGCTAAAGCAAGTCGAATAATAATAGATGCTAGAACTTTTTGACCAGCACTACATCTACCTCTCATATTTAATTCAGATCCATTTTTAATCATTACAACCTATATATATATAACAAGCGTTATTATGATTCTTGTATTTAAAATTCAAGCTTACTCTATAATTAAACGTTCTATTTGCAGTCGTTCCTTCATTGTCAGCACGAATTTCAATATAATCAATATCTATATATTACATATATAAATATGCATATATTAACACACGTTAAAATTGGATTTATATTACCTCCTCCTTTGTATGTATCTATCCATAAATCTTTTATTATTTTGTTCAGGTTTTGCATTTTTAAAGAATGATACTTCATAATTGCAGTTTGTAAAATTTTGGTATATTTCTCGAGATCATTATTGGCAATCTCGTTTGTTCTTACATCAAGGAATAATCTACCATAACGACCATCAACATCAGAATAATCTGTGGATAATTCGTGTTCATATCTTTTTATCTGATCTCGCATTTGTACAATCTCTCCTCGAATACTTCCACGCTATGAATAGTAATATCATTCCTGTAAGTATGTTTATATTCTATAGAAAGTTTCCTATTTACCTTATCAAGTAACTCTGATTCATCATTTTTAGCTTCATTAAGATCTTGTTTTATTTTATTTATATCATAGTCTCCTAGTTTCTCATCCATGCGACTTAACTTTTCTTCACACTGATTTAATTCTGCCTGTATTTCTCGGTATTTGATTTGGTCTTGTAAATCACGTTCAATTCCACGTCTCTCAGCTTCGTCCTTTTCAATAATTGAAAGTTTATCTTCAATTTTCATGATTTGTTCAGAGGTTTCATTTATTAACTTTTCCATATCTGTCATTTCTCTCTTTAGTACGTCTATTTTTTCATTATTTGTTACTCTTTCACTCCTACACAATAATTACGTTATATTTAAATATAATGAATGATTATATAAATATATATATAGAGAGAGAGCCTTACTTTGATAAATTTAAATTATATTCATCAAGACGTTCATCAAAACGTGTTATATCACGTTCTTTAGTGGATGCCTCTTCTTCTACTTCCCGCCACTTTTTAACAGCTTCTTCATATTCTCTTGTAGCTTTTTGAACCTGTTCTTCTAAAGGAGAGCTATCTTTATCAATTTTCTATTTGTCGAAAATAAATAAATAAAATAAATATATCATTTATAGAAAGAGCTGTTTATATGCATTTAAAAAAAGAAAAAAAAAAAAAAAAAACTTACTTCACATTCATTTATGTGTTCTTGCATTTGTTCTTTCAATTCAGATAACTGAAGCTCAAGACCCACCTTAAAATCTCTTTGATGTTCTAATGTAAGTAACTTTTCTTTTGAGTCATTTAAGGCACGTTCAATAGATTGCTTTTGTCGATAAGCAATATCAATATCTGTATGAAGGCGTTTTATTTCTCGTCGGACAAATTTACTTTTAAAAAAAAAAAGGAAAGCCAAAAAGTTAAGCATTTGAATAGTTTTATAAAGTGGATATAATTACCTTTTTTCTGCAAGAGTTTCTAATTCACCTTGAACATCGAACATAGTACGTGTAGAGCCTGAAAATTGTAATTCATTCTCAATTATTTCTATATCTTGATTTAAAGTTTGAACTTCATTATAAATGCGATTTACGTTCCCTGCAATAAGTAAAAGTTTATCAGCCTTAATCTTGCAATTATCCACTTCCACAAGCTCAGTAGACGCCTAATTTTAGATATAGTAAGTAACGAGCCTATTTTTTTTTTGTTTGTTTAATAAACCATAAAGACTTACAATATCAGCTTTATTAGTTGCTTCTTCTTTTTCAGCTTCAAAAGTATCTACACTTTCTTTGACAGTTGCTAAATCTTTTCTTACTGTTTCCAAATTGATCCAAGTACCCTGAGCATCCTTTAGTTTCTTTTTCTTATTCTCCATAATCGCTAACTGATTCTTTAGTTCATTTTGTTTGGCTGGAATAAAAGATTGCATTTGTTCCAACTATCATCCATATATACATACGTGGTTAAATCAATAAGCTGTATTGACTTTTAACTGTAATAGGTTACCTGAGCATTAAATGTTTCTACTTCAGTATTATCTACAAAATCTCTTGTACACAAAGGACAACAGTTACCACTTTTTTGATTATCCGAGTATTTCTTATAAATCATAAGTGCACCATCCATATTAGCGATTCGTCTTTTTTTTTTTAAAAAAAAAAAAGAAAACAAGGAAAGAAGAGTTTAATTTTCAAACATATATTCTTTTGCATAGATTCCTTACATTCTCCATTCTTCAATTTTTTTTTCTATGGCTGTAATCTCATTTGGTAAATTTTTATTACCGCATACTTTATGTATAATAGCTTCATATCCTAAATAATAAAGAGTATTATTCTTGTGTAAAATAATAATAATCTAGAGTGTATTTTACTTTCTGTCTCCTTTTTTAACTTGTCATAATTTTGTTTCACCATTTTTAATTTAGTATCAGATGCAGATAATTCGCGTGCTGTTTTATTCCTAACTTCGATTAATGACGTTAACTTCTTTTCTTTTGCACTATACATTCAATATGTAAATATGTATATAAAGATATATGTATATATATATATATATATATATATATATATACAGAAAAAGAAAACAAAATGAATAACATTCCTTTCAGGTATATAAGCATTTTTTTTTTTTTTTTTTTTTTTTTTTTTTTTTTTTTTTTTTTGCATACTTCTTGTAAATATAAAGCTCTTTTTCAAGATTTGCTATTGATGGTCTTGATTTTAATAAATACTCAACATCCTGAATACAATCATTATATCTATATTTTTTCGTAAGAACAATAATAATAATAATAATAAAACCACGTTTAGAAAGATGTTAGAAAGTAAATACTGTCATACATACATCTTATTCAGTGTTGTTTCTTTTGTATCCTTTTCTTCCCGTTTTAATGATAGTTTTGCTCGAGCATCACTTTGTTTACTTAGCATCGCCAATTCATCATTTAAATCGCTTATTTTATCATCTAATTCTCTTAGCTCACTTTCCTTTATACTAATCGATTTTTGAATTGATTCAGTCGTATCAGAGCCTATTGTCGCAAGCTTTCGCTTCTATAATGTAATTAAGGCAGCATATGTAAAAATATATATTTGTATATATATCTGTTAACAAGAGTTGAATAAAAATTACTTACATAATCTTCCATTTTATTTTTAATTGAATCAAGTTCAATTTTGGATATCTGAAAGCTCTTGATTTTGTTTGTAATTATATCAATTTGAATTTTATCTTGTTCCTATATAATATCGTGTTTAAAAAATAAAATAAAATAAAATAAAATGGTATTCTCAATAATGAAATAAATGCATTCACTTACAATACGTTTTTGCAAGTATTTCTTATTTTCTTCAATAGACAAATGTCGACTCCTTAAAACTTGTAATTCATCAGAAAGAGCATTTTGTTTAGACATCGCTTCATCCTTTAGTTTTTCATTTTTTGATTCGTTTTCTTTTATCCAATCTTTAAAGGTACGGGCAGCTGTTATACCATCTTCTATTGGTAGATTTAAAGAGTGTGAGGCGTTGATCCTTTGAATTAAATCAGACCGTAACTTTATCTGTCGTTCATGTTCCTCACGTGACGCCTCTAAACGACCCATCTCTAGGTGCCCCTGTGATAATTCATCTCTCATTCTTTTTAACTTTCTTTCCAACTTTGACTTTTCAATCGTTACTGCCACTTTTTCTTCCTGATTTTCGTCTTCCTTGATACGATGTCTTTTCAATAATTCAATCAACTCCTCAGTCGATTCTTCACGATGAGTCATATGAGATTCAATAGAACGTAATGTGCTTTCATAAAACTCTTTCTTATTCGTCAATTGTTGAATTTGATCCCCAATATCTCCAATATGACGAAGGACTTGATTCAGTCGGCTTGTTTCTTGTTCAACAGTTGTAATTTTGGATTCAATCCACTCTAATTTCTCTGCTTTAGCAGTCATCTGCTGATTCAGTTTTCTTAAATGCTCACGTATCTTTTTCGCTTTTACTGTATCTGTCTTCAAGGCCTCTAATCGAACATGACCAAGACGAATCTCTTGTGTCGTTTCTTTACGTATCTCCTTTATATTATCCAATGCAACAGCAAATCGTTTGGAAGAAAATATATCATCAAACTTCTTTTTTAATACACTTGACTCAGAAAGTGGCCAATTACTATCTTCCTGATGACAAAATATAACATTATCTAAAATAGCTTTAGGTACACCCAAGTGGACTAGAAGTTCTGCATCTATATCAGCACATCTGTTAGTAATACTAAATGCCTAATAATAATAATAAATTAGATAAAAATTATTTCACATTTGCATTTTTTTGTCTCTAACCTCTCCTGTCACTGGATCATATTTTAATAATGTATTATCAATTGTTTTCTGAGTAACAGATGCTTTCTTTTGAGTGACAGCTAAAGAACGACTGCAAACGATTTTTTGCCCATTGACATTATAAAACTTAAGCTTCACTTGAGCTTTTACTTCATTAGTACCTGCAATCTAAAATCAGAATACTCAAAAGGTAAGCATTACCCAATAGACAACAGTTTTATATTTAACTCTAAACATGTATTTATATATATACTTTTGGATCATTAACAAATGCACCACCTTTACTATTAGGTGGAGAATCGCCAGTACAAGCAAATCGAAGACTTTCAATTATTGTCTAAAAGGGAAAAGGGGTGGGGGGGGGGAAAGGAAAGAGGTGTGTGTGTGTTTTTTTTAAGAATTTTATTAAAAAAAAAAAAAAAAAAAAAAAAAAAGATTAACATGTCTATTTTGATCTATTACAAAGAATAAAATTACACACAGTTTTACCAGAACCATTAGGCCCAACAATTAAAGTTAAAGGAGAAAAAAAATTTATATAACTTGGTTCCTCTGGACTAAATGAACGAATGCCCAAAATGGCCATACTTTGAATTTGTGACATGATTGATTGATTGATTGAGAAAAAGCAATAAAAGTGTATGTAAAAATATATTTACTTGCTACGGAGAAGAAGAACAAGTTTATTTAATTTAACCTCCGTCCTTTTTTTTTCTTTTCTTTTCTTCATTGGTAGTATGCATGTAAAAAAATAAAATAAAAAAGCACTTTCTATTACGCAGACAGCATGTGTATATAATATAGCCTAATTACATTTAAACTATACATACTTCACTAGTTGATTTTTTTTTCTTTATTTTGCAACAATAACAAAAAAAAAAAACTTTCAATCAAAATTAAATATCGCGTTATCTCATTTTGACGTGTTTTTTTTTTCTTTTTTTTAAAAAAAAAAAAAAAAAAAGCAAGAACAAAATTATGCTCCCTTAAAAAAAAAAAAAAAAAAAAAAAACAAAAAAACAAAAAAAAAAAACAACAAAAAAAAAAAAAAAAGATTAATTCATAGGATTGTTAGATCTGTTGTAATAATGTTGACCTCCACCACCTCGACTCACTTTTCCACGCCAATTATTTAATCTGTTATTATTTTGATTTTGATAATATTGAGATTGTTGCTGTTCTTTATTATTTTGTTGTTGTTGTTGTTGACGTGTAGCTAAAGCTTGTTGATGATTGGGTTGTTGTATTTGAGCTTCATCCAAAGCATTAGGTGCAACGTAAAGACTTTTATCAATGACTGGAGGAATGGGTTGAATTTCTGTTCCTAATTCTCTTTCAATCTTATAAAGATTAAATCGATCTTCATAAGTAATTAAATTGATAGCTAAACCCAAATGACCAAAACGACCTGAACGACCAATACGATGCAAATAAGTTTCAGCATTTTTTGGGAAATCAAAGTTAATAACCACATTCACTGCTTGAATATCAATACCACGTGTCAATAAATCTGAACACACCAAGTTACGACATACACCATTTCTAAAGTCATGAAATACACGATTACGATGACTTTGTAACATTTTAGCATGTGAATAAAAGCACGAATAGCCCAGCTCAGTGATTTTCTTTGCTAAAAGCTCTACACGATTTGTAGAATTACAGAAAATAATAGATTGATTAATTTGCAACTAAATAGATATAAAGAAGATAAGTCAAAACAGATAGAATATAGAAGGAGTATTTATATACCTTTGAGAATAATGTATTTAAACAATGCACTTTTTGCTTTTCTTCTACATAAGCATAATATTGAGTGACACCTCGAAGCGTTAATTCGTCCATTAGATTGATTTCATAAGGTTTAACTAAAAATTTATCTTTGAAGTTTTTCACAATTAAAGGGAAAGTAGCACTGAATAACATGATTTGTCTGTCTTTAGGGAAGAATTGAATAAGTTGTTCGATAATAGGTGTAAATTCAGGAGATAAAAGTTTATCAGCTTCATCCATCACAAAGGTAGTTGCTTCACTAAAATCGGCTACACCTTTAGAAGCTAAATCAAGAATACGGCCTGGTGTACCCACCACAACATGAACAACTTCATTTAAACGCATGATATCATCCTTTAATGTTGTACCGCCTGTTGTAACCATAATTTGAAGATTAAGATGTTTACCTAATGTTTTACACACTTGTGATGTCTGAAGGGCTAGTTCACGAGTAGGTACAAGTAATAATGCTTGAATCTTTGGTTTTTTATTGTTAATCTTTTCTAAGGTAGGAATCACAAAGGCAGCTGTTTTACCGGTACCATTTTTAGCTCTAGCAAGAATATCGCGTCCAGTTAATGCAATGGGTATAGCTTCTTCCTGAATAGGTGAAGGTCTTTCAAATCCTGCTTCAAAAATACCCATCAATAATTCTCTTTTTAAAAAATAGTCTTCAAATTCATTTCCTTTTGTCGCTGTTACATCCTATTATATACATGTTAGAAAGATGTCACCTTTATCTATATAAAATATATACATCTATCTATACATACCTCTGTTTGTGGTCTAACATCCTTAGCAGGAAGAATAAGATTCTTTTTCCAGTTATCGTTTTCGTGACTACACCATTCAGTTTTAATTTTTTAAGTTCATTGTTGTATTTCAATACTAGTACATGTTTATATATAAATACCTCATGATTAACAGTAAATTGTAATTTAAATAATCGGATTAAAATTTAGCTTTGTTTGTTTTGTGTGTCTTTTTCGAATTGAATAAGATTTCGTTTCTTTTTATTTTCTTTGAAAAAAAAAATAAAATAAAATAAAATAAAATAAAAAAATAAAATAAAATAAAATAAAAATAAAATAAAATAAAAATAAAATAAAAATAAAAAAAAAGTTGAAATAAGAAAGGGTTTATTGCTTGTTTACAAGTAGTTAAGGATGAATAAACAAGAGAAAATAAAATAAAAGTTGTTTAAATAACTTTCTTGAATGAAGATAGAAAAGAAGAAGAAGAAGAAGAAGAAAAAAAATTTTTTTATTATTATTATTATTATTATTATTGTTGTTGTTAATAATATAAATAAATTAGTTATCCGCTCGCTGCTACTATTACTGCTACTGCTACTACTGCTACTGCTATTACTGCTACTGCTATTACTGCTGCTGTCGTCACTACAATATTACTTCGTTAAAAATTAAATTATCTACGTATTTACATTCAATTTGTACAAATCCATAAGGGATATCACTATCCCAGTAATCAAATTCACGATATGTTCTACGAATAGAATTCTCTTCTAAATGGTCCCAATCTTCATATTTCATAACATAATTTTTTACTTTTTCTGATTTTATATAATCAAGTCTTCTTAATTGTCGAACATGCTTTGTTGTAGTTGACTTGTTTCTTTGACAGCATAAATGATACCATCTCGTACAAAGTCTTTTAGATTGTCTCTTCCAATCATGTTCATTTCTATTCGAATAATTAACAGCTAATAGAGCAGCATCTATATTACATTTTTCTACATAGGGACTTGGTCGAAGATAGACGTGTTCTAATTTTAACGTTTTTAAATGTTGATAAGGTAAAGCAATATGAATCTTGTTTGCTAAGCTATCTTTATCTTTTACACAATGAATTAACTCAAAATATTCTAACTGAGGACAATATTTAGCTATGGCATGCATAGCCTCTGTTGTAAAATGAATCTGATTCAAGTAAATTGATTTAATATTAGAAACAGTGATCGTACCATCACCTTCGTCTCTTTTAGAATAGCCAAGTCGAGCTATACTTAAACTAAGTCTTTCAAGTTGAGGACAATATTTTACAATCGTGTCAATATCGCATCCATAATTCCATGAATAACAATAGCGACCACAACTAAGCTCAAGTTCAGTTAAACGATGACAAGTCCCGATCGTTTTCATCACGTTTTCTATATTTCCTAAATCACGCCATAATTGAACTCCAAGTGTTCTTGTCTTTATAGGACTTGTACATGCCATAAAGGTAGCAAAGGAATTTGAAGCCAATTTCCCATACATATTTCTATCAAGACATATATTATTTAATTCGACTAGACCTGATGATGTTACCCTTGATAATGAATCAAAGAATTTACTCTCGGTCGTTATCTTCAAGACAGATTCTAATTGTCCTAAATTCACTGATTCAAGTGAACGACATTCAGTAGCAATTCGATGAAATCCTTCTTGAATAGACTCAATATCTCTCCAAGTGCATGTTTGTTTATAAGCTGGATCCCACTTTACATTCAAATTCAAGTCGACTATATGAGGATATAATTTAGCAATACTTTCAATCCAGGTAGAGTGAGCTAAAGAGCTATGGTTGATATCTAATTTTCGCATCCTTTGGTTAGCAGGTATCTGATCCAATGGCGACGATGAGATTGTAAGCACAACATCGATTAATGTTAACTGCACTAGACTAGGTAACAGTGCATGTAAATGGATGATATCATCTAATGTGAACTCTGTTCTCTCATTTGCTTGTCTGGATGTAATCAGATTAAAATGATCTCGACCATACATGGTTAACCGTTTAAGATGGGGTGTAAGAGTCAATAAATGAAGTAAAGCACTAGTCGTTGCTCCCTTTGTAGAACATTTTGTTCTATGCATGGGATTGACTATATTCCCCTTGAGTATGAGTTCCTCTAATCCAAATCCATATTCAGATAATAAAGGATAAGAGGTCTGAATACAATCTAACGGCGGTAATGCCTTCATTCTCTTCCATGTATTCTTTTTTATTACATGATAGGAGGATACATTGTGTTGATATCTCCATAATTTAGGATTAAAATAGAGTGATTCAAGTAGAGGAAATAAATAGGGTAAAGACTCAATTTCATTCTGAGATAATCCTACATTATCTTTCATATACAAATGTCGTATATAAAGATGGATCTCTTCACTTTGTTGGATGCAATTTAAGAATTGTATAAATTGACGACGACTTGTCAAAACTACATTCCTATAAAGAGATGGACGAAGCGCTCGATACCAATTTTTACAGACATGAAGACATTGATATTTTTTATTATCATTTAATATATTCGATACAATCAAATCGAGTATTTCACTTGGGAGTAAAGATAAATACATTGTTAAAGGAAAGAAATACAAGCTGAATCATTATTATTTGACATGTTGTGTGTGGGGGGGGGAATAAATCATTTTTTATAGTCACTCTCTCTGTCTGTGTGTGTGTGTGTATATATATATATTAAGTCGCCGATTAAATAAAGCTTCCTTAAATTCTTTCAAAAAAAAAAAATAATATAGCATGCCTTATGCGAATAGTACAATGATTTCTTTACTTATTCAGAAATATAAACTCAGACAGATTGGATTTGATAATAAGAGTGAAGCATGCAGCACTAACCTGAGAAGAAATAGGGCTATTGTATTTAACAAGTTAAGATATTATTATTATTTATGAATATAAAAAAGAAAGAAAAAAGACGGCTGGAATTCAATTTGATTACAAATAATGATCATTAGAAGAAAAAGTTATTTTAATGCAGAAAATTCAAAAAGAAAAAAAAAAAAAAGCTGCATAATAAAAATTATCATCAAAAAGGCGTTGTCCATCCATTATTACTTGGGAATGGAGGAATGATGATTTAAACCTTTCATACGTTTCCAAATATCGTCTTTATTCTGTGACTGTTGTTCCCATTGTTCATGATCAGCTGCTGTATAGATTTTTACTTCTTCTTCGTGAACTTGATTTTTATAGGATTCTCCAGCTCTATTATTATCTAATTCCTTGTTATAAACAAATAACGGATAATCTCTCTCATCACCAAATACATCGTGACTATCATGATGATGACCAGAAGGAGGGATAGGTCGCATCCATCTAGGATTTAACCTTCTGGCATTCTTCCGAATACGTCTTACATACATATAAGCACCGCCTATAGATAATAAAAGAATGGCTGTCACACAAAGACCAATGATAAGTCCTTTATGGTTCTTTGAATTGGACGTCATAGAACGAAGTGGATTATCGAGAACACTAAAATCATAATCAAGAGGGTAAAAATCAGTTGAATTCACACTTGGTAAAGGAAATTGACAGGTTGATGATAAAGCAATTGTATCACTATCACCCACTACTCTATTTTGAGTATCTATCTTATCTACCCATTTCCATTGATTCATGTCAAGGATATAAATATTTTCATTGTAATTCACTTCATTTGTCATTCCCATTAAAAGAACCATATAATTATTGATATTCACTGCATTATGACCATAAAGAGAACCAGGAGAAGAAGTTCCAGTAACAGGCTGCTTTCTCCATGTTAAAGTACATGTATCAAGAATATAGACATCATTTGATGCAGCTTGAAATAATCCTGATTTACCATGATAATAATATCCTCCATAAATAACTATCGATCTATTATCAAGTCCTATCATATAAAATAAAATATTATATTCCAATATTTTTTTTTTAGCCAATCTTGTTAACTTTACTATACCTAAAGCAGTGGAATATCTATTTATTTATTAAAAAAAGGAAAAAAAGAAAAGAAAATGAGTTATATGATGTATTCAACGTGAATAATAATAAAAGGAAAAAGAAAATTACGCTAATCTAGCATCTGGAATATCACCTAACGTAGCAATGGATACAGCAGTATTACTAGCAATATCGTATACTAGAACAAAATAAAATAAAGACGTCAATAAAAAGTTAAAATTATATACTTTCTTTCTTTCATTTCCTTATTTACTTAGAACACTTTTAAAATCTGCTAATACTCGATCTAATGTAGCATTTGCACTATCTGTTAATCCACCCATAATAAACACTCGATTGTTACTGTATAATAATAGTTATTACGAATCAATTACTTGTCATTTTTTCTTTGTTTCGTTTTGTTTCGTTTCTTTTTTCTTTACTTACATAATATTTGATGAGTGTGCAGAGCGTCCTGGACGGTGAGCTTTAGGGTATAAAGGAGAAAGCTTTGTCCATTTACCAGTATTAGTATCAAAACTGGTGAAATCGTTAGACTTGCAAAAAAAAAATTAGCTATAAAATATCTATATTGTGTACATATTGAATATATTACCGCTGATGCACCAAGTTTGGTTGGTTGCCCACCATAATAATAAGCCATATTTGTAGAAGGATTGACTGAAGCAGTCATCAAGTATTGAGGTGCTGGTCTATCAGCAGCTTCTTGATAAACTACAATAAATCAATACATCTTTGAGAATTTATACTACTGCTGAAAGGAATAAGAATGTTTATATTACCATATTCCCAACCATCTATGGCTGGTGTGTATTTCATTAAATTTTGCATTTCTCTACTTGTGCCTTCTCCTCCTTGAACAAACACTTGATTTTTAGCTCCTTGAAAGGCGACGCCATATGTGAAAGGCTTCAAGACATGATCCGTAGGAGAAGGCCCTGTACGAATTTGCCAATTAGGTGCATGTATATCGATGCCATATGTAAAGTTAAGGATGGGAACTTGTAATGTATTCTATTTTCAATTTATATCAGCAATTTATTTGTTATAAATAGATGGATTGTCCTATACATTAGAACCACCAATAATATAAACGTTATTTGACTGAATGACTGTTGAAAAATAAGATCTATGTTCTGACGGTTGTAAGGCTGAAATTGAACTACTAAAAAGGAAGGAAAAAAGAATAGAAGCAGTTTGAACACTACTAACAAATCTCATTTTATGATTGACCGAAAAAAAAAAAGGATAGGAAAGGATTTTATATTTTTTTAAAAGAAAAAAAAATCAAAAAGAAAGAATTTATAAATACACACACATTTATGAAAAAAAAAAGCATGTTATAACAAAATCTTCATAAATTTAAGGGAATACAATTGTTGTACAATGTTGTATAGTTACCTGTGAAATGCACACGCATACTACAACTGAAAAAAAAAAAAAAAAAAAAAATAGTACCTTGTTTGACTGAGTTTTACAGTACAATTCAAGAGGAGTTTATTCATTAGTTCCTTTTCTAGATGAATCAAAAATAAAAAAGATAGACACTATGTTTACTTGTGTTGGATAACGTGAATTAACAATGTAAACTGTTATAGTAGACATAGATGATAAAGTCTGCTACCAAGTTGCTTAATTGAACAAAACTTTGTAGCCTTTTTTTTTTTTATAAATATATCAAACTGACTACATCAACATCTATTTGACAGAAGGCTTCTCTCTTAACTTTGTATTGACGACTGATGATTGTATTGTTGGCATATTCTCTTTCTCTACAGTTGATTGATATTTTTTTCTTTTATCCATGCTATTTTTACTTTTATCTTTTCTATACAATTTCCTAATAAAGGTGTTTAATCTATAATGTTGAAAAACTGTGGTGATCCTGACAAAACAGTATATATTCAAAAAAAAAAAAAACTGCCAATAAGATTTGATTATACAATTACAAGTACCTGTAAACATTTAAAGATCGCCCATTGGTTCTAATTTTTTTTGTTGTCAAGTTTCTGAAAGGGTCGGTTGCTATTTTGTAGTTACTGCAGTTTTTGCTTAGTTTGATAGGTCTGTGCGTTTCTAGAGTGATATATTTTCATCAGTTTGTATAAATGCTTGCTGCTATCACTTGACTTTCAATTACTTGAAGAAAAAAAGTTTATTATTAATTCTTACACATTTCAATTAAGCTAATTCAGATATTAGCCTATTAAATAGTCTTTTTTTTTCTTTTATACCGGCATTTGAATAAATGAATGAATAAAGAATTATTATCTTACTATTTCTTTTGTTTACAAAATTTAAAGAAAAAGAAAAAAAAAAGGTAATCCCAAAAAAAGAAAAATATAGTCCAAAATTACTATTTATTACATCAAATATTTCATATTATATAATCTATTCTTAATGAACTTTAATTTAACTATTATACATAAACAAAATTAAAAAAAAAAAAAAAACTAGTTTGACAGGTAGAGCAGATTCCAAGTTGACCTGGAACAAACGGACTTTCCTCAGTAATTTTAGCAAAAAAAAAAAAAAAAAACTCAGAAGCTTCAATTGTTTAGTTTTAAATAGGAAAAATCTAAAAAAAAAGGTTCAAAAATAAAATTTAAATAAATATTTTTTTCTTTTTCTCATTTTTTTTTTTTTAATACTTCATTTTTCTTTAAGAATAAGAGATGAAAATTTTAAATTCAAATAGATTAACCATTTGTGTACTATTAATTCTATACACCTGCAGCTATGTAGTACATGCCAAATTAAACACAACGCATTATGATACTTCATCGACTAATGTTGTGGACACTACATATCAAGATACTGATGTGGATACTACTCCTATAGACTCTACTGCCACTAATCAAGATCCTGAAGCCATCAATCAAGACCCTGATTATGACGAAGTAAGTAATACTAAGATAAATACTATTATAATTTACGTTACTGATTTTTTTATTATTATCGTAGACCACAACTACTAAAGCAGAAGCACAGTCTGCTACTGTTATTGCTACTTCAGAAGTTCATCCTATTGCTACTTCAAAAGTCAATCCTACTACTTCAGAAGCCCATCCTATTGCTACTACTACTGCAACCTCAGAAGCTCAACCTACTACCACTTCAGAAGCTCAACATACAACAACAAAAGCAAGAGAAACAACTCCTCCTACTACTACTGCCGCTCCTCCTGCTCCCATAAACACCGAAATAGTTTATACTACCACCACTAAAAATAATGCACCTAGTACTACATCAAGTATAGAAGATAATACTCAAACAACAACTCATGAACAACCTCCTATGACTACAAAAAGACCTGCTACTCCAACTACAATAATCGCAAGTTCTTCCTCTGATTCTAGCAACAATGAAAGTTCTACTAATGAACCCGCCGCAACTAGTTCATTAGATCAGCCACCTGTAAATACTTCTACTCAAACAGATGAAGGAAATGAGCCTACTACTACATCATCCTCCTCTTCCTCCTCCTCCTCTTCGAATCCACTTGCACCTACATCTTCAGGGGAAAATGCTCAACAAGATAATAATACACCCAGCAACTCAAATAAGGCAGGTGTTATTGCAGGTTCTGTAGTAGGCGGTGTTGCCGGTCTCGTTTTGATTGGTGGCCTCTTGGCCTTCATTATTCGACGCGGAAGATTATCAAATCATAAAAATAATAAGAAAGCCAAGTTCAGTCAAGATGACTATACGATTAATATGACTCAGAACGATTTTGGTCCTAATTCTCATTATAATAATACTGCTGCAACAACGACTCATAATATACCAGCAGGTGAAACCGTTGCTTCAAACGAACCTTTATCACCTTTTGATCATACAAACCATCATTATGTGCCACCACCACAACCAGCAGCAGCAGCAGCAGCAGCAGGTATGCTATATGGAACAGTACCAAATGATCCTTATCATGTGGCAGATTATCAAGAAAACTATAGTCAACCAGGCAGTGATGGTTATGGTGGATACTATGATTATACTCCGCAAGAAGGAACTTATAATAATAATAATAATTATCAACATATGCATTATACTGATGTCACATCTCCTTCAAGTTCTGGTAATATGTCTGAGACTCTCTATTCTGTTCAATATTCTGCTCAATATCCATTGGATAAACCAAATGCAAAAGACTTTGATAGCAAACCAAATGAGTTGTAAAAAAAAAAAAAAAAAAAAAAAATAGTAATACTATTTACTTGTTATATAATATATTAATACACTATAAATATGTACATTTTATTAATTATACTAAATGTTAATTTATTTTATTTTATTTTACTGCTTCAATTTTATTTCTGTCAAAAAAAAAAAAAAAATAAAAAAATACTGTTGTGTATTTCTACACGTGAATCTATTTTTAACAAAAAAAAAATACATGTTTCAGAGTGAAATCAAATAGAAGACTTTTGTTTTAATTTGCTGCACATGTATAGTTGATATTTATAAAATAAAAACTGTGTTTTAAATCATTTTCATTCTTTTTTTTGCCAAGGAACCAACACTATATTTTTTTTTTTACTAGGGTAAAAAAAAAAAAAAAAAAAACTAATTATACGATATTTATTGACAATAAACACATGATAAAATAATATTCTATTATTCGGGTCAGATCAAAAAGGGGAAGAAATAAAGAAACTAAAAAAAAAAAAAAAAAAAAAACAATTTTTGATAGTCAAAAGGGAAAAAAGGTGGTAAAGAGAAGGAAAAGAACTATATCTTCAGATATTAAATGAATGACTGCATAATCATTTGATCAAGGCAGTACGAATAAAAGAGGAGGAGGAGAGATCTTATTATGGTGAAGATAATAAAGTCCAAAGAGTATGCGACATATTGTAGGTCAAAAAAAAATTATATACTACTTCCAGAAAACAGTGAGACATAGAATAAAAAAAAAACAAATATAAGTTTGAAGCGCATTCATTACATAAGAGTTTGTCATCAGATGTACGAAGGTATTTACACTCATTTTCTCCTTGAGTAAATCTAGTATTAAAAAGAGAGAAAAAGAAAATACTTTATTAAGAGTTACTAGTAGGTGGATTATTGCTTCAATGTACCACTATTAATGAGTTAAAAAAAACCGTCTTATTATTTATAAAACAATGATTTAACAATATTCAGCAGTACAAAATATCGACTAAAAAGTCTTCTTATTAATAATGGATAGTTTGATATGCTTACTTTAGTAAAGCCATATATGACACGCTATATTACATAATCAGACAATGATAGGATTGGTGGTGCCTGAATACATCAATAATATTGAATCAGCCTTTTTGATAGTAAAATATAAGAATAAACCTATAAAATTGGATTTCTATCAATTCAGAATACTTGATTTAATGAGGTTTATCTATTTTATTTAGGATGTTTGATCCACTCATTTTCGTTCATGTAAGATGGGTCAATGAAGTTCAATTTAATTTGTAACTTACTCATTTCACACTTTTGCACATCATACCTCAAATTACTAATATAAAGACATAATAAAGACCTTAAGAACTGTTAGATTACGTGTATATACTAACTTGTTAAATTTAGTTATAAATTCCTTTGCTAATATCCATTATTTAATTTACATATAGCATATAGAGTCTGTATACATTTTCTGATGCTTCCTTCTAGATACATAAATAAATATACAAATATACATTCCATGTATTATTTTAGAAGAATGTATACATAGATAATGTAGTAGATGTTTACACTTATAAAGCCAGATGTTTATTCCTACTTTGGAATCTTTTGTCAATAATCGTAATAATGATGTTTAATAGAAATGTTCAAATTTTGAAAACTTGAAAATTATTTTAGTATAATTAATTCTATAATATAAAGCGTATTATAAACACGTTTTTTTTTATTAAACTTGATTATATTGATATTTATATTATTATCATTCTCAATAGCTTGCTTTCTTTTACATTCTTATACTTTAATATAATATAGGCTTATGCTGAGATTGTATTATTATTATTTTTTATAAGAAACTAAAGGCTTATGATTTATTGCTCATGATATTTAACAAATAATAAAAATAATCATAATAAAAAAAGACGATATTATATGTGACAATTAAATAATTTATTATATTTATTAAAATTTATATAATATACAGGAGAGTAGCCTTCCTCCTGTTGAGGCTAGTAGATTTACTTACCTATATTTTATTCTTTAGTATAAAATTAGTATTAGTTAATTTTAATGTTAGATATAATTTATATTATATTTATTTACCTATTGCTGGTTTGTCTATTCAGCACCACCATAACCAAGTAATATCAGAGAAAAATGAGTCCTATATGTATCTATATATATATATATAAAAATAACCTCATGAGCTTGCTGAATATTTAAACTCTGCTGCTGAAGTATGGCCTAGGGGGCTGTGTCATGGTCTTCCAAACGCAAGGGAGTCTTGACATCTTTCTTCTTTTCTTCTGCCATTGGACAAGTCCTCACCCCAGATCTTTAATACAACTTGCATACTTCAACAGCACAAATCTCTTAAGGGTTCCTTAACTTTTAAATATTTTTCACCAAAGGTCACCAGAAATTTTGATAATAAAAAAGTAGAGTAGATTATAAGAAGAGAGAAGGGTTTGTGTGTGAATAATGAAAGAGAAAAAAGAAAATTTAATTGTAGAAAAAGGTCCCTATTTATATTAATTTGAATTTGCTTGGATATACTAATTAAAAGGAGATAGTGTAAATTTAGGCAAGTTATTCATATTGCATTGAATCGTATGCATAATTTATTTATTTTTGTACAATGTACTGTACTACTTTCGGAGGAAGGAAGTCCGATTGTTTTTAAGGAGAGAATAACAATAATAACAATAATAATAATAATAATATAATATACAATTTTATTAATATAAAGTGGGGGGGGGGAAACACAGAGCTCACACCGTTACTTTTTTAATTATTCCACACTTTGATAAGAATTATTATATTAAAAAATTGTATATTTTTATAATGTATTCTTTATTTTTATTTTTTACAAAGGGGAATCTAGAATAAAAGGAGGCGAAATGAATGAGAAGAATGAGAAGAAAAAGAAGAAAAGCCTCATGCAGATATAAACAAAGGAGAAGCATACATACATACTTGAAACTTGTACATGTTTATTTAAGCATGTAAATAACGTTTTATCAAATGAGGGAATATGACTATTAGAGAATGTATAACATGCTATAATATTATTTTTAACTATAAAAAAGAGCACGACACTTTTTATATAATAAAGTAACTTCAAATATACTTTACATGTAAGAAAAGATAAGGATGCAAAAGGGAGAAATAAAATAAACTTTCATTTATTTATTTAATTACAAGTTATAATTTTTACCATTTTCAGAATAGCTTTTGAACTGATCATCCACTTTTTTTTTTCTTTTTTGTTGATCATTTTTGTGTTTCCCCAAAAAAAATAAATCTTTGTCCAGAACAATGTAATTTAACACGTATTATTTGTCAAAAATATATACAAATATATAAAGCATGCTATAATGTAAATTATAGTATTTTAAGCTGGAAGAAGAGTATGCGTATTGTATATATTTATTCAATGCTATGAATTGAAAGGAAAAAAAAAGGGGGGCATCAAGGGTTATATCATAATACTACTATAAGCTGTACTTGGTACCGCTGTAACTCCTTTAAATATAATAAAAAAGAGGAAAAAAAATAACATATAAAAAGATCAAATTCACGACTAAGAAATGCGTATACAGAGCGAACCATGAGTAACTATTAAAAGAGCAAAAGTTATAATCTGGAAGATATTGTGTTTTTACACAATGTTCCAGTATATTTATTTTTTTTTAAATATAGCAAAATTATTCAATAAGGAAAAAAACACTCCTAAAAGTAGATTCTCTATGAAATGTTGAAAGCTTCCCAAAAGAATTAATATATATTTTTAGCTACAGATCAGAGATATAATTAATGTTAAACAGCATTTTAAAATTTTCTGATCTGTGAATTACGCTCAACACTATCAATGTAATACACTAGTTACTAAAGAATAAATGGTTATTCAGGTCTTGAATATTTCCTGTTGTATAGTTAAAAATACAATATATTTAAAAGTCTAACCAGATCATCAAACTTAGTCTACAGCCAATTATTACTATTTATTTATTTTATTTTATTTTTTTTTTTCTGCATTAAATATTTATGAATCTCAGTCGCTGCGATATGATACAGCGCTCACTGTAATATTTTATTACTGTCAAAGAAACTAGGTTGGGCCAATGAGAAAAAATTTGGTCGCTTCAAAATTGAACTGGGACACCAATGCAAAAATGGGACATCAACATGAAAGTGGGATATATTGAGACACGCTTAGTTTTTGGGCGAATGTATAAACAAGAAGCTATAAACTTGTTCCATTTAACAAGAAAGGTCACTAATAGACTATCAGACTACTAAGATGATCATCCAGATTAGGATATGATTCACCTAACTTGAATGATCCTGGAACGAACAATCCTCATGGAGAATATCCCAGATTCGAACTACTTAGGACAATAAGGAGCATTTCTGTGAGTTTGGTGGAGTGAGTGAACTATCATTTTTGAAATAATAAAGCCAAGTAAAGTGATTAGGATACGTAGAATGTAGGGTTTTCATTATTCGTAAGAAAGAAAGACCTAGAGCCACCAGGTCTTGGTTACAATCATTATTTATAGTCTGTAATATTGGGCTCCGTAAGTAGTCCAGGTACCAGTGGATCAGAAAACCGACAATTTCATACGATTATATTCATACAAGTAACAAATAACGATAAATGTATGTAAAAGGAGATCATCTTGGATCAATAAAGTTCTTCGGTCAGTTTACATTGAATAAACACTCACACAAGCATCTAGATTACCCTACTGTTTTTATCTACCGATTCTACAGAATAAAAACTTAAAGGACATCCCCTTTCTCCTATTTTATTGTCATTTATGCTGATACCCATCAATTATCGGTCGAGAGTCGGCAACTCTGATCGTGAAACCAACACCTCCTGCTGAATCTATCCGAGGACAGCTTGCTAACTTTACAAAATAATAATAAATTCTTTGTTTACCAAGGAAAGACTGTTCCATGGTAAAGCAGATTACGTAAGAAATAATAATAGATATACATGTATTAATAGGATTAAAAATATGTATGTTTGATCTGATAAAAATAAAATTAGTTCTTATATATTTATAATAGTATTATTTGTATAATGATAATGATAGTGATAATGACAATGATATAGATAAATAGTTTAATAAATGTAATGTGTATATAAAGAATGCGTTTTCTTTCCTTTTCAAAAGCAACATGATTTCTCTTTCTTTCTTATTCTTGTTCTCTGTGTCATCCGCCTTAAACTTGAATCACCAAAATGTACACCACTCCCACTTCGTTCAGGATCAATTTGACCTGTTTCTATTTTACTTAAAATTGATTTTGCACATTTAAAGAACATATCTTCTACCCCGTCACCTGTTAGTGCACTTGCTTCCAAAAACATCATTTCTATATGTATCCAGGTATTATATAATCTACTTCATTTTATCCAAGAATATGTTTTATTTACCATGCTCTTGTGCAAATCGACTTGCTTCTAAATACGAGACTTCTCTTTCATCACTTTTATCATTCTTATTACCAACTAATATAATGACTAGTTCTGGATTTGCTAATGTTCTAACATCTGTTAACCAAGACCTTACACCTAAAAATGTATCTCGACTTTTATAGATAGTATAATTAGTTATATGCATCTCCTCTTCCTCATTATCTTTCTTTCTTTATTTACTTGCAAATATCATATACAACCAGAGCACCAGCAGCTCCACGAAAATAGCTTTTAGTTAATGACCTAAATCGTTCCTTATATAAAATAATATCATTATTATGTGATATGACGCTACTATCATTTATTTTATTTTATTTTTATTTTTTTTATTTTATTTTTTTTTTTCATTTACTTGTCCTGCTGTATCCCATATTTGTAATTTTATACTTTTATCTGCTATATGTATAATTCGTGTACCGAATTCCATACCAATTGTGTTTATAGAATCCTTTTTAACTATCATAAATACATATTGTATATAGCCAATGCATACAAACGTTACAGATAGATAAACTTACATTGATTTTCAAGAAAATGGTGTAGTAAACAAGATCTAAAGTGTGTACAAATACGTTGAGTAAAATACAGTTATTGTAACTTGCTATAAACAAAACTTACTTTCCAGTTCCAGAATCACCAACAAGTAATAACTTCAATAAGAAATCTAATGAATGGACATTATAAAATAAAATAAAAAATAAGCACTCCATTGTTATAGTTAAGTTTTGTTTTCAGTTTACCATATGCATCAGCTAACATAATTTAGGTATGTATTTTATAGATTATATAAATTTTATTTTTATAATTGTATATTCATATACTGATTATATTATTTATTTAATAATATTTATCATGAAGAAACACAGCTTAGGGGGAAAAAAAAATCATAATTAGATAGCGGAAATTCAAAAAAATTATTATTAATTGATTTTCTTTTTTTTTTTTTTGTATGCAAAGACGATAATCACTATCTATATTTTACAAAAGAAAAAAAAAATAGAGGGCAATTATGATATTAGACAACGCAAGTCGATGATGAATATCAGTGCCTGTTTGAAGAAAAAAAATATTGAATATCGTTAGTACATTATTATTGTTGCAATAGAAAAAATAAACACCAAGGCGTTACTGAAGGTCTCTAAGCCTTTGCGGGTCACGTGTTTGATTTATTAGAAAACTTGGTATACAATGGTGTAATTCACATAACCAGAAGGCAACTTGCACGAAAGAAAAAGAAGTTTGACACAAACCAATTTGATCATAACAAATATCCCCCTTCTTCCCTCCCTCTACTACTTTATTGGAAACGGTCAAATACACCCAATCTCATATTAAACAATGTAATTCGCTTAACACCAAAAGATGATTTTTACCTTGAATTTGTCTATTGTTTATTTGCTATTTTAATAAAGAACGTTGAAAATATCGCTGCTGTTGTTTGGTAAACAATGGGGGAGGGGAGAGTAGTGAAGGCGAATTTCATAAAGCTTACAACTCCTTAGGTCAAAATGATTGAACTATGCACAATAAATGAACTTTTTTAGTTTTCATTAATTTTTTTTCTTATTTTTTTGTGAATTATTATTTTATTTAGTTAACTTGATGAAACGAAAAAAAAAAAAATGAAGAGAAATAGATAAAGTAGTGGGGGAAAAAAACTGACATTATTCGGATTCTTTGTAGGGACGGCTGAGTTTGTCAATTTGACTAACTATCCTAGGGATGATATTGTAGACAGCTGTGGTAGGGAAATGAACAGGATTAGTAATACCATGGTTTCCAATATACATCCCAAAGTTGTCAAAGAGTTGTGGAGATGATTCCTAAGTAGAGGTCAATATCAGTCATTGAATCAGGATGCCGTAGATATCGAAGGGTTTAATATAGACAATCTGGTGAGAAATACAAATATGGAAAGTAGATGGAGAGGGCTCTTTGCCAGATTTGCTGTTTAATGGGACACAAAACGAGAAAATGGTAGAGGGAGTCTTCCCCAGAGCCACAGAGGGAGTAGGTAGAGGAGTAAGAATTGAATTTAGTAAGGAGTTTCTTGTGAAATACACCGATTAAGTGAACGATAAAAAAAAAAGTACGAGCGTGGTGATACATGATAACTTTCCAAAATTGTTGAATTGATAAGGAGGAGAAGTTATCATGATCATCCAGTCGAGGCAGAAAATAAACACGAAGGTTACGCACAGGAAAGCGAAGCCAGCGTACGGAGCTTGTGGAGGTATTAATGGAGCCATTCGAAAGACAGGCGTTCTGTATCAGCGGTGGTGCCAGGATGTGTGGCCATACAAAGGCTTGTAAAACCGCTTGGTGTTGTTGTAGAATATCTTGAAAGAGAAGATGATAATTCTTAAGCGTCTGTATTGGTTGTTGATTTTAATCCAGACATGTACTGTTGAGCGGTTCGCTATTTGTGAACTGTCTTCAGGTATTTAGCTGAGCTTTCCCCTTGTTCTCTCCACGCGACTCCTGACTTTAATGCTGCTATTTCCACAATTTCTTTTTAAAGTTGAGCAATCATTGTTTTAATTTTTGGCAAAAAGCGTGTAAAGAAATGCCCGTAGGCAGTTTAGGTCTAAGCGACCTATTCTTCTTCTTTTCAAGTAATTTAAGTGATGATTTACGCCAGGACGCATGTTTAATTCTAAATGATCTGATGCATTGTTTAGTCGTCATTTTAATTTCCTCCCATAGCAATTGAGTATTAGTATTTGATAACCTGTCTTGTTTCAACACTTTCCAAAGTCGTGCTGACAAGTTGTATAGGAAGTTTTTGTTGGACGCATAAGCTGGATTCCCTCTCCACGGACCTGGGCCCATTTTTGACTCACCCAGCTGGCTGAGGCTGAGTATAAAGAAAAGTATGATCTGGCCATTGTGGATTAATAAAGTCTATAGAGGTATTAGTGATCAGCTTATGTAAAGATGAACCATAATATATATAATCAATAGTCGACAAGACTCTATGGGAACGTTGAAAAATAGGGATAGTATTCAAGCTGTTATATAACATGGCATTGATAAACAGGTCATTGAGAAAGGTGATCCAATCTTTTGAGGTTTCGTATAATCCTTTGCTGCTAATAATATCCCATTCGAGATCATAATTAAAACCCCCCCTGAAATGATTAAATAGTGTAAGTCAATAGTGTCCGACAGTTGATAAAGCATATCACACACAGATTGAAAAAATTCTTGCCGGTCATTGTTGGAATTTGCGGGAGTGTAAATATTGAGTATGTAAAAAATATGAGGATGTTGAACTTTGCATAAAATAAAACGATCTGAAGTAAATATATGGTCAGTAGTAACCTGTGTTAGAATATATTGAGTAGAAAATGAAACGATACCACAGTGTGGGAGTCCAAAATGTTTGTTGAGCTTGGAACTGGATATCTAGAGAAGTAATAGTAGAAGGAGAGGCATGGGTTTCTTAAAAGCAAATAATAACGAGTCATTGTTCTCGAAGGTGGCGAATATATAATGATTGTTCTATTGAAGAGATTGTTTTAACTAAAATTGTTGCAGTTTAGTGTTCCATAATTAAATTTGTAATTTCTTTCCGATCATTGGTTATTAGAATCAGATTAGTGCTATGAAGGATTTTTCTTCTGTCGAATTATATTGCCACCATTATCATCATTTGGTATATGGAAGGAAACACCAGCATTAATTCCCTGAGAAATTTCTGCTCCATTATTATCCATAAGTGAATGGTTGGCTGGGGGTGGAGCTTACAAAAGTTTTATAAGGTAATACTGACGGAGTTGTCATTATTGTCAGACGTAGGGTTAGTAGGTTGATCTATCTCACCGTTACTAACATAATCCATGAAGGCATCAGAATCCTCTTCATCTTCATCCCCTGGAATATAACACTCATCACTAGTTGACATATTATCATCTTTTGTAAAGTTCATACCAAGAATAGTGTTCTTCTAATTCTTTTGACCGCCTTCTTTCCTGCCCAGTTTATCTTCAAGAGTCTCTTTATCAGCATGAGGGGCCTATTTAGATTTTAAAAGTCCAACCGAAGGTTCAGCTAGGCCATCAAGATCAGCAGAAGTTTTTCTAACTTTCTTAAATTGCTTACTTTCAATAGTGGTAGCCGTCTTAGACTTGGGATTGTCACAATCAGCGGACTTATGTCCATATCGATCACAAGAATAACATAATGTGCAATCCAAGACTTTTTTTACATTCGTATTTGGTATGACCATCACCGTGACGGTATCAACACCATGTCGGCATATCAGGAAATGTAGTATAACAATATTCACCATCCTTCCTAGAGAGAGAATGTTGAAGAGGATTGTATTGACCATCCTTCAGTTGTTAGATAACGGCCGAACCAGAACTCAAAAACCAACTTTTGCGGGTATCATAATTTAATGATACGTCCAAAACTTTATCATGTCTTTCTAAAGTAGTTCTAAGATTATCTAAAATTACATCAGTTGGACCAAATGGGAGAAGTCTAATGTTAAACTTTTCATACAGCACACCGTTAGAGAGAAAATCGTTCTTAATTTCAGTTTTAGGATACACTTCAATATATTGTGTATTCTGACGACCAGTAAATTTAGTACCATAGAGGTTTTTTGTCCCTCCGTAGAGATCAGCGATCTGATCGAGATGATCTTCGACAGAGATGTTTGGTACTTTTGAGATGTCTGAAAGACAAGCACCATCAGCTCGGGTGTGACACCAAAGTTTAATATGAACAACCTTCATTTCCAGGTTGGAATTCGAAGGATTCAAAAGTGATGTAAAAGGAGGATCGGTATTGACGGTTGGATCCATGAGTGAATGTTGTTTAGTTGGTAGTTGTTTAACGATATTAGAATACTATATAACAATTATTTCTGCCTTTTGAGTTTGCTGTAATCAATGAAATCAAACACTTCATCTAAATTTATTCCAAATATTTGTAATAATATTTTGATCGGCTTTTTTAAGTCCATCTGTAGTGGTGTCTGTTATAGATCTAAAAATTGAACAAAGAGAGCTATTTTTAACGATTTTAATTTCCTCGTCCTCTTGAAATAAATTTACTATGCTCTGAATGTTCTTTTGGACTTTGGTTTGTTTTTATATTCTTGTTTCAGGTAATAAGGAGATAGCAACTTTTTTTTTTTTTTTTTTTCATAAGCTTAGGTATTTATTTACCTCTTTCTATAATAACATTATTATGATTATTTTAAGATAGAATAAAAACAATATAAAGTAATACTGTGTCAGCAGAGAAAGGAAAGTATTGACTTAAGTTATCAGGCTTTTAAGGTAGACTTGAGATGCTATATTATTGACTGATGGGGATTAGTAAGATGTCTCGACTATCTAATATTAAATAGATTATTATAATAATTCGACGATTATGGAAATAAGGTAATCAGAGTTAATTGATTTTTTTATTTAACCTTAAATTAAAAGTATCCAAGTACACAACATATAATATTAAAGGTAGGGTTTAAATAGTTTAATTTTTACATACTTCACTTCGTTATGATCTATGAATTAAAAGATATTCTACATTTTAATTAAAGATACTAAGTATGATTCAGTCGGTACTAATACTTTTTTAATTCTTCTCTGGTCTTTGATATTCTTGTATAATCACAACCATAGTTTAAAACTACAAATAAAATAACCAACTTTTAGAACTATTGTTCGGCTTCATAAATCTTATTAGTCTTCTTTTCAATTTTATATAATTGTATATTCATTTTTATTTCAATATCTTACTAGACATATAACAATAAAGGTGATATAAACGAAGCATTTCTATTTCATGATATCCTTGGTGTCTTTATTAAGCAGCTATCTAGTTATAGATTCTCATTTTATTTTTCTTTATTGACTTTTAGAATAAGGACATCTCTTGTCTTCAGTATTTGCTGTTTTACCCACTAAACTTGAACAAACACTGAAAGTACTTTAATATTAATGTTCATTTTTATCTATCTTAAAATTTTTAACTCTTTTCTCCATGTTATCCTTGCAACATATAATATTGAAAAATTAGCTTGTAGTGATCAGTTACAAATTTAATCTTGAATGGAGAATCCTGAATACTATACTCTTTTTAATTAATCCCTTTATTTTTTTTTTAACGATAAAATTATCCATCATGACTTTTAAAGGCTTTGTTGGTAATATGATATAACCTTCAGTCATTGGGTTTGATTCTTTTGTTTTAGTAACAACTTCATAGTACAAAATGCCTATTATCACGATGGGTCTACATCGTTATTTTTAATTAAAATATTACAGCCAAAACCTGGTTTTCTCATTGATATTACTAATTTAACAATCCTGTTTGTTAATCCTTACACCAACTTATAAAAATGATAATCAATACAGTACATAAACAACTACAAAGCTCATTTAGTTAGTATTGAATCTTCTTCTACAAGTCGTTATTACATAAAAGTTTTTTTTTTTTCATTTATAATTAATAATAAAAAAGGGGTAATGATCCAATTAGCCAGTAGCTTCTCTATATAATAAAAAAGACTACTGTTTCCAGAAGCAACCAATCGTGGAGGTTGATCATTATGTGCTTCCTTTCACAGTCATATTTAACGAGAGACGTGAAAACTCCAAATGAAAGATACTCTCGGGATTGAATATTTTAAGTGACCAATACATCCAAATAACTTCACTGGGGGATTTATTATTTAGAGTGACCATTATCCGGAGAATATCACTGACGATTTATTGTTTATAGTGACCAATATCCTCAGAATATCACTTTCATAAAGAAAGAAAAGAAAAAGAAAAGCAAAAATAAATTTTTTCTTCCCCTATTTATATTTTTTTTTTCCATATAAACAAAAGGCTTCTAATAGGCACAGTGTTTTATTGTGGCTTATTGTTTTCTATTAGTGAACATTTAATGATATGACTCTGTTTACCTTTGTTACACTTTAGATATAAGATCATCATACATATTAAATTCCAAGTTTCCCCCCTTTTTTTTTTATTCTGCTGCTGCTTATATAAATTCTTTCTATTTATAGACTTTAGTATAATTCCATTATTATACAGTATACAATCAATACAACTCTAAACATTTCCATTTATGCTATATATTACAATAAAGGAGAATGTAAATACTAGACGGTTTCTTATATTAGGTTATGAATAAGAGCAGTAAACGCCAAAAAAAAAACTAGAAGCAATTAAATAGTCTTGTCTGTACAAAGATGCCTGATAAGGTTAAATTAATGGGGCATCATTCTTTTATTATTCATATTGCTATAACTATAGACATATAACACTTTATATAATTCTATATACATATATAGTTAAAGTAAGTAAAAGGGCATATTCACTTGACTCTCTTTTAACTTACAACTTTATGAATAATAAGAATAAATATCAGTATAAATATTATTATTCCTATTATATATTTTCAACCAAATTGTAATATTACAAAAGAATTCCTTTTAGAGCAACTCGTTATATGAATTATTATACGTTTTTTTATATATATATATACATCCATCTTTTTTACTCTGTTCAGAAACGTGATTCATTTTAAAATACATTTATTTATTTCTTATTAAATAATATCACAATCATAAATAGTCTTATTATGATGTATAATAACATTATACAAATAGGTAACAAATAGTTCTTAAATGCATTGCTTGGCGTAACAAAACTGCTATATTCATCATACTAATCAACACATTTTCCAAGTGTATGTGTGGGGGGCAGGATTTTATTACCACATTAAATATCAAATACAGACTTTATTTTATCTATTAAGGAGTAATTTGAATCAGAGCAAATAATAATAAAAATAAAAGGCCCCCACATCATCTTAGTTGCTAAATGATAACCTATTTTGTAAAGATATTCGTAATCTAAAACATTTGATTTACAATAATACATGCAGTTATCCAATAAGAATATTTTTAACAAAATGATAAATTTCTTAGAATGTTTCATTTTATTAATGATTGTAAGGATTAGTAAAAATTGTCTAAATCAAATAATACTTTTTAAATATGTATATATAAAAACTTGATTTTATAGTAGTAACGATGCTCATTATTTTTACAAACAATAATAATAATAATAATAATATTACTTAACCATGACTAAACAATCAGCTCAGAAAATTCTTATCGTATTATCTCATCACAGAGAAAATTCTTTAACTTATCAAATCAAGTCTCAAATTGAAAAGGGCTTAAAAGCTAGCGGACATGAAGTTGTTGATACCTTGGATTTATTTAAAGAGAACTTTAATCCCATCCTGAGAGAACCAGACGAGCCCCAATGGTCAGAGCCTGAACAACATTTTTCTGAGGAAGTGAATAAGGAAATGGAAAGGTTACTCAAGTATGATTCTATCATCTTTGTTTTCCCCATGTATTGGTTCGGTATGCCCGCTATGTTGAAGGGCTACGTTGAACGTGTTTGGAATTATGGTTTTGCTTATGGCGCTCCTGATACTAAGCTCAAGTCAAAGAAGGTCCTCTGGTGTCCATTGGCAGGTGCTTCAGCTGAAGTCTTTCGCAAGTATAAATATGATGACATGGTAAATCACTATTTCAATGTTGCTATTGCTGGTTTTTGTGGTATTCAAAATTCAAAGGTGAACTGCTTTTTCAGATCTAATCATAATACTCCAGAAGGATTTCAAAAATTAATAGAAGAAGGTTATCGTGTCGGTTTAGAATTTGATAAATGGTAGATCATATGACCATCTGTAATATCCCCTTCCTTTTCTCCCTTATTTTAATAGCAATAAAAATAAAGTTGTATGTATAAATAAAAGTATTTATTTACATTAGCACTTTTTTCACTTTAACTTGTTTTTGGTAATATTCGATTTATTTTTTTGAAAGTAAATTCATTCCATTTCTTATATAAATAATAGCAGAACGTATTATCCACTATGTTATACAAAGCGTTCAGCAATTTCATTTTTTTTTTTTTTTACAACTAGTTCCCATTTGTTTATACAGGAACAAAAAATAAATAAATAAATAAATACTAAAACAATAATAATGATAATAAAATGAAATGAAAAGGCTTATTTTATTTATGCAATAATATTAAAAACCTTCTTCAGTGCTCGTTTCCAAATGGGAACAGACATGATATCATCACTCAATTTTTCGCCTTCACTGACCTTTAAAGCGGGTTCTTTATAGGTACCGGTTTCAAAGTCCATTTCACTTGCCTTGATAAAAGCAGGACGTCGAATGAGTTTATGACCAAAGTAAAGAACAAAACAGAACATGACAGAGAGATAGGCAGAGATACAGTTCTTGACATCGACTGGAGGAAGGAAATTTTGATAGCCTTGACCACCGATCACGATACAGCCCACCACGACGACAAAGATATCACCAAAGGGGAAAAAGGGAGCTACATAAGGAAGGGAGGTTAAGGAACGACCTTGTGCCTTTAGACCCATACGGAAACGAATATGAGTCACTGAGATAGAGACCCAGACGATCAGACCAGCGACAGAAGGAATAGCTGTAATCCAATTAAAGACAACACCTGAACCCCACAAACTTGTCAAGAAGGCAAGACAACCGACAGCACAGGTAGCTAGAACAGACCAAATGGGAATACCCCAACGATTAATACGTTTAAAGAAACTGGGAGCTGAACCATCTTCAGCTAAGGCTAAAAGAGTTCTACTTGAAGAATAAACACCTGAATTACCAGCTGATATCATGGTGACCAAGATGATGGCATTCATCAGATCAGCAGCCCAAGCAGCACCTGCCTTCTTAAAGACCAAGGTAAAAGGAGAGACAGCGACATTACTTGAACCATGAAGAAGATCAGGATCAGTATAAGGAATGATAAGACCGATAATCAAAATGGAAAGAATATAAAAGAGGACGATACGAAAGAAGACTTGTTTAACGGCAGCGGGTACTGTTTTATGAGGGTTTTCAGATTCACCCGCCGTGATACCGACAATCTCAACGCCATTAAAAGAGAAAGCGGCTGTGATGAAGACATTAAAGATACCAATGAAACCAAAAGGGATTGCACCACCTTCTAAATGAAAGTTACTTGTACCGATATAATGACCACCAGCCGCACCTGTATCAACACAGATACCGACGATAACAAAGGCAATGACGGTCAATACCTTAATGAATGAAATCCAATATTCAATTTCACCATAACCTTTCACAGAGAATACGTTAATACAGACAAGAAGGGCAAGACAGATGATACTCCAGATGACACTATTCACATCTTTCACCCAATATTCCATCATCATGGCTACACCTGTTAATTCAACTGCTACACCCACAGACCAATTGACCCAATAAATCCAACCAATCATAAAACCAAGAGAAGGATCGACGAATCGTCTAGCAAAGTGAGCAAAACTACCTGAAACTGGAATATAAGCTGCCATTTCACCCAAACTCATCATAACGCAAAAAACAAGAAGACCTACAATAGCATAAGCAACCAACGCACCACCGGGTCCACCATTTGAGATAGCTTTACCGGAAGCCATGAATAAACCAGTACCTAAAAAGAAAAAGGAAATAAGTCTTTCTTTCTTTCTTTAAATATATACACACACAAATGTATATATACACAGATATACATATATGTATACATATACACATATGTACACACATATACACATATACACACATATACACACATATACACACATATACACACATTTATATATATTTACCAATTGTTCCACCTAAAGCAATCATTTGAATATGTCTTGCTTTTAGGCCACGTCGTAATTTAGTTTTTTCATTAATAATAGCAGATTCAACTTCAGAAGGTGCAGAAGAGTAATAACTTTCTGTAAATTCGATCGTTGTACTGTTTGAATCGTTTAGATCAGGCTTGATTATTTTAGTATTATTCATGACTAGTCTGATGTTTTAATTGTATGGCGATAATAATAAATCCTCCCGAGAACAAAAGATTTAGTTTGTTGGTTTGTAATTATTGAAAGTTTCTTGAATAAAAGATAAAGAAGGTGGTGGGATTGGTGGAGGAAAGAAGATGAAAATTGTTTGTTCTTTATTACGTAAAAGTTGTGGCCAGAGACCCGGATAGTTCGAATAAAATTTACTTTTTTTGTTCACAAAGAAATTCCTAATATACGAAGAAATTTAATATTCTTTTCTTTTCAATAAAACAACGAAAAAAAAGAATTAAAAAAGTTTCAAAAGTAAAAAAGAAAGAAATAATAAATTAATATAAAATAAAAAGTTTAAAAGAAATATAAGCTTGTTTTCTTTAAAATATATATAAAAAAAAAGAATCTTATTTTCAGCAAGAGAAAAAGATAAAAAAAAAAAAGAGCTTTTTTGTTTATTGTTGATCGCTTTTTATTAACAAAATTTTTTTTTTAAGACAATTTTAGTAAATTGAAAAAAAAAATTTTTTTTTTACTAATTCCGTAATTATGTCAAGTTGTCAAAATTTAATAAATATAATATGCCCATAAAAAGAAAGATTTATTCAAATAATAATTTCTTGTAGATCAAAAAAAGGGGACTTTATTTCTCACGCTTTTATTAACTCCATTTTTTACTTCTTCTTCTTTTTTGTAGATAGTAGAAAACAGATTCTTTTATTTTGAAAGAAAAAGGAGAAATGATGCCAATTCTGGGGAATTTGGTTGGATAAGATTGACTTTATACATCTCCGCAATGAAAAAAAAAAATTCTTCCCTATAAACAGTAACCAAAGTTGAAGTGCCATCATCATCTTTGATTCCTATAAATAAATAAAGTGTATCAAATTTGTTTGTATATAAAAGAGAACCCTTTCTTTCCCCTCCTCCTTTGTAATATTAGATGTAATTCTGTCCAATCATCTTTTGGAATTACTACTTTCACCTATCATGAAGTATTGTATATTTATATCTATCATTCTTGTATTATGTAGAATCGCGTATTGCTATTCTATTACAAGTATCCTTCTTGAAGGATATTATTAATATGAATAATAACAGTCTATAGTATCATGTTTCTATAATTTCAATGCAACTGTAGCGACTATGTTTGTCCACTTATTTCCTATACCTTTTTTATTGATTGAAAGTTTTATTTAGCTACTCATATTAGGATGATACAAAGAAGGGAAGGGAGTTGTGACTTTTGGCATGAGTTGCTATTATATCTATGATTACTTTTTTTTGTTATTCAAGTCTTAAATCCCATTTCTGTTTGAAGATAACATCTATTATACTCTAATAATCACTGTATAATATAGACATAGATATAATGTCGTTTAAAGAATGATACTATGACTATCAGCTTTCATAAGTTACTAATGGTATGAGTCGAAAAGAAGAAAATAGAGAAAAAGAGATGTATTTTATGTAACAGGTGGAGAACAAGCACAATTGAATAAACGCACTCCATTTTCCCGTAAAGAATATTATAGTCATCATTTTTACCATATTTGTATAAAATAAAAGACGTAATATGCAGTTTACATAATACAAGTTTTTTTTTTTAACTGTATTTTAAATATCATGTTTAGGCATTGCATTATATATATATTTATATCCATATCCATATCCATATATATATGTATATAATGTATGTATAAATGTGTATGTTTATCACCATAGAATGAAATGTATTCAATTGTATCATATAAAGCTAACTTTCCTTCATGATACTAAAATTCATTATACTTTCTTTTTTCTTTCCCCCCTTTTTTTCTGCGGTATATAAATATAGAGTGATGATGACATAATGTTGTCACACAGATATTGGGAAAAGAGATATTCAATAAATGAAAAATGGCTCATTTTTTGTTGTTCTTTTTCATACAGTTATAATTTATTATAGCAACAACAAACTTACTAATAAAATAACATTTTTCTTTTTTTTTTCTTTTTCTGCTCTTACTAAAGGGAAAAATAAAAAATAAAAATAAAGTAAAATTTATTTGTCTTTTAAAAGATAGCAGCGGTTTTCAAATTAGATCATTGATAGAATTTTCCGAAATTACAACAAAGTGATGAGTTTATGCGATTTCATACTATGATAATTCTATTCCCGCTACAATTATTTAATATACTTTTTTTTTTTTTTTTTTTTATTTATTTTGTTGTTTCTTTTCTTTTTTATTTATATACATAGTTCAAGGGATAATACTGTTTATACATATAAATAATGACACAGTTAACAGCAGAAAAAGTAGCTAATTATTTGCCTTTGGCGGGGAAAATGCCTCATATTTCAGGTCGTATTATCAATGTAACTCATCAAATTCCTTATCATATTTCAAAATCTTCTAAAGTTGTGGTAACAAATGGTAGTTTAAATACTCCTCCTCTCTCTCCTCATAGCAATTATAAGACTCCTAATGAAGAACAAGAACTTCTTGCTGCTCCTGTGTCTAAATTAGGTCGTCATCATGTTCGTAGTCGTACTTTGCGCGTCAAGTTTCGTGCCGCTGAATGGTTAATTGTTCAAAATCGAGGTCATGTAGCTCTTAATTCAGGTCTTCAAAGTTTAAATGAAGAATACCAAACTTTACATATCGGTTGGACAGGCCCTATTAAGGATGAGTCTACAAAAAAGATTATTCCTGCTGAAAATTTGACAGAGGAAGATAGGGCAAAGATCAAAGCTTTATTAATGGAATCTGGTCATATTATACCCATCTTTTTGGATAGTAAATCCCGAGGTCATTATGAAGGTTATTGTAAAGAAGGTAAAAAAAAAAAATAAAATAAAAAAAAATGGGATATATTCATTTTATATATCTGTTATTAATCTAAAAAATGTCATTATACACTAGTTCTTTGGCCCTTATTTCATTATCTAGTTTGGACTAATGATTCTGATGGTACAGCTGAAAGACAATATTGGGAAGATTATGTTGCTGTAAATCGCCAATTTGCTGACACTATTGCTAGCAATTATCGTCCTGGAGATATCAGTAATAATAGACAATGAACATAATTCAGTCTGCATTTTTTTTCTAATTTTTTTTTTTTTAAATAGTTTTTATCAATGATTATCATTTACTGCTTGTTCCCGAAATGTTGAGAGAGAAAATTCCTGATGCTTCTATTGGTCTCTTTTTCCATGCCACTTTCCCGAGTTCAGAAATCTTTCGTTGTTTAACAAGTAAGTTATTATATAAATACATATACAGATATCTACATACATTTTTTTTTTTCCTGGGCATTAAACATTCTTCTTATTTTCTACACATTTTAATAGCCCGCAAAGAAGTTCTTCAAGGTCTGCTGGGTGCAAATTTAATTGGATTCCAGGTAATCAAAAAAAAAAAAATGATGTCATGTTATCTTGTAATTAGCTTGTTAATAATAAAAAATATGATGTTATACATTTAGATTTATTCTTATGCTAGACATTTTATTGGATCATGTACTCGTGTACTGGGTTGCGAATCCACTCAAACAGGTGTTAATGTCAATGGACATATTGTATCCGTAGGCACATTCCCTATTGGTATTGATGCAAATCGTGTTGAACAATTCCGTAGTGAACCTGCAGTAGCGACAAAGATGAAGGCCATTCGTGATATGTACGCTGGTAAAAAGATTATTATTGGTCGTGATAAATTGGATGCGACAAAGGGTGTTCTTCAAAAGCTTCATGCATTTGAAAAATTCTTGCATGATTATCCTGAATGGAATAAGGAAGTTGTCTTGATTCAAGTAACAACACCTACACATGGTGATAACTCCAAATTAGAAACCAAGGTATCTGAGCTTGTAAGCCATATCAATGGCCAGTATGGTAGTCTTGAACATTCTCCTATTCATTATTATCATCAAGATATTGATCGTGATGAATATTATGCTTTACTCTCTGTCGCTGATGTTGGTTTAATTACTAGTTTACGCGATGGTATGAACACGACCTCTTTAGAATATATCATTTGTCAGAGAGAGGCCCATGGTCCTCTGATATTATCTGAATTTACTGGTACTGCAGGTTCCTTAAGTGCTGCCTTAATCGTCAACCCCTTTGATTATGCTGGTGTCGCTAAAGCAATCAATGAGGCCCTGTTAATGACCCCTGAAGATAAGACGGCTCGTCATACTCAGCTTATCAATTATGTCCTTGAACATTCTGCTGCCTTCTGGGCTAAATCCTTTGTTCGTCAACTGGTCGAGAGTACAAAGAACTTTTCTCTTCAATCTCAGGCGACTTATCCTCTAAACCTTGATCAGTGTATTCAGTCTTATAAGAAATCAAATAAACGTTTGATGTTCTTTGATTATGATGGTACCCTGACTCCTATCGTCTCTGTTCCTACCGATGCTAAACCTTCTCCTGAAATGCTCCATTACCTTCAAAGCCTCTGTAATGATCCTCGTAATGAAGTCTGGGTTGTCTCTGGTCGTGATCAGGCTTGTCTTGAGGCATGGCTCGGTCATGTCAAGAACCTTGGCTTAAGTGCTGAACATGGCTGTTTCTTTAAAGCCGCAGGCTCTTCTCAATGGACGAATGTGTTGGATGATATTGATATGAGTTGGAAGAAGGATGTCACGGAAATCTTTGATTATTACACAGAACGTACAGAAGGTAGTTTTGTGGAACATAAAAAGTCCTCAATTACCTGGCATTATCGTATGGCTGATGAAGAGTATGGTCAATTCCAAGCTAAAGAATGTCAAAACCATTTAGAAAATTCAGTTGTTTCAAAGATGCCCGTTGAAATTTTAGTAGGTAAAAAAAATTTGGAAGTACGTCCGATGATGATCAATAAAGGTGAAATTGTAAAACGTATCATTTCTCAATCCCCTAATTCGGATTTCATCATTTGTGCTGGTGATGACAAGACGGATGAAGATATGTTCCGTACTCTTTCTGCAATGTACTTTGCTCATTATCAAGATCAATTAAACGAGGGAAGCTCAGTCACATGGAATGATATTAAATCTTCTCTTTACACCATCACCGTCGGTCCTTCCATGAAAAGGAGTATGGCTAACTGGCAAGTTGAAAATCCTGCTGATATCATTCATCTTCTTGGTAAAATGGCAGAAGCCGATAAATAATAAACTATTCCTGTGCCCTGGTGGCAAATTTCTTAAGAAAAAAAAAAAAAAAAAAGAAAAGATCTATACTACTATACTTCTATTACAAATAATAGGCACATATAAACTCTTTTTTATATCAATATTCCATATTTGTCGTTTTTTCTTTTTATATACACATATAATAAAATTACTTTTTTATAATAATTGTATTGAACACTTCCTCACATTATTTATTTTTGTATGTATAATTAGCCGTTGTAATTATTATTCTCGAGACATAATTATAATTATTTATTTTACAATTTTATAGTTAAGTTACTTTTTTTTTTTTTTTATTGTGACTGATGGTGACTCTCTTCAGCATCCTCAAACTCTTCTACATGTCCATTCATAGAAGGTGCTGGTTGGAACACAGATTCCAAGTGTCGTAAAGCAGCTTGCTGTACTTCATTTAATTCTGCTTCGTCACTAGGATCAGCATAGAATTCTTCATCTTCATAATCCTCTTGCTCGGCCATAAATTCATGATCAGGGTGAAGTGCTGCACATTCTGACATGGCCATATAAATCCCTTCTACTATTTTGAAAAAAAAAAAAAAAAAAGTTGGCGTTAATTAATCTGCTTACGAACATTAATACATGCATTATTTACAAGCTCCACTATCTCTTGGAATTAAACGCAACTCAGTAACAATATCTTCTCTTTCTTCTTCATTCTCAGGCAATTGTTGATTTGGGAAAAATATGCCAGCATTGAGTTGGCAATAAATGTTGGGTTGGCCATCTTGTCTTGAAATGGCATGAATGATGATGTCAGGATATTCAACAGCAATACCAGAGTTTGCAGCTTCAGAATAAAAATACAATTGACTATTGACAAATTCAATGTTAAACGTAAATCAATAGATGTATTAAATGTCTCTGATCTACTTACTCTTCACAAACACTCAATTCACCAAATATGGGTCCTTCATGGCCAGCCAAAGGTGGCATGATTAAAAGGGCTGTATCTTTTTGAATATGACGAGGTTTCAAAGAAGATGCATCAACTGCTTCATTAAGCAATGTAACAGTCATAATTTAAATAAATATTAAAAGAAAATAGCGTGTATATCTAATAGTGCCCATTCATCCTCTTTGAAGAAAAAAAAAAACATTGACCGGGATTTCAAAAATAAAATAAAATAAAAAATACTGCTTTTTTTTTCCCTTATTTTTTTGTTTTCATAAATGAATGTCTGTTTAGTTTTGAACCTTTTCTATTTAAAAATGACTGTGCTTGCCTTTAATATAAAGTAATTCATAAATAGATCATATCTCTCTAAAGCTTCTTTCTTAGATAGTGTATATATCTATAAAGGGAGAGGAAGGCTGCATATTATCATACTGTTTATTCTCATCATGCTAAATTTTCACAACAATATATTTTCTTGAAACCAAGGGGCAAAACTGAAGATAAAGCCTCCCCTAGTAAGATTATTAAATAGCTCTAATATTGTACATGATATGCTCTTAAAGAGAATCGTAAGAATAAGTGCTTTTTAGTTGCAAAGAAATTATTTGAAAATTAGTGTGTACATATCTTAATCAAGCTATTATTATGTGATAATTAAACACTGGATGAAACTTGTTAAACAAAAGAAAAGTCTGTTATATTTTATTTTTTTTCAATGAATTATCTGATTTAAATAAGAGATAAGTAAATCAAAGTTACCTATAATGATTCATAGCCCAATAAACTGTTATTGAATAAGAAATAAACATTAATGTCAGCAAATCTTGATTGTGAACTTTTGTAATAATTAACAGGAGCTATATATGATACTAGGTTCTAATACATTAAAACATGCTAATCATGTTCTTTTATATATCAACATAATACCAATAATTCTATTAGAGTATCGACAGAACGTACAAGAGCCAAAGGAAAAAAGAATCCAGTTACTGAAATTACTGTGCAAATATCTTTTTTTTTTTTTTTAAAAAAGAAAAAAAAATGTGTATGCTTCGTAACAGACAAAGAAGACTTGTCTACTCATAACAAAATAGTTATATACTCCCGAGTTTTACTTTAACATTGTTCCTTGACATGATAATTTATTGATTTAAAGAAAAAAAAAACATGATATACAATAATTACAAAAAAGAATAAAGTAAAAAATTAAATATTCTAAAACTTGAGAGAAGACTTCTTTCCCTTCTTTTTCTTTGCTTTTAACTTTCTAGCATGTCGACTATTACGAGGCCCACTAGTAGAAATCTTTTTCTTAATTTCCTCTCCATCTGTCATGGCATCAGCATTTGTTGTAGTTAACACTGATTCATCTTTATCTGCTTCCATAAAATCACCAACACTAGGCTTTTTAGCGGCTTCAGCTTGTGCTTTTGCTAAACGTTCGAGACGAGCATCTTCAACAGGCTTAAATACTTGTTCTCTCTTAATAGCTATTTTGATTTTTTTTTTTTAATAAATATATATGTATATGATTAGAACATAATGACTTGATTTCTAGAAAAAGATTACTTGTTGAATTAGATTTTAAAGTAATTACCTCTTGTTCTCTTTTTGCTTTGTGATCTTAAACTTCTACCCATTTATGTTATGTATATGTGTATATAATTTATTTAATAAAGTGAATAAAATATTTTTTTTTTTTTTTTTTGAAAGTTCAATAAAGAAAACAGCCACAAAGCAGTCCTTAAATTCCAAATAAGGAAGTTAACTTTTTTTTTTCGAATAAACGCTTTATGCAATTCTTCTCACTTGTTGGGCCGACCCTCCTTTTGCCCCTCAGGCTGTTGTTGTTTTAATATCTTTTTTATTATTTTATTCCTAGTTTTTCATAATTAATTTTCTTTTTCTATCACTGAATACAACTAGTTTTAGTTTTACCTTTTCCTGAACTTATTAATCATTTCCTTTAATTGTTCATGGTTCTGAATCTCATCCACAATGTCTGTACTAAATTATAGAATAAATATAGGTCTATTTTTTTTAAAAAAAAAGAAACTTACAGTTTCGGTGCAGATGTGCCTTCAATTGTTAAATTGATTAAAGAAGCTTCTTCTTCAAATGGGTCAGCCATTTCGCTTTGTTCTAATATACAATCGGTCACTTGAAAATAAGGGCTATAACTGTCAATGTTTTCAAGTTGTGATGCAGAAGAATCAAGATCAACAAGGATTAATTTATCTTTGGGTACATTAGGAAAGTCTTCATCTTCAAATACATAATGAATAACAGGATATTTATATGTGTTATCTATTTGGTCATGAATAACAACAAACTGTGGTATGTCTAATTGATTTGAATTCATTTTATTTAAAGTAAAAAATAAAATAAGATACAATAAAAAAAAAGACTCTGTGGGGAGATAATATTATTTTCTTTGATTTTGATTGGTCGCATGATTTGGTCATTCTTATTAGTGATGATTTATGAAAGGGAGGGGGCCAAAAACAACTTTTTTTTTTTTTTTTTTTTTTTTTTTTTTTTTTTTTTTACTTCTTTATTATTGAATCATGTTTACTCATAATAAACGTATATTCCTTCAGTTAAATAGAAGAAACTTGACTGCTCCTAGAAGACTACTTTTATCAACACCATTTACCCGATTTAATTCTTCTTATAAAGTCCATTTAAATAATACTACTGCGGCAACTTCAACGGATAGTACTACAACGAATGAAGAAAAGCCAACTACTACTACTACAGATAACAATAAAGAGTCTTCTCAAATAAGCAATAAGATTCCCTTTGTGCCGGTCATCAACATTCCAGAAACTGAATTTGCTTATAATAGCTTCTTTTCACTTCATAGACCTTTATTGGGTCTTTCTGATGATCAAGAAAAACCATTCTTTCCGAGTCAATCTTCCTCAACACTAAGTTTAGAAGAACAAGATCAAGAAAAATGTAATTGAAATAATACATGCATATATATATATATGTATGCATTCATGCAATGAATACTAATGATGAATTTGTGTGTGTGTGTATTTTTTTTCCTCTTCATTTCTAGTGGACACTATGTTGGTAGATCACTTGATGAATTTACAGCATTTTGTAGAGCCATCACCACCTGATATTATGAATACTACAGTCGAACAAGTGAAAAATGAAGGGATTGATTTTAGTATAGTAGAAGAAGCAGAGGAGATTCTATTAAATGAAAATAATGAACCAAGTTTGCCTATATTCTATATGCCAGAAAGTAATGATGTATTAGACTATTTAACAGCTATAGAAACTAGAATGAAAAAAGAACATGCTAAACTAAAAGCAGAAGAAGATGCAAACCTGTTGAGACTAAAGAAATCAGAAATTCTTGATAGAGTAAGACGAAGATCGATTCCAAGGTTTTATGTAACAAGTAAAAAATCTCGTCGTTATTAAGTCAGTTATTCATATTCCATGTACTCTTGAATTATTTATTATTTACCTCTTCTCCCACACAACACACACAGACACACACACACTCTCTCTCTTTTTTTTTTTTTTTTTTTTTTTTTTTTTTGCTCATCACAGTTTTTTTTTAATAAAAACATAAGCATTCATATGCATATTCACGTATAATTAAACCACATGATATAATAATAATAATAATAATAATAATAATAATAAAAATCTCCTCATTTTCTCTCTCTCTTTCTATCTATCTTCTGTATAATATGTTTAAAAAAGAACAAGATACAACTCAACAATTAAACAGTGAAAAGGCTATATTTCACAACACAGTTTTACTAGTACAAATACCAAATAATCGAACTCATTATTATCCTAACCATTTTATTAAAAAAAAGAACAAGAGACCAACATCATTAGCATTAGAGACTACTTCAAAAACATCTTTTAATAATCATTTATTAAATGATAGTCTATTTGTTTCTACACAAAAATCAACAAAACAAAGTCATCAACCTGACTATTTTTATAATATGTCAAATCAACCATCTTCTCATGATATTATGCCTCTATCTTCTTTATCTCCAACCTCTGCTTCTTTATCAAGCGTACATAATTTATCAGAATATGGTATTGCCGCTGTTGCTACTACTCCAAGTACTAGTAGCAGTAGCAGTAGTAGCAGTAGTAGCAGTAGTAACAGTAGTAACAGTAGTAATAGTAGTAGTATGAATAGCAGCAGTCATCATAGTCCAGTAATAGTAAAAGAGAATGAACTCATTAGAAATAATCAAACTACTATACAATCAACAGCAATAATAACGCAAGCTCAATATCATCATGATGATGAACTACCTATTTGGGCAGATCCTATAAAAGTAAAAGAAAACCCAATTCAATATCAAAAGACAATCTCTTATTTACGACAACGACAGATATCCCTTCAGTCATCTTTACCACTTGCTAAAGCTTGCTGCTTTTACTTTAATGAATATAACAAGCATAATAATTATGTTTCGAATATGAAAAAGATATTTGAATTTGAGACTGTCTGGAGTTTCTCTAGTCATTGGATGACTTACTCAAGGAAGCCATCTCAATTAAAATCGAATCAAAGCCTATTTTGCTTTATTCGTGGTGTAGAACCTATGTGGGAGGATGAGATAAATAAAAGAGGAGGTCGACTTGTGATGACGATTTTTAACACAACCCTTTTAGACTATATCTTTGAGACCTTACTTTATGCCTTTATTGGAGCCAATTTATATGATGATGGTGTAGTAGGTATTATTGTATCAAAGAGATACAAAGGCGATAGGATTGAAATATGGTTCGATGAAACAATGAAACAAGAAAATATATTCATGTTCAAGTAAGTAATAATAACATAGATGCAATCATTGCTAACTTTATTTTATTTATTTATTAGAGAAAAACTAAATAACAGCTTATTGGCCAATAACTGCTATAATGAAATTAAAGCAAGTCGATATAGAAAGCATTTTTATTCATAATAAATAAATTTGTATACATATTTTTTTTTTTTAACTTTTTAAATAAAAAAAAAAAGTAATTCTCTTTTCTCTTCCCTTTTAATAAAAAATATATATGATGAACGATTTTAGTTATTACCGAGAAAAAAATTCTACTTGCCCTTCACCTTCACCAACGGATTCGATTCGATCAAATGCTTCAAAATTATCACCGAATATAGTTGCCTTGTATGAATTATTTTCTTCTACAGCAACAACTAGAAATCAATTACAATCTATAAAAAGAAAACATTATATCACTAACAACAAGGATGATAAAATGGCTGTTATAAATCTTCTTGATTCTAGTAGAAATACAATCCGTAGTGTCAATAGTGATGATGTCAATAGTAGTACTATAGCTCTATGCTTTTGTTGTGAACGTGAGTTTGTTGATCTCCATTCTTCTTTTTCCTCCTCTTCCTCTTCTTCTTCTTCTTCTTCTACTACTACTACTTCTTCTTCTTCCTCTATTATTACTGCTACTATGACTACCACAAGATTAGATCATACAGGTGGTTTATCTTCTTCTGTGTTGTATTATGATTCAAATCAAGTTAAACGTTATATGAAAAAGGTAATGACACTAGAAAACTGGAATGATATCATTCAACATGGTTTTCCATGTCCTCATACTGTCTTATGGGATCACATACAATATCAAGAACAATATCGATTTTGTACTACTTGTAATAATAATAAAAGGCAGTCTACTTTACGTTTAACGTTAACTCCTCTAGGCTGTCGTGCTCAAGACAATGAAATTTATAAAAAGGGAAATAATTCCTCAAGAAGTCAAACAAAGAAAAGAAGGTTATTTTTTAATTATTTATAATAAATTAAAACAGTGTAAATGTATTTATATATCACAAAGAAAAAAAAATGGTATTTTATTATGCTAAATAATGATATGAACGTCTAAAAAGTATTTATAATAATGAGAATTATATATTATTTTAATTTATTCTTTTCTTTTTTTCCTGCTTACCTATCTTCTGTACTTCTTTCCAAATATTCACGATCAATTAAAGCTTCAATACGTTTTTTAATCATAACTGGACTAGGCATAAACCTCGAACTTAACTGCTTTGTTACTTCTGCAATCAAGAGATTATGTTCCATCGTCTTTCTATCTTTCATAATACGTACAATAGCTGCTTCAACTTGATGTTTACGCTCTTCATCTACTTTATCTTGTGTATGTTTACGTTCTCCTTCACTTTCTACTTTGGATGATAAGGCTTGAATTCGAATACGTGCTAAATTGGATGTAAAATTTTCATTAAATGTAAATGTATCATCTGGTAAAATATCTCGTCCCTTTGAACTCTTTGTCAATATTTTATATTTTGCACAAGCTAATGATTGTAGTGTTCGTTTTAAATCATTATCAGCAATTTGAGTTTGTAGTTTGATTTCATCCCATCTAAGTGTATCATGTGTATTAAATAAAAGTAAAACGACTAACGCATAAGTAGGAACATTGAGTAAATGCTTGCTTTTCTTGAAATACGCTCGAATATCACTTGTTCCCATTTGTGGTTGCCATGATAATGTTCTACCATTATGACGATCAAAGTAAAATCGTTCAAATGCTTTACAGGCATTTATGATGTTAGAGGGTAGAACACATTTAGGTGAAGCAGAGATATTCATTGGCCAAAAAGTAGATGTTAAGACAGTAACAGAGGTATCAAATGTCAATTTATCATCATCATTTGTTGACTTGGCAATATAATCCTTAAATAGTGCATTCATCTCTAAAGATAATTTCATATCGTTGAACATACCCTCTAATTTAGTTGTAAATTGATAGCCGCATTCTCTCTATATTCACATATAAATATGCTTCATTTTTTTTAAAAAAAAAATAATACACATAAAAGTTACCTTTAATTTCAAAAGCATATTCCTTTCAGCATCATCAGATACACTTCGGTTAAACAATAAACGTTTAGCCAAATGTTGCTTGTAATATCTTTCAAATATATCTTTATCTTGTAAGAATCGAAATAATGTAATTGTTTTATCAAGTACATCATCAATTTCATCTTCTGATTTCTATTCAGTCAAGTTATTATTTTATCCTACTCTATTTTAACTTCATTATCACTTACTCCCTTAAGTCCCTTTTTCAAATTTTCGTCAATAAATAATGATATAAATTCAGCTGATTTTTGATTTTCATTAATAAATTTCTCAAATGCTTCATTAAATACTGTTTGAAATGTTTTATCCTTATTTGCAGCTTGATCTAAAATCTTATCAAACTTATCTTGAAGCCTTAATACATCTAAAACCCAATTGATAGCAATACTGCCCGAGCTTTTCTCGGTTGTTTTCGATTTTAGATCTGTCATCGTTTGTTGATTAATTTCGCCACCCATAGTTAAAATATAGTCACTTATAAATCCTCTCATTTCGTTCAGACCAGCTGGAACGCGTGAAAATAAGCCATACATACGTGATAAATCTAATACAGATTTTATAAATATCATCGTTTTTTTTTATCCATCCTTTCTCTTTCATTTAGGCTTTACCTCCATATTTATCTGCTGTTAACATACTTTCAAGTCCTGAATTTTGCATCTATTTTATATTGATTAGAATTAAAGTAAACAACGAATAATAATATATACATATATATACATATATATATATATTTTTACCTCCATCAAGGTCTTCAAATTATTTGCAATCAATTGAGTTTCTACAATTGTTCGAATTTTTGTTTCTGTTCCCATTGATAGACAGTGAACTGTTCTTTCGTATTCCTCTTCTAACCTTTTTTCCACCTAAAATAAAACTTTAATATTCACTTTTTTTTTTTTATTGTTGATATTTTTTTTTTTCTTTACCTTTCGCATAAATTCAGGAGCATCATAAGATGAAACCAATTTTTGACTCTCAATTTGATAAAATGAAGTGCTGGTTTCTAAATAATCTACTTCAAAATCGACTACGTAAACTGTATTGTTCGTCTCTGGATCAGTTAATTCAGCCAACATGGCTACGGCAGATTGAAGTGCACTTCGATCAATAACATCACCATTACGTTCTAATTGAATTTGAGTCAACATGGCTGAAATCAAGTGTTTTTGAATTGGATATTTTTGAGATCTAACTACTTTATCACGAAATAAATTTAAACCCATATCATATACACTTGGTAGATTGTATTTTGGCAGTCTTTCATTCTATTCATAAATTAGTTATTATCTCAAGGAAAAAAAAAAATGATTGTTTTTTTTTTCCTTACCAAGTAATATAAGACCTGTAAAATAAGATCAATGGCTGTTGTATAATCATCCCAAACCTTTTTAACTGTTTTTAAAAAAGAGGCACCTGCATCCGCAGTACTTGTTTCATTAGATGAGTTGACGAAAGCAGGTACAATCACTTGTTCGGCTATCGTTTCCAGGTAATCAGCAATGACCTTTTCAACATCATGGTAAAGGCGCTCACCAAATTGTCGAATAGTCAATTTATATGCTGTTCGATACAATAATTCATATGACAACTCTCTTGCCTGCTTTTTAAATATAACCGTAATAGCATTACTAAGAATTTCAAATCCTTCTTCATATTCCTGAGCATGGTCAATACCTGGCTATAATTTTTGTAATTAAATGTCAATTGACATTATTATTTTATTTTATTTTTTTAAAGAAAAAAATATTACTTTTCCTAGGTCATACACTTAATAACTTACCATACGTTTAACAGGTCTAATTCTTCCCTTTTTTAAGGACATGTTTCTACTTTAAAATACAATAATAAATATTGGAAAAAAATAAAAATAATAAAAAAAAAAAAAAGAGAGAGAGAGAGAGAGAGAAAAGTAAAAATATATACCATCTTTGACGGATATTCAAATAAAATATTTGCATTATAAAAAAGTTGTCAAAAAGAAAAAAAAAACTGATAATTGCATTATGCACCAAGAACGCTTATTTATTATAACTATACAAATATAGGCCAGCATACAACATTTAACACCAATACATGTTTGACGTTAATTTGTGTATATCTTTAAAGATGAATAAACTAAACAAAAAAAAATCTATTTAATATCAAGAACAGGCATTATACAAAAGAGAAATAGTAGAAAAAGAAAAAGGGTTATTTAAAATCCCGTCTTCAAATCGTAAACTAGGGAAAAGAAGTCTTTACCCTTGTTCTTTTTTTTTTTTCCCTTATCTCCTCCTTTTTTTTTTTCTTATTTCCTTATAAATTATAAGAATGAAGCGATCAAAAGGAATTACAGCACTAGCAAAAGGTGTTACTTCATGTCATGCTCAAGCAGCAGCATATGGTCGATGTATTACCGTGAATTATAAAGATGTACATACAAATATGTGTCAAAAAGAATTTCAAGCATTCAAACAATGTGTGCAACAAGTAGTAAAGTGATTTTGAATTATTACATATTTGTATATATATATATATATATATATAAAATGGCTTGTTAATGCATTTTATTTTATTTTCATTTAGATGAAAAAGAAATGGTAATAATAATAATAATAATAAAATCATCACAACTATTACAGTGAAAAAAGGATTCAAGTTCGTTACATATTTTTTTTTTCGAATCCGTTCTCTTTAAATTTTATAATTTGCTTATTATATTCCTGTAAGACACAGAGTTAAAATACTGATTCGCTCATTAACCGTCGGGTAGACGTCATAGAAAAAAAATAAAAATGCTGATAAAAATTAGATCAAAGTTATACAAATAAAAATGTTGTTATTTATCATCAAAAATAAAAATAAAGTAAAAAGGTCACGCTCAGTTTTATATCCTGAGGCAGGAAGGGCTTATCACTGAAAAGAAAGAAACAAAGATCAATGCGCAACAAGCACAAAGGCTTGATGATGGAGGCGAACAAGCAGAAAGAAACAATATAAATAATCCTATGTCAAGTTCAAGCCCCTCTTCTTCATCTAAAAAAAATCATAAGCACTTGGAGAAGAAGGAAAAGTGTGGAAAGGTTTTGCTCTTGAATGTAAATGAGTTTAGAACTTTGAGTGTAAATCGATAAAAACAATGACAGTAACTTATTTATTTCCTAATAACCATTTATATAATAGCTTTGTCACTCTTGCTTATCTCGAAATTTAAGGCATTCTAAAAGCGAAGATATTACCTGTATTCATCATATACTGATTTGCAATGACTGTGGTATACTTTGGAATGCGAATATGATGGCTTATAGAAAAAAACATGTTTCTCATTTCAACAGAGATATAGGCTGGCCAGGGATGACCCGTTATGTTTTTTTTTTAAAAAAACATGTATATAGATAATAAAATAAAAGCGCCGAAATGAACAAGGCTGGCTTTTCTTTAGAGGAGAGACTTAAAGATTTATGCAGATAATATAATAAAGCAAATATCAGCCTATAAATTTATTTATTTTTCTAATTTGGTATATATTACTTATTCGTGTCGTTTTCTCCTCATCCCAACTTTTGTAAGAAAATTCACTATAGCTTTGCAGGCTTCTTGTTGTAATATTCTTAAACGATTATTTGAAATATGTCGTAGTCCATTTAGTAAATACCTGGAGGAAAGCACAAAAGCGAATTCTTTTTATTGTCAAAGCAAATTAATTTAATAACAGAAAATCACAGACAAATTTAAAAATTTTAGGGAAGCGACCTGAAAATTGGGAGCAGTTTACGAACTCAGGTTCTTTTTCACTGTATCATGTGAGTTTGATGATTGTTCCTCTTTTGATGATAAATATTATTGGTTCAAATAATGAAAGCTGCGCCATTCATGAATTATTAACAGCTAACAAGATGGAAACACAAAAGAAAATTAACCCCTATTTTTTTTTCTTTTACATTCTCTTTTTTTCTTCGAAAAGAATAACTCTATTTATATTTAATAAATACTAATATGCCTACTACTACTGCTACTACTACTGCTACTACACCAACGTCTACATCTATAGCTACTACTACTACTACTACTGCTGCTGCTACTACTACTACGCCAACGTCTACATCTATAGCTACTACTGCTACTGCTGCTACTCCTGTTGTAGTTGTTACTAGCGGTACTTCTACTAATAAGCCTGAGGCACCTACTAAGTCTATTGTGATCAAAGATGAAACTCCCGCTATTAAGGAGCAAAAGGTAATATATACAAATATATAAAAATAGATAATAAGCTTTTGTTGTTGTGATTGTTAATTGTCATCATCTCCATTTTAACATAAGGTCTTTATTGGTAATCTCTCGTTTAGTACTACAAAGGAGTCCCTTACCTCTTTTGCTGAAAGCGCTGGTAAAGTGTAAGTATATATATATGTATAAAGGGGAGGGAAGAAAAAGAAGAAGAAGAAGGAAAGGGAAAGCATATATTAATTCAAATATAAATCACGCGTAGTTTGGAGGCAATTATTATCAAAAGAGGTCGTAGACCCATTGGTTATGGTTTTGTCACATTTGAGACAGAAGGAGCTGTTCAGAAGGCCATCAAGGAATTTGATCATAAGATGCTGGATGGTCGTGAAATTAATGTTCAAATGGCTCGTCCAAAGGAAATCAATAACGAATCAGAACATGATACATCTCATAGAAAGAAGCGCTCCTTTAGACGTCGTAATAATAATAATCAACATCGTCGTCGTCGTCGTCGTCAGCGTGCTGAATCTTCATCTACTATTGATAAAAAGGAAACAGTAGATCAACCCAAGAAAGACGAAGTCAAAAGGAATCAAATAGAAGAAACTCCTCTTGATGAGAATAAACGCTCAATTAAAAAGAAGAACAATAATAGGGTTAAGCCTGAAAGGATCCCCACTGAACCCTCCAAGACCACTCTTTTCGTTGCCAACTTACCTTATGCTACTACATCTGAAGAACTGAAAGATCAGGTCTTTAAAAATTATAAAGTCGTTTCTGCTTATATCGCTCGTATGAGAAATGGTCGTTCTAAAGGATATGGTTTTGTTGAATTTGAAAATGAAAAGGAACAATTGAAAGCCCTAGAGTTGACAAAGGATCTTGCCTTGGATGGACGTTCTATCTATTTGAAAATTGCCTTCACTGCTTTAAAGAAGAAGGAAGAAGAAGAAGAGGAAACTAATAAGGTTGAAGTTTTAAAAGTAAATGATACCAAAAAATAATTCCATTACTACGTAGAGTATAATATGCAATGAATACTTTGCATGTAATATACATACATATACATATACATATACATACAGATATATATATATATATGTATATATATACATACATATACATATACATATACATACAGATATATATATATATATGTATATATATACATACATATATGTGTATATGCATATATTTACATAGATCTATATTTGTATATTTATATTTATATATATTACTGACATCTATTTACACATATAATAAATTTTTTTTATTTTCTACATACATACATACATATTAAAGAAAATACTGTAAAAAAAAACAAAAACAAAACAAAAACAGAACAGAATAAACCAAGTTATATAAAATAAGAATATAGATGTATAAAAAAAAAAGAAGAAGGAAGAAGGTATGAACTTGGTAATACATTAAATAGTAGTAATGATATCTAAGCATTTAGACATCCTTGCTTATTTCGTTGATTGCTTTTATGTCGTTTTAGAGCATCCAATCTAATCGTTTTATACATGTATAATAAGTAAATCTGTCTATTTATTTATCTATACTTATTTTCTTCTTACCTTGAAAAACTCTTTTTACATCCTTCACATTTATATGGTTTATCCCCTCCATGAATTTTAGAATGTCTCTTCAAGTCATGATTTCGACTAAAGGCGGCAGAACATGCAGAGCAAACAAAGGGTCGGTCATCTGTATGTGTCCTTGAGTGACTCTTTAGATTATAAAGTCTTGCAAATGTTTTACCGCAATTTGGAAATAAACATGGATACACGGTCTGTGTTTGATTATTAATAGTAGTCGTAATGGGTGTCGCTGAGGCATAGATCGTCATCGCTGCACTTTGTGTCTCTGCTAACGCTGGATCGGATCGACGCCTTTTATGTCCTGCTATATTACCTGTTCGGTTTAGTAATGCTCCAGATACAGATGATGATGATGACGGCGCTTGTGATGATGTAGTTGGAGTATAATTAATATTATTTTGCTGCTGCTGCTGTTGTTGTTGTTGCTGTTGCTGTTGTTGTTGTTGTTGTTGTTGCTGGTGCTGGTGCTGCTGTTGTTGCTGCTGTTGCTGCTGCTGCTGTTGCTGCTGCTGCTGTTGTTGCTGTTGCTGTTGTTGTTGCTGTTGAGCGAGAGAAGCAACTGCTGCTGCTGCTGCTGCTGCTGCAACAGCATTACTGTCAGCAGAACTTGTATTACTAAAAGGATTAGCCATAAAATAAGGATGATTAGCTAGGTTAAGAGAGTGTCCTGCGTTGGTATTGTTATTAGCATTATTTGTATGTTGTGAAAGATGAGTAGCATAAAGTGCTAAAGCAGCTGCATCAGCATAATTAAGTGTAGGTGTACTACTAGGCTCAATAGAAGATCTTGAATATGTTAAGTTAATGGCATCATTAATTGGAGCAGAAGCAGTTGTACTAGTTTGATTTGTTGTTGTAGTAGATCCGGGTAGTGTGATAGTGGTTGATGTAGGCGTGGATGGATTGGATTCTTGAAGAATGGTATCATGGGTTTGAATAGGTGAAGGAGTATTACTGTTATTATTATTAATGATAGGTGTTGTTGCGGATGATGATGCAATACTACCACCAGTAGGTGTATTTACAGTTGTTATTGGATTACTACCACTACCACTATTATTATTATTATTATTATTATTACTGTTGTTGTTGTTGTTGTTGTTGTTGTTATTGTTACTGCTGCTGCTGCTGCTGCTGCTATTAGAGTTGCCATTATTAGTATTAATAGCTGCTGCTGCTGCCGCCGCCGCCGCTGCCGCCGCCGCCGCTGCTGCTGTATGAGTTGCTACTGTTCCTAAAAGTGCTTGAGATAATAATGTTTCAATAGCATGTTGATCACCTCTAGCCTTTTCACTAATTTTTAACGCAATATCATTCCAGTCTGTTGCTTCTAAAAACTTCAAACCTTTATCCTCGGCTACATTTGTTAATGCTTTTTGATGAAGATCTAATGTCTGTGTAGTAGTACTAGGTGAAGAAGATCTATAATCTCTTTGTTCATCATTGCGAATTTTATTCTTTAACCATTCTTGATCCACATATTTCGCTGCTAATGTATTATCCCATCTTTGTTTCAGTTGTTTACCCTTTCGACCAGGGATAGAAATAGCAATCTCTTTCCATCGACCATATCCAAACTTTTTAATACCTGCAAGTAGCAATTCATCTTCTTGTGGAGTCCAAGCACCTTTTTTATAATCTTCATTGTTTAAATCAGTATCTTCTAAATTAGGTGTTAATGCCGGATATAGGATGGCATTGTTATTTTCATTGTTGCTAGTAGCATTTGTTTGCTGCTGTTCTTCTTGGTGTATTGATATCTCTTTGTCTTTATCTTTACTTTCATTATGTGATAGTCCTAAAAGTTGTAATGCTGTTGCTGCAACTGTTGCTTGTTCAATAGCATCTTCAGGTTTATGGTTATTGATCTGAGATGAGCTATTCGATTGTCCTATATGAGTTTGGCCTGACTGTGTTCCATTGTTTTCAATAATTTGAAATGATTCTAGTTGTCATAAATCAGTTTAGGAGATTGTAAAATAGTGTCTAATAGTTTAAAATTTTTACCTGGCTTGACAGATAAAGCCGCTGCAACAGCTCCCATCATATCATTATTTCCATGTGCATTCTGTAGTAAAGCAGCTGTTAGTGCAGCGCTACTTGAAGTTATTTGACTTGTTAGACTTTCTCTTTTATCTTTTTGTTCAGGAGAAGAAGGTGCAGTTAAAGTTGTCAAAGTTGAATTTATTTTTGATATAGAAGGTGAACTGATGGCATCTACATCTAACGTGTGTCCTTCCTCTTGTTGTTGCGCAGATATCGTTCTGTTATCAGACGTTGTTGTAGGTATAGGTGCCTCTTCAGTAATATGATGATATTCTGGCATATGTCGACGTCTGTCATTGGCAGAGGAGGGAGTAAAGAGATGGACTCTGGCCATTATTAAAAAGAAATTGTGTTGTTAAAATCGATAATCCTTTTTGCTTTTTGTTTAGCGTTAAATATTTCTTTTATGCTTGCTTTGATATTATTTATGCAATATTTTCTCTCTCTTTCTCTCTTTTTTTTTTTTTTTTTTTTTTTCACTCTCTCTGTATGTATGAGTTTATGCCTCTTTGACCGGAGTTCTTCTAAAGAGGAAAAGCAAGAGTATATAACCAAGCCTTCGCCAAGCCTCGTTTTTTTCCTTTTTTTTCTTTTATAAAGAAAAAGAATCAAATTTTTTTTTATCGCTGCGGAAAAAAAAAATTTTTTAGATGATTTCAACCAATAATGACGAAGTTTCTATTATACACCACTTTATTTCACATTAAAATTAAAATGATTGGTTGATAGTAACTGACGTCATGATAAATAGCAGTAGATTATTACAAAAGGTCGTCCAGCTGTCGTCTTATTGATTGCTGCATAGATGTCTCTGTTTCATATAAATAAATAATTTTTTTTTTTTTTTTTTTTCGAAGAGAGTCTTATCCTTTTACAATTTTAAGATATGATTCTCGAAAAAAAAAGGGGGGAGGTAATAATTATCATTGCTAAAATGGAATAAGCTTGTTGTTAGCTACTCTTTGAAATATATACGAATACATTTATTCCTTCAACAAAGTTAACTTATTTAAATGGAATAAAAAAAAAAAAAAAAGAAAAAAAAAAATCGATAAAATTCTCTCCTATAAAATGTTGTGTGAGTAATAATAAATGGGTTACTAGTAAACAAAAAATTTCACTTATTTACATAACAAATATTAAAATTTTAATGACGAATAAAAAAAAAAAACTATTTTAATTAGTTATGTTGTTATTTATAATAAAAGATGTCTCAAGGAGGACGTATTATTCAAGTTATAAGGAGGATTGATGATGTATATTGCATTCATTTTCATCATTATTACTACTTTGACTTGAAGGAATTGATATTGAATTATATTGACGATGTCGTTCAGGCCGTGTTGTACGCTTATTTAATAACATGATTGATTTACTATCTTTCTTTGTTTGTATACTAGTAAAAGAGCTATTTTTCATTTTCGGTAAAATAATGTTATGTTTCTCTAATAGTTGCTGTTGCATTCTTAGATACTCTTGAAGTTCTTCTAATTGTTTCTGTTGATTTTTATGTACTAGAAGTGCAGATATGGCTATAGTAGTAGTAGTAGTAGTAGTAGGACTTATGTGTTGTTGCTGTTGCTGTTTATTAAGCACACTATGTGTAGTAGTAGTGGTATCAGTAGTGGAACAAAAAGAATCATGATTATCTTCTTGAACTAGGTCATCATGGCATTGTCCTTTTTCGAAAAATTTGTTTATTAAATGGTGTTTATTAATGGATGATAAATGATAATAGTGTTCTTCTTGTCTTTCAAGACGATTCTTTGTTATTCCATTGATTCGTATTTGAAGCAAAGTAATTTTCTCATTCAAGTTACGATTTCGTTTATCAAGGTATTTAATGTAATCCACTGCCTTAAACAAGATTGTACTTTTAGAATTATTTATATTTTTTAGAGTTGGAACGATTTCGGTCAACTCTTTAAAACCTGAGCGAATCGTATTACGTCTCTTTTGTTCAGAAGCAATGTGGTTCATTCTTTTTTCATCTTCAGTTAACGTATCTCGACAACTTGTTGATAATAATGTTGCCCTTGTTCGTTTTTTGGTCATCAAAGGATGGACACTTTGCTGTTGAGTTTCTTCGATGATAGTTGGATACTCTTTTTGACCATTTTCAATCAATGACCTTTGCTGCTGAATAGACATTTTATCATAATCAGAATACAAGGAAGTTGAAGCTATTGAAGGCATTATTATTTGATCACTATGTTGTAGGTAAATAAGTGGAGTAATCGTGTTTTTAAAGGGATTTTCATCTTTTTGATCTTTATGAGAGTTTCCTTTCTTAGCAGTGACACCTTTATCAATTTCTTGTTCCTACATATATAAAGGCTTAAATTGTATATCTATCTATGATGCACATATTCTTACTGCTTTATTCTGCATTGCTTCTTGTTTATTATCATGAGAAATGGATAGTGGCATGAATAACTCAGTAGTGACATTAGAGTGGGTTTTTCTTCTCTTGCTCGAATTATGATCAAAATCAACAAATGGAGAAATAAGAGAGATGGTCTGAGATGTATTTAATGTAGAGTTATTAACATGATAATCTATGTAATACATACACTCTAATAATTTAGGCTCTTTGATAATACAATAACATATTATATGAATTTGCATATAATACCTTCTAAAGTCTGATGAGTACCTAATTGCTCTTTGTTATCAATAAAGTCACTAGTAGGATCTATTAGATTAGGATTCAATGGATAATCCCATATACTATGACTACTTGCTGTACTTGTTGTACTCATTATACTAGAAGCCTTATGCTTTGGATCATATTCTGAATTATTATTCATATTTTGTTATGAAAAAAAAAAAGAAAAGAAAAATTAGGATAGTATACATCATGCATACCTATTTATTTTTCCCTTTTCCATGTTATACACAGCTTAATTTGGTGTAATCGACTTTACAAATGCCTAATAGAAATTATGTATTTTTAATCATTTAAATACATGTGAATTTTGTGTATATACGGTATTTAATAAATGACATAGATTTATTATTAGAACGCATGAATGATTAGTAAGAAAAAAAAAGAATACAAATCGTAGAGAATTTATAACCGCTCTTTACCAAAATGTTTATTATTTAACCAAGTAAAGTGAATGGCTCTATTACTATTATATTCATTTCAGTTAGTCGTTTCAAATAAAGAAAGTTATAACAAAAGTGAGTAAACTGTGAACCAACAAAGTCTTACTAATAATAAAAACAGACTACTGATAAGAGAGTCGTTGTTTGTTGGATCAGGTGTAGAAAGTATTTTTTATTCATATAAAATAGATCTACATTTCTTCTTGCAAAATTTCTGGTTTTTTTTTTTTTTTTTTTTTTTTTTTTTTTTTTTTTTTTTTTTTTTTTATGAAAAGGTGGCATTCTCTATCACAATATACATATTATGCAATCATCCGAGTTTATTCAGTACAGTTGCCATTTCTTCTGTGACATAAACAAAAAAGTGGCTTGAATAAGTCGCATGAGGTAGGCCTATTTTGATACCTACTATCCTTTGTTTCTTTCGACCGTTTGATTGTGGAACCTGTTACGAAACTGCAATCAATCCATGCGCGGATAGGCAACCCCTCCCCTCAAAAAAAAAAAAAAAAAAAAGCTACCTTAAAAAATTGCCAGAGGGTGAATTTGTGAATCTTATAAACTTTTCAATATGGACAGAATGTAAATATTTTAAATAATAAATGTAGTTGTAGTATTTAATTTTCTTGTATTTGTTTCATGAACAAAATTTTGAATGTGTTAAAACTTTTTTGATTGGTAAAAAAAAAAGAAAAACATAAACACAGATAACTATATAGTATGCTACGCATACCACTAAACTATTAAATGTGTGCCGTCACAATCTAGATGTAGATCCTATATGTTGGCTATCTATTATGTCATCTGTTGAACGAGTTCGTGTTCTCTGTTGATGTCTTGAATGGCTACCAGCAGGATGGTAAACCTCGATTATGCATTTATCATCTTACCGAGTTGTTTACCAAATCTCATTCAATTCATTATCTATCTACACATGTATCGTCGTTTATATATCCCTGTCTCAGTTGCTGAACCCATATCCTTTCTATTGAACAACCAGCTGTCTATTAAACTTCTTTGTCCATCACATTATGATTTCACATGGACTATCCTCTGGTCAAAAATATACACCATTTTCCACGAATGAGATGCTATATTTCATGATAAGTTCACCCCTCTTATTGAAAATCCTGGTTTCAAGCTGATCCGATGGTTGTTTAACAATCGAAGGTAATGTATCATCCTTCACTTTCTTGGAACATTATTATATTTTCCCTTGACCTCTTTATCTTTCTTTTTTTTTTTTTTTTTTACCTTGTGTCCCTTATAAGGATTTTTTTTCTACTATTTTATTAAGCCGGACTAGGCAATCAAGTATCATGTACTTATAAAGATCAAAAATTTTAATTATGTAATGAGAAAATAATAATTTTATTTAATTGTATTATGTTGTGCAAATTCATTGGAAAAAAAAAAGTTATTATTCAGCAAAAAAAATGTGGGGTCTGTAATAAATAAAATTACAAAAGGTAAAAAAAAAAAAAAAAAAAAAAATACTATTGTTATGCATAATCTAAAAGTAAAGTACCATGTCTGCCCCTGTTTTATGATGTTGAAATACACATGATAAAAATTGTACTTTTATTCATAAGCTATAAACAATAAAAAATCATTTCACGTGGTTTCATATGTCAAGAAGAATATATACATATTTATTTATTTATATCAGAATAATAAGTGAATAATTAGATTAATAATAATTATTATTCGTGATAGCCATAGCATGATCAATATTCCGAAGCATAACTGTAGTACGACTCAATAAGCATGTAAGATGGTTGACTTCACGTTTTAATTCATCGCGATGAGCTTCAAGTGATTTTTTGTGATCTACAATAGCAAGAGGAGGAGGAGGAGGAGGATGAAACAAAGAAGGGGTCATTTTAGACTGAGAGGCTATCGAATCATTTTCATTCGACACATTTTTTTTTAATAATTTAGGTGATGAAGGCTGTATAGGATCATAAGTGACTAATGGAGGAGAAGGTAAACTAGGAAGACTTCTATCACGACGATCTGTATCAGGATTTAGTAAACAAGCAATGTTAGATCTTGTTGGTTTCATAGGTGGAGATGGAAGATATGGTTGATGACGATGAAATACATCAGGCTCTATAGGATTTAATAATGATGATTTAAAAGTAGGCTCGAGTGTACTAGAAGATGGAGAGGGCAAGAGTGGACGTAAATGATCCGTACGTTTAACAGAGTCTTCAATTCCTCTTTGTCTCTTTGTTCCACATGAAGAGTGATTTTTTTTTTCTATGAGTTGAGGCTGAATGATGGTAGATCGATATGTAACAGCTATATTAGCCATAGAAATTCGTTTACGACGTTTAATAGTTGAGCGTTTCATTGAAATAGGACGATGTACATTATGTAGTTTAAAATAAAGTCCACAAGCGTTACAAATCGTTTGACCCAATTCATCACGTCTCCAAAGTGGGGTTGTTGAAGTTTGGCAATTAGCGCAAATGAAATGAATCGAATCTTCTAGTGGCGTATCTACTGGACTCTGTTTATGATGATTGTTACTGCTAATATTATCCATTTTGTTAGGAGGAGGAGGAGGAGGAGGAGGAGGAGGACCTGTTGGTACTTCTGTCATGATCGAAAGCACTGGCGCTAACAGGGGAGGACGTGAAAGACGAGGAGCAAGGGTGGCGACAGGGCTTACAGAAACATGTTTTGAACGCTTTGAAGCATTTCTTTTTAACCAAATAGGACGTGCAGTATTACGAGCCTTATAATAAAGACCACATGCATTGCAAATGATTTCTCCAAGAGGAGATCGACGCCATAAAGGGGTGGTAGTGGTACCACAATTCGAACAAGAAGGGGAGGGAACAACTGTACTTCCAATGTCCGATTTCGCAACACTGGAGTTGCACGGTCCAATAACGGCTGAAATAGAGTTGTTATTGCTGGAAGTACTAGAGACCTTCATTTGTTCGAAGCCAGTTACGATTGCTACAGTAGACTGGTCTTGTTTTTGTGAAAAATTCAAATCGTCTGTCTTGAATGATAAACTAGAAGATTGTATTAGTGGACATTTATGACATGAATCAACACTTGTAGCCGTTGAAGGCTTATTATAAAAAGGTGATTTTACAGTCATTTTAAAATAAAATGAATAAGTAAAAATGAAATAAAATAAAATAAAAAAGGGATAAATAAAAAAAAAATACATTTGTATACAAACATATTTATATATATTTATCATCAAGGTCATGATGAACCATGATTGGATAATGATAGTGGTAGCTATAATAAACAGTTAAAAAAAATCATCGGAGGAAATAGTATCCAATTAAAGTAGGCTTGTTATCTTTAATCTCTCTCTCTCACTTTCTAGTTTATCTTTCAATTGATTATTTCCCCGCTATTTACCCCCTTTTTACTGTATAATACATATCATATCTTTACCCCTTCTTTCATGGAGTTCCCGCGGAAGAGAAAATTTGTTAAAAATAAAGTCAAGATAAGGGATCACGTGAATCAAAATTAACATATAAAATATTAGTCTACATGCATGTAAGTATATTGTATATAGTGGCATTTTAGAACCTGTTACACTTTAGATTTATCAATCTTATCTTGAAGCAAATTCCTATTCTAACTACTCATCTTTTAAATAGCCAAAAAAAAAAAGACTAAATTATATATAAATTCTTTTTATGCATAAATTAAAGCTGCCTGCCTAGCAACCAGGTACGAAAAAAGAATATACATGCAAATCTTTCATGATTTTATACTACTATTATTATTTATTTTATTGGGAGAAAGGGAATTCTTTTTTCTTCTTTCTTACTTAAGAATACTTGAGTAACAACTAAAGAATGCAAAATGATTTGCGGGGAGACGAAAAAAAAAAAAAAAAAAAAACGTCTTACTACCATTGGTGGTGGTTTCAAAAAATAAAATAAAATTTCTATTTTTTTCTTTTTCTTTTTTTTTTTATCCTTTCTTTTATATATTATTAATTTTCTTTTCTTTTTTTTTTTCTTTTTATATATAAAAAAGAAGTGATATCAAGTTATACTAATAAGTTCATGTCCAATATTGAAGAGCTCAACGTTCCTTTTGGTAAATAAAAATTTCTTTTTTTTTTTTAAAAAAAAAAGAATACTTAAGTTTATGCATCTTTTTATTAGATCCGTTTGCTGATGTTGATGAAGATAATAAGCAACAAGCTAATAACAATATCCGTAAGTAATAAAATATGGGATAACTATAAATAAAAGAATCATTTTATATGTATATATCAAATCTTAAATTTTAGATTTACGTATTCAACAAAGAAACGGTAGAAAGACATTGACCACTCTTCAAGGACTTCCTACACAATATGATGCTAAGAAAATTTTGAAAACATTTAAAAAGCTATTTGCTTGTAATGGTACAATTGTCGAAGATGAAGAACATGGTGACATTTTGCAACTCACAGGTGATCAAAGGTTAAAGATTGCTGAATTCTTAGTTGAAGAAAAAATTGCTAAAAAGACTGACATCAAAATTCATGGTTTTTAAAGAATATATCATTTTTTTTGTATATATTTTATATAATAAAATTAATTATCATACTATGATGTAAAGGATTAAATGCATGTTATTTGGAATAAGTGAAGGAAGAGGGAAAAAAAAACTAATGCTATGCTAATACTAAATGGTGAGACTTTTTTTTTTAAGGCAGCACTTGCATATAGCGGAGTTCAATAAAATGAATACACATATTACATTATTGCACTACGATTAATAATTATTTTATTTATTAACAAAATTTAAACGCAATGAACATACTGATAATTATATATCAAAATTAAAATTGCCTGGGAAGCTCTTAAAAAAAGTAAATGAATTAAAAAACCCTTAATGGACTCAAGGGAACCATAGCGAAGATTCAGTATTTTCGGATGAAATGTAGACTAGTTACAATTATTTTTTTTTTAAATCAATGAATACAAATTTGAACAGCAAAAATAGATTTTGACGAAATAAAACTAGTTTTTAGACATGTTTACCTGTAAAAATCTAAATTTTTTGTTAAGAAAAAAAAATCGTGTTTAAGACAGCGATATTATTGTTTTTGACAAGAGAATGCAAGAGGGACGGATCATGACCAGTTAGTATCTCATTAAAGATTCGATAAATATTTTTTACGGCGTTGCAATCACGTTGCCATAGCATCCCGCAGCTTTTGAAAGCTAAAACACCATGACAGCCTATTAATGAAGGCGTAAAATTTCTTTCAAAATCTGAATGACAAGTCTATTTTATATAAAAGCAAATATGTTAAATTGGTGTTAATAGAGCAGTAATAACTTATTACTTTGGAAGTTCTAAATTTATCTATAATAGGTACCACATCTTTGTCTATTCAACAATAAAATTAATGACACCTATTCAAACAACTTTAAACTTGACAGTATCTTTATTGACCGTTCCATTCTCAGATGCCATAACTAAAATTTTCATCTTGATAAAAAAAAGGAAAAAAAAAAAGGAAAAAAAAAAAAAGAAGGGAAAAGGTTACCTTGAGTAGATGAAGAAGATTCACATTTTTTACTACGTTTTAAAAAATGACAATCTTTGCATTTGGTCACTGACATAAAACATTAATTTCAGTGTTTAATTGTTTGTGTACAACTGAAAACTTACAATTATTCTTATTGATTTCCACATTCTTTTTCTTATTAATCACTTTAATGATATATAAAAAAAGAACACAGAAATCTGATATATAAAAGTTACTCAAAGTTATTGTATAAATGCCTCCTTTACTAAAAGAAAAAAAAAGCATATGAATCTTAAAGTGTGTTTTACGTAAGTCATCTTACTCAACGCTTGATTGGAAATGGTCAAAATACTATGAGCATACATGATTTGATTCAATGTAAGAATAGTTCAACATAAAAGAAACATAAATACTGGTTTATATGAATATACTTATTGTTGGTAATTTTTTTCTTCTTTTTTTTTTTAAAAAAAAAACCTTCAAAATAAAAGAATAAAACTTATTTTAAAACAATAGAACTAACAAAGACAACAAATACGAGATTAAGAATATCCATTATATAAAAAGAAAACGTTTATTTCTTTGATTTATAAAGAGAACCATCTCTTTCTCTGTTATATATGTAATTTGATGCTTTCAACATAGCAGCCTTTAAATATTACTACGAAATTTATTTTACTCGACTTGGATAAAAAGGAGTTGTTCAAAAAAAAAAAAAAAAAAAAAAAAAAAAAAAAAAAAAAAAAAAAAAAAAAAAAAAAAATTGGGAGTGAGAGTGAAAAAGTAAGAGAATATCAAATAAGTCTGTAATTTGTCTTGTTAGAATTTCACTTGAAGGCCTCTTAGTAGATATATCTTCTCTCTCTCTCTCTGTCTGTCTCTCATTATTTCCCTTTTTTTTTTCCCTTATATCGTTTATTGTTGTTCTTTGTTAATTAAGAATATAGTTAAATCTACTGAATATATAATGAAAGGCTGTTTCTAATCTTTTTTTTTTTTTTTTATTTTATTATTTTTATTTTTCTTAATTTTATATATCTTTTATAAATGTCAAATCATATACCTTCTATCAAATTAGTTGTTTTGGTATGACAAATAGATATAAAACTACATACAAAGGAATGAAATTTGGCAGAAAATTAAAAAAAAAAATAATAAAATAAAATAAAAAGGGAGAGTCTTCTGTAGGGAAATCAAGCATTGTTACCAGATACGTTGAAAATACATTCATGAATAAAAGAGATCCAACTATTGGTGGTAAATCTTATAATATACATATTCTTATATAAATATACACTTACACGCAATATATATAGCTGAACTATCAACAAAAATTTATTCTATTGAAACACATGATATTAAATTCGTAATTTGGGATACTGCAGGTCAAGAGAGGTTTCATGCACTGGCTCCTATGTATTACAGAAATGCTTTAGCAGCAATGGTTGTATTTGATGTAACAAACTATGTAGGTTTTTTTATTAATATTATTCAGGAACAGAGCTACAATGATAGTCATGTTGATCTATGTATAGAATACTTATGAAAAAGCAAAAGAATGGATTATTGAATTAAAAAATCAGGCTTCCTCAGATATTGTTATCGTATTAACAGGAAATAAGATCGATTTACAAGAATACTTGCGAGAAGTATCGAGAGAAGAAGCTGAATCATATGCAAAAGCATTAAATATATTATATATGGAAACAAGTGCAAAATTAAGTACGAATATTCATCATATATTTACTGAAATAGGTATACAGAGTTTATATACAGATTGCATATTTTGTAAAATTTTCTTTTTCATCTATTTTATGTGTAGCTAAAAGAATTCCTACCAGTTATTTGCAGTTGAACAATAATGAGACTATCAGAATACCTTTAACTGTTAAAGACGGCAATATCAAAAAACGATATAAAAATAATAATGCTCGTTGTAATTGCTAATTGTAAACATTTATTTATTTATTTTATTTGTTTTTTCATTTTTTTTTTAAAAAAAAGAAAGAGTTTCTATCACTTATTGGACAATTGTCTGTATATAGTACATCATCTTTTTTATTTTGTTTTATATACTATTGCTTGATATACATATTAATGTGCATCTTAATTTAATATCATAATTAAATACGATAGATTTTTATTTTTTTTCGATATCTATACTTCTTTCTGTTTGACTACTACTACTACTACTACTACTACTGCATTTCGATGAAGCTCGCTGACTGTTATTGATTGAGTCATATTTAGGAAGATAATCACCAATAAAGAAGATAGAATAGACGATGAAACTGATAAAAATAATAATGGTATCAAACACATAGAATGCCCATTCTAAGCGAGCAATAGGCCCACCATATCCAGTAGCATATTCAGCAACACGATAGATGGATCGAATGTATAATAAAACAATAGTAACATATAGACAAAGAATTAAATTCTTTTTTGGATTTGTGCTATTCTCAACATAATAATTATATCGTGAATGGCGATGCACATAAACGGTAATAGCTGCAAAACAGCCAAAGAAAATCAATTGAACTGCAAGACCAATTAATGTAACAATTCGGCCTTCTTCATTGTACCCTACAGTTGACTGTAAACCACCACCAGCGCCTTGTAAACAAAATGAAAAGATATCACTTCCAAAAAAGAACCAGGTAACAAACTTGGGTCGAAGATAGTATCTCTTTTCTTCAACATTTGATAGTCGAATGATTTCACCCACTGCCTTATAGTTAACTAAGGCTAATGCATTGGGAGCTAATAATAAAAACAAAGTCATTCCAACATACTTTCCAAGATCTGTGAAAAAGTGACATTTGAGTCGAATTGCAAATCCTATAGTTTCCATTAAGGCAGTAAAGGCTAGAATATATAGAAACCGTGGGCTTTTAGAGATATAGATTCGAATTGTCAAATAGATTGTCATTAGTCCATATAGCGCTAAAGCAACTGCTGCTGGAGCTAAAACCGGTATATAATGAAATAAGTATAATGCCTTAGACTCTCCATTATTTGCTAATATAGTTTCTAATCCCATATCTATTGCTTGTTATGATTTTTAAAGTGTGATTTATATATATTTATATAAAAGAAGAAGAAGAAGAGATAAATTGTCTTATTATATCTTGAAAAGCCAATGTTGTACATGCTTTACTTATGTTACACACGTTGATTCTGCAAAGACACTCTATTATCCATTAAATAAGGGATCAATGTATCCGAAAGATAATTTTATTAGTTTTCTTTCTCGATCATTAAATCTAACTGTATAATCATTTCAAGCTGATCTGCATACAAAAATTTATTTATTCAACTGATTAAAAATAAGCAAATGTTAATTTACTTTCTTTTTTTTTTCTTTTGAAAAAAAGAAAAAAAGAAAACCAATAAACACAAAGCAATAGACGGATTTCGGGATTATTTTCGGTGCGCTATCTTCTTTAGCACACTGCGACTCCCCCCCATTTCTTGAAGTATCATCCCTTTGAATATGAGACAATAGATAATCAGATAATAAATATACGTATTCCATACAAATCAGATAATTTAATGTTTAGACCTTTTTTTTTTTTTTTTGAATAATATCAGCTAATGGCCATTTTAATATACATTTAATACATGTTATACTAAAATAGCGCTATTAATGAGATTACAGTAGATCATATATTTGCTATTTGAATAAAAGACAATAAATATATTTAACATACAATCATACGGCATTGTTAAACGAAAAAAAAAGACAATGAGAAAGAAATTAAAAAAATAGAGTCAAAGAAGACAAAAATGGATATACATTATATTACAAACGAAAGTGGTTTATTTACATAATACAGATTCTTGATGATTAAATAAGTTTAAATTAATAATTTTCATTTTTGTTGTTGCAATTTCCTCGAGCTTCATCCATTTCTAAACTTGATGAAGAGGAAGGCAATTTTGAAACAGTAATATCGAATGCAGAACCAGGTTTTGGAAGATAGTTGGCGATAAATAGAATATTGTAAACAACAAAGCAAAGAAAAACGACAAGAGTATCAAAGACATAAAATACCCATTCAGTAGTAGCAATCACACCATCATAACCACCAGCGAATTCAGCAACACGGTAAATATTACGAATATAAAGCAAAAGCAGTGTGATAATAAGACAAGTAGTTAATCTTGCTTTAGGATTTGATTGATTTTCTACTTGATATTGGTATCTGGGGTTGCGACGAATATAAATTGTGATATAGCCAAAACAGAAAAAAAAGAATAATTGAATTGCAAGACCCACTAAAGCTATAGCTTTGCCAATATTAGCCATTCCAGCATTACCTGTAGCTTGCATACCTCCACCTGAACCTTGTAAAATGAAAGCAAAATAATCACTACAAAGAAAGAACCAGGAAACAAATTTACGTCGAAGATAAAAATGCTTTGGAGTTACATCAGATAATCGAATGACTTCACCAAGGGCTCTGTAATTGACTAACGCCAAGGCATTAGGGGATACGATTAAGAAGAATTGCATAACAGCGTAGTTTGTGATATTTGCATTGTTGTGACACATGATTCTAAAGATATATCCAACAGCTTCCATTACACCAGTGAATGACAGTATATAAATAAATTTTCGAGATCTTGATCTGTACGCGCGAATAGCTATAAGAATTGTAAAAAAAATGAATACAACTAAACTTATCACTGCCAAAGGAAGGTTAGACACATGAAAAGGAAATTGTGATGTATTTGATTCATTTTGTGTAATAAGAGGCATTTTAAAATATAGAAAATAAGCTGATTTTTGAAGATTGATAATTCTTTCAAATCCACATTGTATTTATATTTATTTAAAAATTTCTCCGCCAGCAACAATAAGCTTAAAAAATTCTTATCATTTATAACAAAGACATTGTACATTTATATAATTATATGCATATAAAAAAAAAAACCCTACCTTTTCCTACTAATTTTTGGAAAAAAAAATTATGATTATACAAGCATGATAACTTTAGAATCTTCTAACTAACGTGAAGAACTCGACACACTTCTTCTTTCTCTTTTCCCTTTTCGACTAAATATATGCAGTATGATTTAGTAATAATCGAGCAAATGTAATTCTAAAAAAAAAAAAAATGTTTTGCTGAAATTAAATTCATACGAAGAAATCAATAAACTTAAAGAATCCTTCGTAATACAACGATAAAATTATTAGGACTAACAATTGATATAATATCTGTATTAACAATAATAACTACATAAGATAAAGGAAATATTAAACTACAGTAAGAATGCTTTTGCTGTCTATGATTATTTCTTATCAGATTACATAACAATCACACTTTACACATTGAATTACCATATTTGGTTATTTTAGTTTATTTTTGTTATTTTTTTTTGCCAAGTAATTCTTAAGATTTTTATTAATGTATGAATATAATGTCTATCTAATATAAAGTCACTATACAATATACATACATACACATACATGTATATATTTAAAAGATACAGATGTACTTTTATCAAGAATAAAAAAAAAGAAAGCACGTTTGGTATATGAAGTGCTTGGTTTTTAATTAATGTCATTACACATTAAGAAATTCTATTGTCTTATAATAAATCATCAGAGTAATAGAAGGAATATTTACTGAGACTGTCGTGTAAAATGATAGTCTATTAATCAACACTCTTTATCATACGGGATAGGATATTATGTTGTCCTCTTATTATTAAGCGTTTGATAATACTAACTCCAAAATAGTATACTATTGTTATAGTTTTTTACTACAAATCAGTGATATCACCTGCTCTACTAATGAGCTCCTTTCATACTTAAGATTTGTCTCCTTTTTTTTTTTTTTTTTTTTTTTTTTTTTTTTTTTTTTTGGAGAAACATATCAAGCGCAAACCTTGAAAAGAATCAGAAAATTTACCGCCAACTACAAAAGTGTCGTAATGTACAACTAATTGTAATATTTGATGAATGAATTTCATGTTTATTATATTACTTTGTTTATTATATGACATATGATATAGAATATAGGGGTTGACCAAGTAACATTGAACTAATTTTATTAGAAATCACTCAAAAGTAAAATTCTCTCTTACTGTTAAGGCATAAAGCAAACACTCCATAAGAGAAAGCTTAATATTATTTATACTGAGCATATGGATCACTTCCAACAATATCACGACGTTTACCAAAACTCATACCAGACTATAATATAAAGTTATATGTATATATTATTTAAAGTAGCTAACATGAAGCAAACCATTAACTTACTTGATTAGCTCCACCAGTATATCCATATTGATATGTATTATATGTTGCACTTGCTGCCTGTGCTGCTTCTTTGGAAAATACAGGTCGCTGTTTATCTGCCAATTTTGGGCCCAAATACTATACATAATATTCAAAAAAATAGTATAAGCATGCATTGTCACTTTCCAGTTCTCTTATTACTTACTGTTTGTGATGTACCATTCTTATAAGCATATCTAGATACAGAAAATATAGAATCAACCACTTGTGTCATATTCTTTTTTTCGTACAGATCAATTGTTTGAAAAAGGTCATGTTTTGGAACACCTAAAGCTTCAGCACCTCTTAAAAAAATAGAAATATTTTCCATCTATTTGTAGCGTATATAAGAAAAGTAAGATTTTTTTTTTCATTACTGGAATTCTTACTTGAACAAAAGGCATTTTAGATTGCTTGTATTTGCCATGACCTGGCACTAATTTTTCGATTAACCTATTATATAAAATGAGACAATTGAATAATAAAACTTTCTATACATGCCATGTTAAAGTGATCATTTATTTACTTGCACAATAAGACTCCATCTTTTAGACTCTCGGCAAAATCGTTTGAAGGAAACTTTTCATCGATTGTATTCTCTATCCATTGTCTAGCTTCTTGTTCACGCTCAACCGAATATTTTGAGCTAATTTTAGCTTGAATTTCTATAAAGGAAAATGATGTATTGTAATAAATGAGTTTAAAAGAACTATACTGTAATTTTGTATTAAACATTTGATTCATGTAAACTTTATGACTTATTACCTTTATCTATTCCATATAATGGTGTATCTTCTTCCATATTGATAGAGAGCAAAAAAAAAAAAAAAAAAAAAAAAAAAATAAATAAATAATAATAATGAACTTTTTACATGAATAACATACTAAATGATTATGTAATTTCTAGTTCAGCAGCGGACAATTTTAAAGTAAAATGAATTTTTAGACCAATGAAAAATAACATTTTTTTTATATGTTATCTGCAGTATTTGCATCAATGCATTGACTCGTTGTGCAACAGCAAGCTTCAATTTCAAACAATATACAAAAGACTGTACATTCGTTTACACCATTTCACTCTATTAAAGTTAAACTGACATACACTTGGAATCCTTCAAACCTATATTTATCTGCTCCAGTCTTTATTACTTCTTCTACATCAGACGAGGATAGAAAATAACTACTAGAACCCCCCATCCACCTATGACTGGTGTCTATTATTAGCCTCTTTCTGCCATTAAACGTATGAACAAAAGTCATAAAAAGGAGAAGAGTAATGTGAAAGGTGTTCAATAGCTTCAATCTGAGATGCTTTATCACTTTAGACATTCTGGGATATGAACTTGATCAAGATAATTAACAACGCTAATGTACATATTCTGGATGATGCACGTTTAACAAAGTCTTTAATTTTGAAGATTTTATTTTATTTTAGCCATTCTACACTTCAAAGCCTTTATTATATGACCCATACTATATATCCTAAATTAGGGTCTTTTTTTTTTTTTTTTTTTTTTTTTTTTTTTTTTTTTTTTTTACTTGAGCATATAGAGAGGATATATCATTTCACTCAGTTAGTGTAAATTATTAGACTTGTGCTAGATTGAAAAGACATAAAAAAAGAAAAAAGAGGGGATAAGTGTTAGCACTTTACGAAGGGGACAAACAAAAAATCCAATAACTTCTTTTTTCAAAGTACTCTTATAAATCAGCAACGAGGGCATTTATATTAATTGATCTATTTTCTGAATTTTAATACGCTTAAGAAGCTGTCTGATTTTAACGTCACCAAAATATAAAACTCAATTTCTATTGGATGTGAAGTAACACTCCAGGGTTGTGGGCAAATCTAGCAAGCTTCTTTTAACTGGTCTCATAATAATAATAAATTATAATTTCTCCACCTTTTTTATTATTATTTAACCTTTAAATTAGCAAGCATGTTTTCACCTGCCATTAAAAGAAGTGTAAGTAAATGTTAAAAATTAAAAGCAAATTAGTATACAGTTTTAATCTCCATGTGCATATATACTCATTTGTTTTTCTGTATATATACTAGCTTGCTATTGCAGCTGCAAGTAGTGCTTGGGTTGCTACTGCTTCTACTGCTTTTGCCGAAGAAAAGAAAACTAAGGTAATAAAGCAAAAAAAAAAAAAAAATAAAACAAAAAAATAAAATAAAAAAATAGCTAGTTTTTTTTTTTTGTTTGCATGCATAAATAAATCTTTTTTAATCATGTCAAGTAATATAGCTTAGTATTTACGATGAGCCTGAACCAAAAGTTGTTATTATTGAATCACCTACTAAACTTGAAGAGCAGGTTTATATCGCACAAAAATATGCCAATAAAACTTTAGATGAGGGAAAGGTAAAGCAAATAAATATATAAATAAATAAAAGATCGGTTTACACATGTTGTAATCTCATTTGTTATATTTAGAATCATGTTAATAGTTGGATAAAAAAATATGAAGACTTTGAAAATGATGTCAAAAATAATATTAACAATACAATTGATAAAGATGAAGAATTATTTCCAAATCTATTCTATGTTGGTGTAGCAGCATTAGCTGGTACGATTATTGCACGTAATAGAAATATTGTTATTCGCTTTTTGACTTCTACCACTTTGGCTGTGGGTACTTCATATTATTTAATCCCCAAGACAACTCATAACATTGCACTTCAACTTCAAAGATTAGAACAAAGATATCCTCCACTTCAAGCTGCACATGAAAGTGTCAATGAAACAGTGAATGATGTTCGTAAACAAATCGACGCCACTGTAGCTCAGTTACGTGGTGCCGTTGATGAAAATACAATCAAACTGCGTCAACAAATTAGGCAAAATACAGAACAAATCGGATCTAACCATCATGACAAATTTGAACAAGTAAAAAAGAATGTAGAAAGCATGTATTCAACTAGATCAAAGGTATGACAAGTAATTTCATTCATTTAGTTCATTCTATTATTAATTCAATCTATACAATCTAATAGCCTGGAGTTGAAGAAACATTAAAGAAAGAAAACTAATTGATAATAAATGCAAACATTATTTATTTGAGTGAATGGCTTAGGGCTATATATATAAAAAAAAATTAAACTTGTTTTATTATGAATGCTTTATTGTATGAAATGATAAAAAAAAATGCTTCAAATGTGTTGTAGCTTATTTCGAGGTATTTTGTGTGTATATAATAGCTACCAAAAATTGTTTGCAAGCCAACTCAGATAGATAGTATTTCCTTTAAGGGGAGAATATACATATACATTTAAATATATGTTTTTTCCCGAAGAAATCATGTAATTCTTCTTAGATCTTGCAATATTAGAATACTACTCATTTGTATATTTATTACCAAGAGTGTTATTCACTTTTTACTTTATGACGAAAGATGTAATAAATAGTTATTTATTATTTTATAATAATACATGCTTATAAAAAATATTGACTGCCAGGACCTCCAGTAATTGAAGATTGTTGATCACCTTGAATCTCATTTTCCAAAAATATTGTATAATCAGAGGATAAAATTTGTCTATCTTCTTCTGGTATTTTTAAGATAGCCGCTTTATTTCCACATCGATAACAGTAATTAGGCGCTGACCATAATGTAACTAAATTCTTTTCTTCAAATGGATAATTAAAGCCTTCATCTACTAATTGATGACTTCTAACAATTAAATTTATCCCGTTATTGTGACAAAACTAGATAGAATAGAAATTGAATATTAGATGGAATTAACAGTAAAATATATATATATATATAGACTCAAGTTATTTACTGAGGTTGTAGGTAATGAACCAAATAAATAGCCACCTCCTCTAGGGCTTATTGCCCATGATTCTACTTGTGTTTCTGGATCAGACCATAATAAATCTAATGTATAGTCAAAAAAAAAAAAAACCGCATTATTTATGCTTCTTGCTTGAATGAATATGAATAGTTACCACAATGTCCTCCACTTTGTGGTAGTTCTTGCATACGAAATAATGTTCTAATATTTTATAATAGTTAATAATTATACAATGTATGTTTATAATGAATAATACATACCGAATAGAATCAATTGAGGGTAATTCTGGCGATAATCCTCCATGTACACAAAACACTGAGCCATCAATTACCTTTAATATAAATATATATATACATACATCAATTATAAACAATTTCTTATATGTATGCATGCATGCATATATACTTTACTGCTGCTAAAGGTAAATAGTCAAATATCGTACAACACCATTCCCAAACTTTTGTATTTTGATATTTAGCCAAACACTCGTCTTATAATAATAGATTCTATTAGATTTATAGTCTTTTTTTATACATATGAAGTTATTCTTATTTCTTTTACTTGCCATAAAATCCATACACTCGAGTAACGTTGCGACTCTCATGATTTCCTCTGGTAAGCGTAATACGATCGGGATATCTAACATATAAATCAATATCCACTTTTTTTTTTGTTTTTTATGCATGCATAAAAATTAACTTACTTGACTTTATATAATAACAGTAATGTCAGTGTCTCCAATGAATACCGACCACGATCCACAAAATCGCCCTAAACATATAAAATGAGTGTGTTAAAGCTTTATTTTAATCTAGAAAAAAAAAATATGTATACCATAAAAATATAAGATGTGTTTGGCAAATCACCCCCTACTTCAAATATTTTAATTAAATCATAAAATTGTCCATGAATGTCTCCACATAAAGTAACTGGTGCATGAACAGGAACTACAGTTGATTCTTCTGAAAGTATTTCCTTCAGCTAATATAGAAAAGATTTACTTTTCTTTTTTGGTTTGCGTGTCTATACACATTTATGTCTATTGATTATACCTTATTGCATAATTGTCGCATGTCATTTTCAGATAAATATTTACATTGCTTAATAGATTCAATGCAAGCATCTATGTTCATTAGTACTACTTTTTTTTTTCTGTTTTACTTTATTTTTATTTTTATTTTTAGAAAAACAAAAAAAAAGGGTATTTAATTAAAATAACAATTGTAAAAAAAAAAAAAAAAAGATATACTGAACTATGATTGCTTGAAATTCATAGATGTCACGTGATTATTAAGCTTGTAATATACAAAACGTACCTACAGAATATGTTTTCAAATAACCAAGTTTTTTTTTCCTTTTTTAGCCATCTCTCTTTCTCCCCTCAATTTTATATTAATAAAAAAAAAAGGAAATGAGTAGTGAAGTTAACTGTATTGCAATCATAGGAAAACAAGTAAACAAGTGCATTTTAAAATATAAAACTTTAATTACTTTGAACTTACTATCTATTTTATATAGAATAATCCTTTATTCATCAAGAACTTTAGTACTTCTCATCCCGATCTTAAATATCATTATATAGCGCATACTTCAATTGATGTTATAGAAGAGAGAGGTATGTTCTAACTAAATAAAAACAAAGAAAAAAAAAGGAAATGATTCTTACCATGATGATTATTAAATAAAAATAAAGTATCTAATGGGTCTAAAAATCTTGATTTATATTTGGGATTATTATATGCAATGGAGGATTTAGCTGTGTAAATAAATGAATTCGTATCATAAAATAAAAGCATTAGATTGTTTATTCATTATTCCACATAGGTATGGATATATTACAAATACTAGAGTGAAACTGATTGTAGTTGTTTCTGTGACAGATGGAATTATACGTGATGCAGATATGAAAGCGGTAATTGAATTGAATGCAATATTAATTTAACATATAAAACAATGACACTAATAAACACAACACATTAAATAGTTATTTCATAAAATACATTCAGCTTATGTATCTAATGTGTGTAATCCATTCTATAATATAGATTCCCAAAAACCAATTCAAAGTAAAGCATTTTCTCAAGCCATTGAAACAATCGGCTTGAATGCAAGAACTACTTTAGAAATTTAAAATAAAAAAAAAAAAGTATAATATATAATATTACATTTTTAACTTTTATTATTCTAAGCTTTTGTTTGTTTTTTCTCCTTCAACTACTTTTTCAGCATTAGCTTTTTCTTTACCACCCATTCTATAATAAGAATAATAGTATATGAGTAAAATTACGTAAACAAAAACAATAACAAATTCCCCGGGGAATCCCGCTCTCGCCCCTCTTTTTTTTTTTTTTGTGTGTATACATATTCATATAATAAATATTATACTTTACTTGTTATATTTAATCCAACGATAACCTTGCGTTAATTGAGCAACTTCATTTGTAGCATGACAAGCAAATAATAAATAATTAGCAGGCTTCACTGCTAAAGCAAATCTCATAAAAAGACCAGAATAGAGACATAAGGCTTTTTTTTTAAAAAAAAAAAATAAAATAAAAAAAATATATAAATAAATAAAAATAAATAAATAAAAATAAATAAATAAAAAATAAAAATAAATGAATATGTATATAAAAATAAATCTCTATTCACTACTCTATATACAAATATACCTGCAGTCATATTGCCTGAAATTAAACTAGCATCCTTTTTAGTATCTGCAATAGCAGCAAGAGGAATACCCCAATTGGCAACAGGTCCCCAAAAATGCTAATAAACACAGAATTTATACACACCTGTAAGCTACTTATTTACTTACTTACATGTATTTATTATATATACTTACAGTACTATATATTCACGAGGGCGTTAATCACTTTGTCTTTATTTATTTTTATTCACCACATATAACTTACCTCATTAAATAGTTTCTAAATTCTTTAGAAGCAATTTTTTGGACAAACTTATTAGTGATAGAACCAGATGCTTGTGACATATTACAAATAATAATAAAAAAAAAAAAAAGATAAAGGGTAAAGAAAAGGTGGTAAAAATAGATAATAAATATAAACAAAGAAAATAAATAAATAAAAATAAATTTCAGGTAGGTTAGATGGATTTTTATTTTATTCGCTGAGAATTTGATGACTCGTTTTGTATTATCTATTATTTGATTGGCTATCATTGATTGCATTAAAGACATCAAGTCAATGTCTTTTTGATCCTGGATCGCCATTTCCCCAAACCCATCTTATTCGTCCAGTAGATCCATAAATAGGTTCATATCTATAATTCAGTATCATTTCTACTACAATCCAGCAATTAATAATAAAGAAAATTGTTCCTGACATCCATAATTCTAAAAATGTATTCTTTCCCAAAAATTCCAATTTATATGCAAAGTTTAACCATAAAGCCTTATCATGTGCAGGACACAGACACAGGATTAAGGGTTTCGGGTATGAGTATCTATCATATGCTCCTATTTATTTATTTGTTTATTTACCTGTCCTATTATCCAAGCAAGTAATAGCATTAGACCTTTCCATTTAAATGTAATTTTTAATGATGGTAATATTAAAGGGAATAGACAGATATACCACATAAAATACTTGAATAGATGATACATATAATTTAGTTTGTCTAATTAGTTCCTATTTACTTTCCTTTACCTACCTGTGATGTAATAACTTTATTATATGTAACAAATATAAATGTCTGTATAAAACAAGCGAAGAATGTATCTTTCCCAAAAGCAATACCAAGAATAGTAACAAGTAATAATTGAGGTACAAATGTAATTAGACCCATAAATTGATGTGTGTTTTCTATACCAAGATACATTTGATAAAACCAAATAGAAAAATTATGACGATGATCTTCACGCGTAACATGATATAAATAGGTATGTTGTATAAATGCATTGCCATACCTAATGAAAAAAATGCAAGTTAATGAATCGATCTATCTTTTTTTTTCTTTTACTTTACTGTTGGAACATGAGCCCAGTTAAAATAAAAAATACAAAGGCACTTGAAACAGCAAACAGGATTCGTAAAGGCGATAAAAATGGAATGGAATTAGATAATTTTCTAAACATAGAGTTTTCTCTGTCTTTACAATCATAATAATGATTATCTAGTAACATTAATAAAGGTACGGCATAAATGACTGGATATATTTTGAAATGAACTGACAAACCAAATAAGGCACAACCTGAATAAAACTTCTTATTCAAGATAAGATACAAGGTACCTAGTACCATTACTCCTAATAGTGATTCAGCGTTTCCACGTGTCGAGATATTAGCTACCATAGGGTTTAAAAGCCAGAGGGCATCGTATTTTAATGCACTCTTTGAAGGCATACCACGTAATAAAAGAATACGATGAATCAAATAACCAACAAGTAAATCTGCAGATGCAAATAGACATTTACCAAATGATCGAAACCAGTATATATTAGGTGTAAGTAGTATTGCTAATAAAGGTGTATAGCGATATGTTTCTCGTAAATAAGGTGATTGTCCCTGAGTAATGTATCGAGCTGCATCTGTAAAGACAACATAGTCTATATCGGTATATTTAACTGTAAAATAAGCATCTTGATACTCTCCATAAACCAAAAGAATAACGCGAAGTAAGAAAGCTACTGTACATAGTTTCCTGAAAGTTAAATGAGAGAAAAGTTTATCCATTTTAATAATATAGCATTCCTTTTCTATTTACAAATATCGTACATGACAAAGTAAAACAAAAAAAAAAAAAAAAAAAAAATCTTCATTTCAGAATTAGTCAAGTTTGCGGACTGTAAAATTTTATTTTATCATGCCTGAACCATCATTTATATAAATAGGAGAATATGATCTTGCCATCACCACTACTATCCTACGCGTAAAGTTGTTTATTTCTATCAAATACACGGAAGCCCCACATTAGTATCTACACAACTTATACCCATATTAACGTAAACTATTATGAAATAAACTATTCACCAGATTTGACTCTTGTTATTCAGATCCTCGTATCTCTTTTTATTTGTTTTCTTCAAAACAATCCTCACTTTCAAAGCACAATACACTACTATTTAAAATAATCATTGATGACTACTCTATAATATTCTTCTAAAGTAGTTCAATACTACTCAATATCATTTTTTTTTTTACAATATGTTTTAAAACACTTTTCTTATGCAAAAAAACTAAAACTTTCCATTAACCACAAGCTTTAATTTCTTATGATAGCTTTAGAAGTATATACTATTTTCACAATAAGCTAGACTGGCTATATGGTAGAAAATTAGAACTATACTCCATCTGAAGTTATTTTATTTTATTTATTTATTTTCGTTATTAAAAAAAAAAGTATCAGGGGCAGCTGTAATAGTAGTATTTGCCACTAAATGCTCCTAGAAAAAAAAAAAAGCGAATTTTATTTATCAATGTCATTCAATATAAAAAGAGATAGAGAGCTGAATAAGTATTATTAGAGGACCCTATATAATAGTGAATGAATATATTTATGTTTATTTAACTAATTTTCTCGGGCAAATGTAATATTGGGTAACCAGCACTGATTTGCAAACAAAAGAAATAGCCAATAAATAATATTATGATAAATGCAATGTAATACTTACTCTAATATTGAAAAATTCACGTGATTATGCTTTTCTTTTCTTTTTTAGTTGAAAAAAAAAAATGTTTTCACTTCAATGCACAAATTTTTTTTATTAATATGCTTTTTTTTTTTTCCTTATAAATATACCGAATAAAACCTTCTTTTTCTTTTTCTTCTCACTTTTTACAGCTTTTAATTATCCAAAATTTCTTCCATTTTCAACTTTGCTCGTACATCGTTACCCACGCTGTTTCAGTCTCAAGTAAACATGCAACCTAGTCGTATTGATCTTTTAAAGATTACGCAGGTAGAAAAGTACTCATTTAAACTATTAAAATAGTTGTAATAAATATATAAAATGTATATCAATATAAATATATAAATATACCTATTGAAATAATGTATATATTATAATATATATGTATAAAGGTTAAGGATGTCCTACTTACTAGAAGCCAAGAAACTGTAGTGGGTAATTTACATCTGACTGTACATCATTTAATATTTTGCTATTCATCAGGGGAAGAATTATGGGTAATTGGCTTAAAAAAAGAAAAAAAAAAAGATGTATAATTAGTACTTTATTTAATTCACATGCATATAAAGATTCCTTATTCAATTATACATACAGTTGAAAGACAGCCACCTTCATTGCAGTCAGGTCGATATCCACTTCATATAAAATGTCGAGATTTTATGATTATTACTTTATCCTTATTAAAAGATGGTGAAACACAAGACGTATTTGATAGTATTCAAAAGCTAGCTTGTGTTAGTAAGTTGTGTTGATTGATTCCTAAACCTCTTTCTATTGTTTTAATTTTTTTTAAAACCGAAATATTTGTATATAGCATCTATTGAGCAGCTTTATGCTTACTCATATATGCCAAGGACACCTTTTACAGCTACAAATGGATGGAATATATATGATCCTCTCAAAGAGTATGGCCGTATGGGTGTTGATGTAAATACAGATGCATGGAGATTCACATTGATTAATAGAGATTATAAAGTAAATGATTATATACATGTATCTTCCATTTCTTGATTATAGAATATTAACTAATCAGGTGTATATATATATATATATATATGTATATATTTATATTTATATGGATATGTATATAGTATTCACCTACTTATCCTCGTATATTAGTCGTCCCTTCTAAAATTAGTGATAATACGCTTAATTATGCTGCAAAATATCGTAGTAAAGCAAGGATTCCAGCTTTATCCTATTTACACTGGCATAATTCTGTAAATATAATATTAGTTGGAAAAAAAAGAAAGAATGGTAAATAATGATATGAATGATGTTATAGGCAACTATTACTAGAAGTAGTCAACCCTTAGTGGGATTTAAACAAGCAAGATCAATTCAAGACGAGAAATTAATAGAAGCTATCTTTTCAACTAATGTACCCAAGGGTCCTAATGGCGAAGTTGTCTATGGTTCAACGGCTACTAATTTGATTATAGATGCTAGACCTATGGCAAATGCAGTAGGAAATGTGGCAAGAGGTGCTGGCACTGAAAATATGGATCATTATCGTAATTGTAAAAAGATTTATGTTGCTATTGATAATATTCATGTTATGAGAGATAGTTTAGGAAAATTAAGCGAAGGTATATAAGGTTAAATAGTATATTAATATGTGATATCAATTTCTCTCTTCTTCTTTTTATATACATACAAGGTATGGATTCTGCTGAAGGTCAGATCAATAGAGTTACTTTACAAAAATCGGGTTGGCTAAAACATATCAGTATGGTTATGGAGGGTGCGATAACGATTATAAAGAATATACATGTTTATAACTCCCATGTTCTTGTTCATTGTTCTGATGGTTGGGATCGAACATCTCAATTAGTCTCGCTGAGTGAATTATGTTTGGATCCATATTATCGTACATTTGAAGGTATTCAAGTCTTGATCGAAAAAGATTGGATCTCATTTGGACACAAGTTTGAAGATAGATGTGGCCATCTTTCAAACGAAAAATACTTTGTTAACTTGGCAAATACAAGCGGGAATACTGCTGCAAGCACAATTAAAGATATGCAAAACAAATTTTACAAATCAAATTATTATCAACGTGAGATAAGTCCTGTCTTTCATCAATTCTTAGACTGTGTATATCAATTATTATGTCTTTATCCAACTCGTTTTCAATTTAACGAACAAATGTTGATTGAACTCCATTATCATGTTTATTCATGTCAATTTGGCACCTTTTTATTTAACAGTGAAAAGGAAAGGATAAGCCATCATCCACAAGATAAGACTTTCAGTATTTGGGATTATTTTAATTCAAATAAGAAAAAATTTACAAATGAACTTTATGACCCTATGAAGGATAAGGATCTTGTAGATGATGGTGGCGTTTTAATGCCGGACGCTTCAAAGGTGAAATATTGGGCTTCTCTTTTCAAACGTGATGATAATGAAGTCAATAGTTTAGGTATTGCATACGGGCTAGCAACTTTACCATTACCTGAAGAGAACACGAGTATTGTCGTTACAGAATCAGCAGATTAAAAATATTTATATATAACACTGCCGTTTTTTTTTTTTTTTATTATTATTTAAACATTAGCGTTTATTAAAATTGATATAAGAATAGATAGTTCAGGTTACGCTTGAATGATTTATGAATAATTTTAGTAATTAATAGCAGAGTTTATTATATGATTACATAGTTTTTTTTTTTTTTTTTTTTTTTTTTTTTTAAGAAAAAAAGAATAGTTTTAGAGACCACATCTGCCACTTCTACAAGTTTCAACACAGTCATCACTGGAAGAACAACAGTAGCCTGTCTTGCCGTTACCCTTCTTCTTTCCTCTAGTACCAGGAGTACAGCTACCGGATGCTACTGTTGCGGTGGTTTTTTTAGTAGTAGTAGTTGTTGTTTTCTTAGCAGTTGTTTTCTTAGTAGTAGTAGTTGTTGTTTTCTTAGCAGTTGTTTTCTTAGTAGTAGTAGTAGCTGTTTTCTTAGTAGTGGTTTTGGTTGGTGTTTGCGTGTTAACAGGACCATTGCATTTTCCACTGATACAATCATCTAAGCAATCAGATTGATCCTTACAGCAGGCACCGTTATAACCATCACCATTACCTAAGCCATAAGATCCAGAGGCACAGGTGCCAGAAATAGGAGTGGAAGGTTTCGAAGGAGTATTGGGAATAGGATAGACAAAGTTCTCTTCCCAATAGGGTTGTGAGATACCATTACAAGATAAGGCAGGAATGACATTAAATGTTTCTTGAATCTTGGGCATCCAATACATAGACATGTTAACTGTGACACTATTTAATTCATGCTCAAGAACAATATGACCAGAACGATCCTTCCCTGATTTATAGTTATTGATCCATTTTTTGAACTTTGCATCTACTTTCTTGGGTGAAAGGCTACCTACACCAAGGGCATGCATATTCCAGTCATCCGTATCTTCATCCCAAAGAATGGTTCTTAAGCCCATTTGCCAAGCAATAGCACGAACACGATCATCAACGTCACCCTGAGGAGGTCTCCAACATTTAGATGTCACACCTGTGGCTTCTTTGATTGCTTTCAGATTCCAATACAATTCAGCAACAATTTGTTTATTTGTTTGAGTTGTCATAGGAGGATGAGACCAGGTGTGAAGACAAAGTTGATGACCATCATTTAAAGCACGTTTGGCTGCAGCAGGGTAAGTGACTACATTAGAACCAATATACTTATATATGACAACTTTGTTAGTTCATGATATCAATATATATATGTATGTATACTTACGAAAAGTGTAGCCTTTTGATTATTGTTTTCAGCTAAAAAGTTATAAAGAGCGGGTTCAGCATAAGGATTCTCCTCCTCAGCGTATTTATCATCACGTTTGTTAAAAGGACCATCGTCATAATTCAAGCCCCAATCACCTTCATTGGGACAAGTATAGATATCCTCAGGCAAATAAGAAGCTTTAGGTTCAAGACAATTTGTGGAGGTCCACCAACAGTAAGGATCAGAGGGACCATCAGAATTACTTTTCCAATTCCCATTTGCGTCTTGCTTTCTTACAGGAGCCTTAGGGACCTTACTCCAATCGATCATATCATAGACTTTCTTTACTTCTTTTGAATTGGTAGGAGGAGATTTCCAAACTTCTGGATAGCCTTCTAATTGAGCAGTAGACAAAGTAGAGGAAGTATCGTAAGGACCAGCATTATATGAAGTTACTACATCTGTTGCCTTGGGCATATTAGAAGGAAAGACAGGAGAAAACTGAGGTGCAAGTCCACTTTTAGTGGTAGTTGCGGCAAAAGTCCCAGTTACAACAGCACTAAGGAACAACGCGTTTGTAATAAACATGGAAAAGGATTGAATAGTTAAACAAGAATGTTATTTCAAGAAGAAGAAGAAAAAAAATATTTATTTAAGGCATTTATTGAAGGTTACATAAAAAGTCATTTTTTGTAATACATTAATTTAGGAAGAAAAAAAAAAGTTTGTGCACTTTACTTATTGTATACTTTCTTTGTGAAAAAGAGTTTTGAATATACTTAATCTGGATAAAAAGAAAAAAAAAAAGGTAAATATAAAAATCTAAACCTGTTTCCTTTATAAAGTAAAAGAGTAAAAGACATTACCTTTATTGTGTTATTCTCTTTTATCCAGATACAAAATTGTATGTATACAAAATCCCCCTTTAAAACAACATAATTGTATATCCGAATTACAGCTCAAATAAGATTTATAGCACGTTCTTTTCCTTAACCAGGAATAAATTTAAACTTTTTTTTTTGTCAATACTTGGATGACAGATATTCCAATTCATATACAACTCAACAGTAAGAAATAATGAGTGTCTTTACTAATAAGGCTTTTATTAGGGCGAATTCAACATTTAATACTATCTTTATGATAAACATTTATTATATATGAAATAACGTAGTACTTATATATATCTATATCTATATATGATCTGTAAAGAAAACATTTATATTACTAGCGTCATATTAATTCTAGAAAGATATAATAATAATATACATCTACTTTAAAAAAAAAATTATAACAATTACAAGTCTTTAAAGAGAGAATATGCTAGGACATCTTTGGCTATAATTCTTGAAATAGGAGTCCAAATTTAACATTTATTTTAAGAGAATAATAGTCTGTGTTGTGTCTTCGGATTAAACTGACCGCTTATTTTTTTTATCAACCCTGTGCAATAAATCTGACGTTAATGACAATGAATGTTTGTATGTAATACTTGGACTTTTTTTTTGCACATTCTTCTATTTATAGACATCCAAACATTCGAATCAATTCTACAAGTGCACCAGGTAGGTTAGATACTAAGAAGAAAGAAAAAAAAATCGATTGGTAAGAAAGCAGAGCAAAATTACACTAGCTGACCAAATTCCAATTGCTAATACGTTATAATTTTGTATTTTTTTTTTTTAAAAAAAAAGAAGAAAATTCTACTACACGTTTGTTTTAAAGCTCTGAAAAGGATTTCAGAAGTCGTATATTCAAATATACCAATCATATTAGTTTCGACAGCAAGTCCGGGGAGGGTGATTATTAATATTGGCTACCATAAAATTTGGCTTTGATGATAATGCTGTTTTTTTTTAAAGTACCCAACCTATCATTTCTAAACTTTTATCAATATCCTAAACTATGCAAACGAACTCTTGCACCAATTCTTGATATAATGTCAGTCTCTTCATTTTATTTTGCGTACTATGTTATTCTTGTTTTTAATAACTATCAAGAATATGTAAAATATTCCAAAATAATAATAATAATAATAAAAAACGTTACCTTTCCATCAGTCTGAGCTTGCTTGAATTCTAAAGCTATTTGTTCTTTAGATTGTGGCTCCTTTATACTGGGTAAGACGGTTGAAGACTTTGAACGTGGGGTCTCATCCAGAGTAACATTCCTCTTTTTTTTTTTCCTAGTTAATGGCACGTTGTCATTGAGGGAGGCGTTTTGAGAAACATCAACGGAATCAGTAGTAGGGTCAATACGAGAAGTATTACCTGAGTTTACTTCAACAGGATATCTGGAACTGGAATTAGTAGTTTACTAAGTTTAAGAGGATTCTTTCATGCTGTTATCTTGATTCCTCAAACTAATATACACATATATATATAATTAATGTGTCTTTATAAGCTGCAGTATATTGATTAAAGATAGCTTGGAATAAGGGTAAGAAGCTTAAAGAGTGAATTTCAAGATGCATGTGAGTTTATATCTACTTCTTTTTTTATTATACATATTTATGCAAATAAGATAAGAATACATTCATACCGATAACAGTATAAATATGATTTATAATTTACTATGTTCCCTTCACAATGAATATACAATATAAATGTATTGTCACAATAAAGGTATCGTCTTGGAAATGACAAAGGAACCCTTTTCTCCCTTTATTATTCTTTCCCCTTTCTTTTTGTTATTAAAGAAAGCATTCAGAAGGAAGTTGATTATAGTTAGCTTTGTACGACTTTAGTTAGTTTTAGCCCTTTTTTTTTGTTAAGTAGAGAAATACGTGTGTATGACATTTAATATAAATTTAAACCTTGTGTTTCTATGTTATATGTTAAATCTGAAATAAGGTAAAATAGAGTTATGTATTCAAATTGAAACACATCATCAAAAGTGAAAGGCTTTGTTTGAAGACTATTAGAAAATATAAACTAAAGACAATTATCCAATTAGGAAAGAACTCCATTTTTATTTTTATTTTAAATTTTCACATGAAAAAAGAAAAAATTAATTTTTTTTTGTGGCATAATTTGAAAGTCAGTTAATAATAAATACATTGATTTGAATCCAATTTTTCCCACAATTTTTGGCACAGTACATATAAAATTAAAATAAATTGTTTACAGAGAATTTGAAATAAAAGGGTATGTGTGTCTTGAAGAACTCTATAGCAATCAATAAGCTTTTTTTTTTTTTTTTTTTTTTTTTTTTTTTCTCTTCTTCAATATGGATTTAACAGCAGACTAGGTTGAATTAAAAAAGAATATAAAATAGATAGACTTGTAAACATAACTTACAACACATTTTATTAATATTTTCTACTATATTATAAACTACAGTATTACCAATAACTATTTAATGACATTTGAGCCCTTCAGGCTTATACATAATATCTTGGCCACTTATTACAGAATATAAAATAATAAGCATTTTAATAATGATCTAATCAAAGGCTGCCTATAGATAGTTTTTTTTTTTGGTATTTTTATTCTATATATGCATATATACTACTGTTGCTTGTCTACTATATAGATGGTGGCTTATCTGTTTTATCTTTCACTTTGGATATTTTACTTTTATTTAGTTTCTTTTTCAGTGCCTATTTTTCTTTTTTTTTCAAATAATAGAAAGAATTATTAAAGCAATAATTGAACTTATTTAATATAAAGGATATTAATTTGATTCTTTGAGATATTCAATTAATTTCTCTCTTTCCTGTTCTTTTTTTTTTTTTTCGCTTCAGAATAATTTTGATCAACATCAAACAGGTCTGAAATAATATATACAATAGAAAGACTTATAAAGTGGATATTGGTTAATAGAGCTAAAACATCATATCATGAATTAAAACCATAAATGGATCCCCCATATGCTAAATTTAAGAGTCAAACCTACACAATTTCTCTTCTATTATATTACGAGACTTTATTATTAATAAAAGGTTGCATTCTTAAATCTTTTTAGTTTTCATAATACCTAACGATCCATCTTTCCCAAATCATGATTAAAAACTATAATGATTTATATGCTGTTTATTATTGTTATCGCTTTCAAAAGTTAAATAGCATTGTGATAGCTGTTACAATATTCTTTCTTGCTTCGTGATTAGTCTATTTTATATAGTCAAAATTAGATTAAGGATAGATTCCAGAAGCCAAACTTTTAAATCCATATTTATAATGTTATTACAAAGAAATACATCGTAAGTCATAAATAATCAAAAAAAAAAAAAAAAAAAAAAAAGAATTTTTTTGGGAAGGTATAGAGAAATTGATGATCATTATAATAAAGAATGTATTGTTGGAGAAGATATTTGATTATATCAAAATATAGATTGGAAATAAATCTGATTGGGTTTATATTCGTTACCCTTTCAAATAGCTATTGCAATCAAGAAGCCTTTCTCTCTCTCTCTCTCTCTTTCTCTCTTTTCAATATGGTTTTAACAGCAGGCGATCAATTAGATAGAAAATAAATAGACTCGTAAATATGATTTACGTTACATTTTATCAATGCTTTCTACTTCACTGATAAATGATATCCAATTATTTTGTGATACAAATCATACAAATATGTATGCGTGATTAGATTAATTGTGATAGAATGAATTTTGCTCTTTTTTTTTTTAATATGTAAGTAGTTAATGGAAACATTTTCATATGTTTTGGTAAATAGTAAATATATGCAGCTTTATATAAAAGGCAAGTATCAGTATATATTTGCCAATGATGAAGTTACAATCATACCTTGTTTGAGATATAAAGATTTTCTTCTCCTTTTCGTCTTCTGCATACACTTTTTTTTTTAGGGTTAAATCCCCGTCAAAAGTATGATTATTATTTGTATACACAAATTCTACTTTTAAACAATCTTGTACCTGAGTATGTTTATCTTTCTTTCTTTTTTTTTTCTTTCCTTTTTTTTTCTTTTCTTTCTTTATTTTATAATATAACGTTTAATTCTGTTGAATATAATATATATATATATATACATATATATATATTATTTAATGGAGATAGAAAAACTTTATGGCCCTACTAATGTCATTGTTACGTTAAGCTCCAAAAAATTATCTATAAAAAGGAGACTGTCACAATCAAAATTACCTGCAGACAATATTCCTAAAAGAAAAAAAGGACTCAATGATATTAGTTCTTTAAATTCAATTAATCAACAAACGAGTGTAGAAGAAGAAGAAGAAGAAGAAGAAGAAGAAGAAAATGAAAATTTGAGTACAAGACAACAACATTGGCCATGCCATACAAAGGTTTTATTTAATGAATCACCCTATTTTGCTTCACTCTTTAGTGAAAACTTTAGTGAAACAAATGCTAGTATTGCTTATCTTCCATCTAGTATCATTGATAGTTCAGCTCTTAATCATGTCTTAAAATACATGTATACACATCAAATATACAAGCCAAAGGAACTGAAAGAGTTATGTGATATGTATTCAGCTGCAGATTATCTAGGTATGGATGAATTATGTGTTCAAATAACAAAACTAATGATGGAAACTGTTCACAACTGCAATTGTTACTGTAATCAATGTCAATGCAATGTTTCTCAATTATTTCCCTTTTGTAGAATGCGAGCTATTGAACTCCAAGATGAAAAGATGGCTATCATGACACAGAAGATAATTACAATCTTAGCAAATGATCCAGAGAAAACATTGTCTACCTTTTGGGCTAGTCGTCACATGGCTCATCTCTTGATACAACTTCCACAAGATGTAAGTCAGGCACTTTCATTGAAAGTGCTTCATCGTGTGAATAAATCAAACGCGATTGAATCGCTTTATGCATGTTTTTCTACATCCAATGCTTTATCCATTAAAGACCCTTTACTCTCTTGGACTAAGCCTCTTCATGCTACTTTAACATCGGTTCAATCTTGTTCTACAAAAATAATCGCTAGTCACTTTGACTTCTTTTGTCGAGAATATCCAGCTCTTTTATCATGTATAGATGGAATCACTTATTCTTTTGATTTTCTTGAATATTTACTACTTTATATTCTAGAAGATCAAATGGATTATAGTAATGTTGGTATATTATACCAAGGTATTGTTTGTGATCTCATGTCGAGACATGCTGTTCAATACAACGATCAAGTCAAGCATATTTTGAATGTAGCAAAAGTCATGATTCTTCATTATATCATTCGACGTTTAGGAGATATTCGGCAACAGGGAGGTTTAGATAACTTGGAAAAAAGCGTATTAAAGCAATTAGCTGATGGTAAAATAATTCTATTATTATTGTTATTTTCTTTTTTCTTTTCTCATTTCACAAACAAAAATATACATATACATATATATAGAAATTAATGTACGACCCAAGTCACTCATTAGTTCTGACCATCCCCTTTTCCATCGCGGTCTATTTTCATTTTTACTGCCTTCTATACCTACTTTACACCCTTCTACTTCAACTCAAACCAATCGTCTTTCACGTTATTCTTCTCGTTCTACTACTAATACTACTACTCATACTACGTATACAACACAGAGGCATCTTAGTTTGCCATCAAGAATCACGAGTCATTCAGTGAATAATAGTTATTCAACCCCTTCTTTTACAAGCCATCTTACACGGTTACTCAAAAAACTGGGTTCGTATCATTCTTCACGGCTTCAAGTCACACAAACACCCAGTATATTTCCAAATCGCACACTATCCACGTCTACAACCCGGACAACAGCGTCTACTTCTTCATGGTCACATGTCAAATTAGAAAAGCATACGAAAAGGAAAGCCATTTCATTTTCACCCATTGTAAAACAAAAGACATCTTTAAAAAACAGGCAAGTGAGTGCACCGATGATAGGATTACATAGACGAGTTCAATTAATAAGAAGACCCATTTTAACTGTGGGTACTGTTGCTTATGTTGGTTGTGTTAATTTTGCAGAGGGTATATGGGTTGGTGTAGAACTTGATAGACGAGGTATATACATAAAAGAAAGTAATTTGAAATTATTGCAACACTTTATATATTTATTTATTTATTTTATTTTATTTTATTTTATTTTATTTTATTTTATTTTATTTTTTTTTTTGGCTATCCTAGTTGGTAAAAATGATGGCTCAGTAGATGGTTTTAGATATTTTGCATCTTCTCCTAATAGAGGCGTTTTTGTTCGACCTGAAGATATTGCTTTGGTTGTATAAGATAGTAAACTAATATGACTTTTTTTTTTTTTTTTTTTTTTTTTTTTTTTTTTAAAAAAAAAAAAAATATGCTTTGATGTTCAAAATATATATACAAATATGCTACATACATTTTCATTTATGCTTCAAATTATGATATGATCTTTAATTAGTTTTTCCTTTATAAATATACATAATTAACAAATAGTAATGCGTACTACAATAAAGACATGAATTTTTATTTCATTTTGGAGAAAAATAGATTTACCTTTTAAAAGGCTTTATTAAGTTGAAAATAAATTAGAAGCATCAATAGTAAAATGGTATTTGTATCGATAATAGATCATTGAAGAATTCAAATAGATATATACATATATGCTAATATAGATTCATTTATTAAATATACTAAAGAAACTACAAATGGGTAAGTATTGATTACAGACTACTAAACCTATCAGTAGAGTAAAGCTAAAAAAAAAAAAAAAAAAAAAAAAAAAAAAAAAAAAAAAAAAAAAAATATTGATGTTGAAAGGCAAAGATAAATATATTTATAACATTTAACGCATTTATTAAATAATATATATATTCACTCATACGCTATATAGCAGCATCTTCTTATATATATATATATATATATATATATACACGTAAATAACAATCAGTTGGCTTACCTGTCTAAAGAAGAAGACAGAGTATTCAAAAAGAGATAGATAGAATAGATGTCGCTGGTATAACTAAACAAACGAAATGATGTAAATTTGATTAGATTGATGTTTATTCCCTGACCTTGCATCAAATATTAAAAAATACGCCTTTATTACGAATGATAAGTAATCCATAATCTCCAGAAAACTTTTTTTTTATTTTTTTATTTATTATCATTGAATACAATACTAAATAGTCTCTGGTCACATCAGTGACTGATGTTTCTCCAATATAATAATGAAATGTAAATAAAGAAGAAAGTGTGATAAATGAGGAAGACTCTATAGAGCTTTTTTTTTTTTTTTTTTTTTTTTTTTTTTTTTTTGAATGTAATTAATATAAAATAATGTCATAACATATGGAGACCAATATCGTTTCTTTATCAAATCTATTCAGTCTTTAAAATAATGATAGTCGGAAAAAAAAAAGAAATCAATTACAGTATAATAGCCAATTTGATTCATTATTGATAGCACCTGTTATCTATCCTCATTGCATTTAGTTAGTATAGTTTGTTCTATTTAAATATGTGTATACACGTAGTATATGGAACAGACTTGCTATTATTCAATATTTGAGCCTGTATCTAGGGGATTTGTTAGATTATGAATATTCATTAAAAAAGGAATATTGTTTCAACAAAGTTATTGTATTGCTATTAATAGATTATTTAAAGACACTGTCTTGAGTGATCGAGATAAAATCTCTATCATCTCATCATTGATGTAGTATAAAGCATGGAAAGGTTAGGAAAATAAATGCTATTCACATCTTATCTTGATGTGATATTTAACTATTTGAATTGGACCATTTCCCTTTGTTTTATAGTAAACTACTGGATGGATAATGTTATGAAAAAAAAATATTTTTAGTAAATAAATAAATTATTATGGTGTTACCTTATAAAATAAAAATACAATTAGAGTAATTTATTTATGCTATTCTACTATAACAGCAAATATTGTTAATAATAATAGTAGCCGTTATTGCCTATAATTCTTAATTCTATTATACTTTCTTGTCTGAGTAAAAAAATTTGGCTTGAAATAAAAATAAACTTTTTTAATATATTTTAAAACTTGGTGATAATGACTTCATATTGCTTCATAGAAAAGAGAAAAAAGAAGAAAGGTAAAGCTTGTTTTTTTTTCATTTAAACTATTAAATATAGTCTGTCGATCCATTATAATTTTTTTTAATCTTTTTTAATATGCAAAATCTATAAATATAAAATATTGATTTCACCGAAAAAAAATAATAACTTTATTATTTAAGCCTCAATAAAATAAAACCAGCCAGTTGTTTTTTTTTTTTTTTTTTTGATTTAAATGTAAAGTTTTAATTTTTCCTATTGTTTTTTTTTTCTTTCTTTTTTTTTTTTTTTTGGGAATTTATAAAGAGAAAAAATAGATACAAATATGATGGGTAAAGATTAGTAAAGATGAATTCAAATACTGTAAATCTAATCTTTATTCTTTTCGTTAGGTGTTTTAAGTTTTTTTAATACTATACCTATAAAATATCTTTCACTTATTATTTTAGTAGTGCAGAACAGTGCACTCATCTTGGTCATGCGTTATACTAGAGCTAGTGTAGAAGAAGATAAATTATATTTAGCGTCAACAGCTGTTGTGATGAGTGAAATTATAAAGTCTATTGTTTGTTTATTTGTACTTTATTTTGCTATGGAATCTCGTAAACGTACTATCAAAAAACTTATTCGACTATTAAATCGTGAACTCATTTTAAATTGGAGAGAAACTGTTAAACTTGCAGTTCCTGCTGTATTATATCTTATTCAGGTATACTAAATAATTATTGTATTTTATTTGTTATTGATTGACATTTTTTTTTTTCGTTTTCTTTATTATAAAAAAAAAAAGAATAATCTTCAATACGTTGCAGCCTCTAACCTCGACGCAGCAACATTTCAAGTGACTTATCAATTAAAGATCTTAACAACTGCATTTTTTAGTGTGATTATACTTAAAAAAAGTCTTTCGAAATTAAAATGGATTGCTTTAGGATTATTAACGGTGGGAATTGCTCTTGTTGTGATGCCAAAAGGAACTATTACAGCATTTATTGCTTATACAACAGGAAATACGACTGTTACGGATTCAAGTATTCCAACGGCAAGTATCGGTAATCAATCTAATATAGAAGGCTTTATTGCTGTATTAGCTGCTTGTCTATTATCTGGTTTAGCAGGAGTTTATTTTGAAAAGATTCTTAAAGCACCTACACCTAAGCCTGTTCCTACTACTACTGACGACGAAGATTCATTCTCTGATAATGAAGATGGACAAGAGAACAAGAGAGTTATTTTTAGAGAAGAAGAAGATATGAATGAGGATACAAATAATAAAAATCAAATATGGATTCGTAATATTCAAATGTCGTTTTTCTCTGTTCTATTAGGCTTAGTATTTGTGGTTATGTTACAAGATGGAACAACAATTGTAGAACGAGGCTTCTTTGTTAATTACACGCCTTTAACTTGGACTGTTATTCTCATTCAAGCGTTAGGGGGATTAATTGTTGCACTTGTCGTAAAATACGCTGATAATATTTTAAAGGGATTCGCTACAAGTATTAGTATTATATTATCATCTATTGTTAGCGTGTGGCTTTTCAGTTTTACTTTTTCTGGATCATTTTTACTGGGCGCAGCATTAGTAATCTATGCAACCTATCTCTACGGTCTGTAATACATACGAAGACTGCCCCTTCTCAAAGAATACCCTTTATATATATCCCCCTCTCCCTCCCTTCCTCCCTCCCTTTGCCCTCTTATATATAAATAATAATACAATGATTCGCGTTTCAACCTCAAGATTTTGTAAAATAAAATTCAAAATTTATTATTATCATTCAACGTTTCATGAAGCGGTGTAAGCTTTTTTTTTTTTTTTTTTTACTTTTACTTTTGCTAGAAAGATATAGGGAAAAAAACTGCATCTTATTTTATTACATTTAAAGGAAAACAAAGCATGATTCATCTTCAGTCTTTGTTCTAGCAACATTGTTAATCACTATAATAAGAACGATTTTATTAAAACAGTAAAATAATAATAATGCAATGCATCTATTTCTAAAATTTTATTGGTACAACCTAATTTTTAGGTCAATCTTTGTATTGCTTCCAGAAATTAACGGGGCACTTTGATAAAAAATCTCAAATTCTTGCCATGAATGGATGCCCAAAAATTACGAATTACGCTTGTAATATTCTTTTCCCCTCCCTTATATTTCAAAACACATAAACTATACTTATTTTTCTTTCTAACAGTGAAAATCATCAGTAGAATCTTTTTGATTATATAAATAAGATGAGGCAGCTTTTTTTTTTTTGTTGATTAAATGTACTATCCTTTATATCATTAAGATACTATACTATCAGTATCCCGTATATTGATAATCATAATTTATACAATTTTATCTAACAGAATCATTCCCTTTCTTTTTTATCCGTACAAAATACTTAGTGTTGGGCTTTTTCTTTTTCGTTTGCAAGTCAAATTAAATGGTAAATAACCTTCAAGTTAATAGAGGAATAATACGTTGTAAAAGGCGGATTTTTTTTTTAAATATATAGAAAAGCTTGAATTATTGTAAATCACTGATTATATATCAGTAGACTAATAGAGCAAATATTAATTATTGTTAAATAATTCAATCCTTTTATTTTTACTTTTGTTGCTCTTATTCATAACCTAATATAAGAAACCGTCTAGTATTTACATTCTCCTTTATTGTAATATATAGCATAAATGGAAATGTTTAGAGTTGTATTGATTGTATACTGTATAATAATGGAATTATACTAAAGTCTATAAATAGAAAGAATTTATATAAGCAGCAGCAGAATAAAAAAAAAAGGGGGAAACTTGGAATTTAATATGTATGATGATCTTATATCTAAAGTGTAACAAAGGTAAACAGAGTCATATCATTAAATGTTCACTAATAGAAAACAATAAGCCACAATAAAACACTGTGCCTATTAGAAGCCTTTTGTTTATATGGAAAAAAAAAATATAAATAGGGGAAGAAAAAATTTATTTTTGCTTTTCTTTTTCTTTTCTTTCTTTATGAAAGTGATATTCTGAGGATATTGGTCACTATAAACAATAAATCGTCAGTGATATTCTCCGGATAATGGTCACTCTAAATAATAAATCCCCCAGTGAAGTTATTTGGATGTATTGGTCACTTAAAATATTCAATCCCGAGAGTATCTTTCATTTGGAGTTTTCACGTCTCTCGTTAAATATGACTGTGAAAGGAAGCACATAATGATCAACCTCCACGATTGGTTGCTTCTGGAAACAGTAGTCTTTTTTATTATATAGAGAAGCTACTGGCTAATTGGATCATTACCCCTTTTTTATTATTAATTATAAATGAAAAAAAAAACTTTTATGTAATAACGACTTGTAGAAGAAGATTCAATACTAACTAAATGAGCTTTGTAGTTGTTTATGTACTGTATTGATTATCATTTTTATAAGTTGGTGTAAGGATTAACAAACAGGATTGTTAAATTAGTAATATCAATGAGAAAACCAGGTTTTGGCTGTAATATTTTAATTAAAAATAACGATGTAGACCCATCATGATAATAAACATTTTGCACTATAAAGTTGTTACTAAAAACAAAAGAATCAAACCCAATGACTGAAGGTTATATCATATTACCAACAAAGCCTTTAAAAGGCATACTGGATAATTTTACCATTAAAAAATAAATAAGGGGATTAATTAAAAAGAGTATAGTATTCAGGGTGATATCTCTATTAAGATATCAGAAAATAGATAATAAATCAACGAGACTGAACAATATATTTTTACAAGGCACATAGTTGAAAATACATTTATTTATTTCGCTTCTGACTTCTCGTGAATTTAAGCAAAGTAAAAAAAAAAAAAAAAAAAAAAAAAAAAAAAAAAAAAAAAAAAAAAAAAAAAAAAAAAAAAAAAAAAAAAAAAAATTGAATACGCGAATTCACTTTTTTTACAAGTGCATATCTTTTTTTCCATAAATGCGACAACATTTTTTCAATAAATACGACAAATTTTTTGAAAAAAAAAACACGTCAACACAATTTTAAATCCATTTTTTTAATTATCTGTCTATATTTTATTTCACCATTCTAATTGGTTGACAAAAAAAAAAAAAAAGCTAAAATAAATGTTAAGTTTTTCCTATTTTTTTTTTTACTATAATTGTTAATTCTCCTTTCATTCATAACACATAGAAATGTTTCTTTCAAAAAAAGAAAGAGCATCAAAAAGCTTACGTAGACTAACAAAGACAAAGATTTCAACACCGGTTGCTCAAGTCAACACTTTAGATTTACCAAAAAAGATCATTAAAGCTCTTTACGATTATCAAGCAAAGGGGTCTCATGAAATTTCATTTAAAAAGGGGGACTTTTTTCATGTTACAGGGAGAGAAAATGATCCGGAATGGTTTGAAGCTTGTAACCCTGCTTCAAACTTGAAAGGTCTTGTTCCTGTATCTTATTTCCAAGTGATTGACAAAACAGAGAGAAGTTTATTTGCTAATCGTCCTACTTCTTCTTCAACTACTTCCTCCAATACCTTAACTTCTGAGTTAGACTCAGGGTTTTCTGACTTGTCTATTCATGGTAACTAACTAAAAATTGAACATGATCACTTTTTTTTTTCTTTTCTTTTGCTAACTATATTTGTTCTTGATATGATTAGGCCAAAATGGAACTTCTATGAGTAACAATAAAAAAAAACATCAAATATATGGGGTCGTTATGTATGATTTCAAAGCTGAAAGACCTGACGAATTAGAGGCTCAAGCAGGAGAAGCGATTGTAGTGATTGCCCAATCAAATCATGAATGGCTTGTAGCTAAGCCAATTGGTCGTTTGGGTGGCCCGGGATTAATCCCTGTTTCATTTGTACAAATTCGCGACGCAGTAACAGGTGAATTAATTATGGATAATGATCATCAAGGTCAACAACATATATCAAATCATTTATTAGGTGTAGAAGATTGGAAAAAACAAGCACAAAATTATGAAACCTCTAGTATTCCTTTAGGTATCTTTGAATCTTCCTCTCCTTCAAATAGTAGATCAAGAGTCTCCGCTACTTCTTCAGTTTCTACTACTTATGAAATTGTCACTTTTGCTTCTGTTGATTCTTACATATTAGAAGGAGATCAATATTGGTTTGTTGTTTATGCACGTGTTAATGAAAACTGTCATCGTATATTATATCGCCTATATGAAGGTAAAAAAAAAAAAAAAAAAAAAAAAGAGAGAGAGAGAGAGAGAGGTCTTTAAATATTTATATTGATTTCTTTTCTTTTTTTTAAAAAAAAAAAAGATTTCTATGATTTTCAACTTAGTTTATTACAAGCTTATCCTATTGAAGCGGGTAAAGCGGATCGAGAGAGGATATTACCTTATATGCCTGGTCCATTAACCTATGTGGATGAAACCATTACATCTGAAAGACGAATAGATTTAGATCGATACTGTAAAGAGCTTTTAAATCTTCCAAAGTATTTATCAGAAAGTGAGCTTGTTCAAAGACAACTCTTTGGTATTCATGAAGGTGATATTGAATTAGATTATGATCCACGTGTAGTGAACAAGGAGACTATAACGACGTCAGAACAAACAGTGCAGCAGCAAATTAAAATCAAAATTATTTATAAAGATGATATATTCGCTATGAAAGTGCCCGCAAATTGTTCTTTAGATCATCTAACATCGAAAGTTCAAGAAAGAATTGGAGAAAAAGTAAAAATGGAATATAAAAATGAAGCAACTGACAAAAATGAACCATTAGAAAATGAAATAGATATGGAAGAAGCATTTGTGCAAGCAATTCAAAAAGGAAAATTAACAGTTACTGCAGTTCTTAGTAGTGATTAATGTATCTATTTACTTGTAATTATGTCTTTTTTCTTTCTTTCTTTCTTTCTCTCTTTCTCGAAGAAGACGAAGAAAGCTGTATTATTATTATATTTATTACGTGTATATATAACAAATGTTACTTTAGTGAAGTAAACTAAAAAAAAAAAATAAAAAATAAAAAAATAAAATAAAAAGATGTCTATTTTTTTTATGTAATACAATGTAACACAATTAATGTTTGTGATACTGATTTGCCCAGATTAGCTCAACAGAATAAGAGTGAAAAAAAAAATATATAAAAAAAAAGAAACTAAAAACTTCTTGTAAGAGATAAAAGATAAAAGGAGGAAGTGAAGAAAATTGCATAGTATTCTCGGATAGAACAAGCTTATTTTATTTGTAAAAAAGAAACTTTGAAATGAATATGTATTCCCAAGACAAAGCGGATTGCTGATGGCCTCTTTATAATAGCTATCTATGCTAATCAATTCTAGCTTTCTAAATCTATTTAGATGACTTATTTTCCCTTATAGTTTTCCTTACCAGCTTTACACTACTAAACAGTTATGTATGTTCTTCAATATAGGGCAGCCTACTTTCATTATTAGTATTAGTATTTTAGCACACACTGTTCATGTTGCCGCTATTCTTTGGTAGAAATAGAACTATCTTTAAGAATGTACTATAAATAGTTTATTTTGGTCAAATATTGCTTCCATCAAGTGAATAACCAATCTATATTACTATTGATCCATTTGTAGTAAAGGAAGCAGCCACGTCTATCTCCTCAGAACAGAAATATGCTATCTGTGCTAATCTTTGTATTATACCCATGTTCTAAACCAATAACGCCAGTAAGACTATTGCATTTATCAGGGACATATATCTTAATGCTAAAGAAAATTGATACCAATATATATAAAGAAAGGGAAATCATCTATTCCCCATTTATGAGATAAATTCACTATGGTCTTTGTATCTTTCTTTGAAATAGAAATGTATATTGATTGTGTCCTAATGCTTTATCAACTTTTGCTAAAATACCGTTGCCAAAGACATAAGAAAGAAAGAAATGGTTTACAAAAAGGTCTTTGATGATTACTATTTGATATAGGTATAGACTTTTTATTGAAAGAGCATTTTCTCAAAACTATATCGAATATGTTATTTTATCCCTTAATGAACCAAGCATTACAATTGGGCGTTTTTTTTTATTTATTCTGCTACCAAGGTAGTTGTAAGATAAAAAGAGGAAAGGAAGGAATCTTTTTTCTTGTACCTTTAATAAATAAAAGTTGTATATTAGAACCATTTCATCTCATTTGTACACTTTTAAAAGTCTTCATTTTTATGATTAATTACAAGTTTTCTTTTACAAACAAAGATAAATATGTTATCTTCTTTAATTTGCATAAATATCTTTTTCCTCCCGACAAAAGGTTGCACATAATAAATACAATAAAAATTAAAAAAAAAAGTATAGGCAAAAAGATTATTTTTTTTAATTATTTTTTTTTTTCGCGAGTTTCTAGTATTGAAATAAATAAAGATAATTGCTCTCTTTTGCTTTTTATCGTTGCCATGTTTAATACATATTTACTGTTTCTTATTTTCGCTTATTTATATATCCATAAGGGAAGTTCAGTGTATGCGGAATATCAAATAAATTGCCCCCATTAATTTACAATGTGGGGTAATTGGTAGTGGTTAACGAAAAGTTTACATGACCCTGTTGTGTGAAGAAACAGGTCTTTTGTGTAATGGTAATTTGTCATTTTGCGTGTAATCTTTACAGTTTAAAACTCCTCTTTTACTACTAAATAGAATTTTAAAAATCCCCGCATTTCATTTTTTTTTTTTTTTATTAAATATAATTATCATATCCTCTACTCTTTTTTTAATTGCTTTATTTTTCCTATTTTTATTTTATTTTATTTTTATTTTTGTTTATCACTTGAAAATATGCCCGGTAAAATTATTGTTAAAAATCCTGTTGTTGACCTTGATGGTGATGAAATGACCAGAATTATCTGGCAACTCATCAAAGATAAACTTATTTTACCATACCTCGATCTTGATATTAAATATTTTGATCTTGGTATTGAAAATCGTGATGCTGTAAGTATATTTAAATGTAAATAAAAGGAGAAGAAGAAGAAGAAGAGAGAGGGAGACAGGAATATATTTCTATCTTTACACGTCTCCTCATAAATTCCATACTTACACTTAATAATTAATAATAGACGGACGATCAAGTTACCATTGATGCTGCTGAAGCTATTAAAAAGTATAATGTTGGTATAAAGTGTGCTACTATCACTCCTGACGAAGCTCGTGTTGAAGGTAAAAAAAAAAAAAAAAAAAAAAAAAAAAAAAAAAAAAATCTCTGGGTTATCGGTTATTTATTTCTCATTTTAGAATTCAAACTCAAGAAGATGTGGAAATCTCCTAATGGTACTATTCGTAATATTTTAAATGGTACCGTCTTCCGTGAACCTATAATTGTCAAGACGATTCCTAAGCTTGTTCCTGGTTGGACTAATCCTATTATTGTTGGTAGACATGCTCATGGTGATCAAGTAAATAAATAAATAAATAAATATTTGTACATCCTTTATTAGACTAACCTTCTTCATATATTTATGTAATAGTATCGTGCAACCGATTTCGTTGCTCCTGGTCCTGGTAAATTTGAAATCTTGTACACACCTGTAAATGGTTCTGAACCTAAAAGATTTGAAGTCTTTAATTTCGAAAAGTCAGGTGGTGTTGGTATGGCTATGTATAATACAGATGAATCCATTGAAGGCTTTGCTCACGCTTGTTTCCGTCTCGCTCTTGAACGCAAGATGCCATTATATTTGAGCACCAAGAATACGATTCTTAAGGCTTATGATGGTCGTTTTAAGGATATCTTTCAAGAAATTTATGAAAAGCAATACAAGTCAAGCTACGAAGCCGCTGGTATCTGGTACGAGCATCGTCTTATTGATGATATGGTAGCTCAAGCCTTAAAATCAAACGGTAATTTTGTTTGGGCTACAAAGAATTACGATGGTGATGTTCAATCGGATATTATTGCTCAAGGCTATGGTTCTCTTGGATTAATGACCTCTGTTCTTTATACACCCGATGGTAAAACAGTTGAGGCTGAAGCTGCTCATGGTACCGTCACTAGACATTATAGAGAGCACCAAAAGGGTAACAAAACTTCCACTAATCCAATCGCATCCATCTTTGCTTGGACTCGTGGTCTTGAACATCGTGCTAAATTAGATGATAATTCTGATTTACTTCAATTCTGTAAAGATTTGGAAAGAGCTTGTATTGAAACGATTGAAATTGATAAACATATGACTAAAGATTTGGCTTTGATTATTTATGGCAAAAGGTAAATAAATGAATAAAAAAGAAAGGGAAAGGGGAAGAGGAAGAAGGATTTCGATATATTCTCTCTTACTAATTATAATAATAGCATGACCACTGAGCATTATTCAACTACGGAAGTCTTCTTACAGCAAATTGCTGACAAATTAGCCTCTATTCGTAATCGTGCTTCTCTTTAAATAATTTTTGTGTTAATATTTCAAATAGAGATCTTTTTTTTTATATATATATTTGTATACAAATTTATATATTTTTATAATATATGATACACAGTTTATTATTTACTCTAGTCGTCTAAAGAATGCAAAGATAGCTTTTATATAATAAAACACATAAAATTATACGCTTCCTTTCTTTTTATAATTTATACTTGCACGTTAAATCATTTTTTTTAAGTGTACCAATTTCAATTACTTGTAACCATGAAGCTTGCTTCTTATTTACAGTGAGAACGGTAAAATTTGTCACTTTGAGAAAATTGAATGTCCGTAACCAAAAAAATGGATGGCACTAAGCCAAAAATGATTGTTCCTTGATGTCTAGAAGCTTTGTCCTTTTGAAATGTTACAATAAGTTAAATCAAATTGATCTAAATAATGATATTTATTTCTTGACTTCAAAGCAATTAGTAGAATGAAGTTTTATTATAACATTGAATGATTTGTCGTTTATAATAGGGTAACTGTTTGGACAGCTTTTATCTTTTGTCCATTGCTTGAGAAACACCCTAATGCATTACTAATTATCTTTCTTTTGTTCTATAATTTACATACCGAGTGTTATGCGGAACTGAATTGTTTTATATACCAATGTTACGGAAGATGTGATATAGGTCCATTCTTCGTATAAAAGTATTTTTTATTGAATGTTTTTTTTTCTGCAAATCGAGGATACAAATGCGTGTACTTGCCACCTTATTCCCCTGAATTAAATCCTATAGAACAATTCTAGTCAGCTGTTAAGAGTAAGCTCATGAGACAATCAGATTCTCGAGGAAAAAGCTCTGCAAGACTGTATCACTGAAGCGTGTAGCCAGGTTCCTCAGATTCATCTTTATGGTTTTGCCAAGCATTCCCATTCGTGCTTAGAAGATTGTTTGAATAAAAAAAAGCCATTTAAGATCTTTCTGATAAGCAAGATCTGAAAATATTTCTCATATAACTGTAACCAACTAACATTACATGCTCCAGATGAGTATAGCTAATTTGATGTATATTAAACAAAAATGTAAATGATTAAGTTAGGAATCTTCATGGTTAACAATGATGGGTACAGTGAGTTCACTACTAAAACAACAAGACAAGTAAAATTTTAAAACACAACTAGTTGATATGCAAAGACTGTTTAACGTTTTATAAAAACGTTTTTTTTTTATATCCATTTTAAAAGTAATCCTAAAACATGTACACACATACACACACACACATATATATATATATATACATATATATATATTTATTTGAACATAAGAGTGAAATGAGAGCACTTAAGGCATATATGTTGATAGAAAGTTGTTGGCTCAGTAGTTTATTCTACGTCGTTTGATTTGGCCTTCTTTCGAACGAATTTCTGCTCGTAAACAGTGTATGGCTGCCTCATGCTCGTGAATTTTACTTTCTAAATCATCAATATCTGCTTCCAGCAAGATGATTTTAACTTTATTGTCGCTTGACATGGTGGGCGTGACTATGATTTCTGACGGGTTTCAATACTGGTTGTGGGTTAGATGTTGGTGGTGGATTTGATACTGGTGTGTTTAAAGGGATTTCATAAGAGATTGGCCTTTTGTTCCAATCAATGGATGTCAATACCCTCGTGTTTTTTCCTTCATCAAGCTTTTTATTTCCATATCGCTGGAAGAATCTGCATGCATTCTCCCTTGTAGCAAAATGTAGAAACCGATATCTAGAACAGTATACAACAAAAGCAATAAGTACAATGAAATTCCGTGATTTTGAAAACTTACGGTTTATCTTTTAAGATCTTGTGTTGTGGTTTAGGTAAGTTTAAGAATAAAAAATATAGATAAAAGGAATAAAAGAGAAATAAAAGGAAATGAGCAGAAGAAGTACGTTGAGACTTGTCAATAAGTTTATCAAGATAAAATTGAATTATAATTCTTGTTTCAAGTATCGTTTTGTTATGTTATTTTATATACAAAATAAGGGTTAATAATGTAAGAGTATTTATATATTTTATGGATAAGGATGATGAGTAATAAGAAGATGAAAAATATAACAAATTGTATTTGATAATACAATTATAGAACGATTACTAAGAGTTATTATAGATGTTTTGAGTTCAAAAGATAAGGAAAGAGAAAAAAGAAAAGACAAGTCTGTGAAAACTCGGTATAGTTTTATTGAAAAAAAAACAATACAAGAAAATAATATGGAAAAATGACGAGGGCTATTTATATGTTTTGCAAGATAAGTGATATTTATAGGAGTGTGATTAAGATAAGTGAATACTGCTATAATAAAGCCTTTATGCACAAATATTGTCTTCGAATAATTCTGCATGCAGTATGCATATTTCTGCCTGAGCTGTTGCTGTTATTAAAAATATACCCAATTATTGTCTTTGGGATAAGCAACGCGTTAATATTAATTCACAGTGAATATTCCCTCTAACAATATTCAACATTATGGATGTATATATAATATGTATGACTTGTATAAATAATTATGTAATTGAATATAACAGTCATAAACCTATTGAATCCTTATTATTACATAATAAAATGTATATAATTATTTTTAGCGCTCGAATACTCTAACAATGACCGCTATTAAAACTGAATGTTATATAATGAACATTATGCTGTAAAGTACAATACACTAGTTTTATTTGAATAACCTCTTTATTATGTAATAAATGACGGTTTATTTCTATTAACTATACTATTTTTTTTTTTTTTTTTTTTTTTTTTTTTTTTTTTTTTTTGGCTCTTAAGCCTGAACTCTGAACATACACAAAACAGTAAAAAATACGCAGATTTAAACTGAAAATCCAATTTATTTATTTTGCAATGTTGTTATACAGATTTATGAAAAGTTTATCTAACAAAAAAAAAGAAAAGTAGGAAGAAAAAAAAAAAAAGCAAGCGCTCTATCTTACTCAGAATTATCTAAGATCTTGGTAACTTTACCAATGGCAACTGTCTTTCCTTCATCACGTAAAGTGAAACGACCCAATTGAGGAAGCTTATCGAATGTTTCAATACAAATGGGGCCGGCTGTTTCAATTCGGGCGATAACCTTTTGACCTTGCTTGACGAATTGAGGAGGTCTCTTGGTCTTCTTACCAGTCTTCTTATCAATCAAGTGTAGAAGAGCAGAGAGAGTAATTTCTTCAGCAGCAGCGTGAATGTGCAAAACGGCAGTGTAACCAGCACAAATAATATTCTTGTGATCAAGAATGGCAAGCTGAGCATCAAAGACAGTGGTTGTTCTAACGGGTGCCTTCTTACTACAAAGAACGAAACCAGGCATAATTTCGTCTTCTTCAACGCCCTTCAAACGCATTCTAATATTATCACCGCAAACAGCATGTTCAATTTCTTCTTCAGTTTCATTATAAATGGCTGTAACTTCAGTCATTTGCTATAAAAAAAACCCCCCCCCAAAATTAATGAGTTATCCCTTCACGTCAAATTAGATAATATATATATTTTCTAATTACCTTGTTAGGCATAACCATCACTTGTTGTCCCTTCTTAATATGGCCAGCTTCAATCTTACCGACAACAATAGTACCCATATCCTAAATAGAATTTAACATATTTTAGTTGTTATCCATAGTATATATATATGTATGTATTCTCTATAAATACCTTATATTTTTCAGTAATAGGAATCATAAGGGGAGCATTCAACTTTCTGCTTGCAGTCTTGAAATCATCCAAATATTGAAGAAGAGAAGGACCATCATACCAAGGACAAGCCTTACGATCACATTCCTTAATATTAGCACCTGTAAAACCAGACAAAGGCATAAAGTGAATATCAGTCTTAGGGTTGAAACCGGTTTGCTTTAAGAAAGGAGTCAATTTAGTAAGGATTTCATCATATCTTGACTTATCCCAATTAACAGTAGGATCATCCATCTTATTAACAGCAACAACCATCTTGTTAATACCAGAAGTTTTGGCCAACATGGTGTGTTCACGAGTTTGACCACCACGTTCAAAACCAGTTTCAAATTCACCCTTACGGGCAGAAATGACAAGAACACCAATATCAGCTTGAGAAGCACCTTGAATCATACTAGGAACAAAGTTCTTGTGGCCAGGAGCATCCAAAATAGTATAACGACGCTTATCAGTTTCAAAGTAAGCTCTACCAGTTTCAACGGTTTTACCCTTATCATAACAATAAAATGAATATAAAGTTTTTTTTTTCATAATTATTATTATTTTCTCTTATTTTACCTTAGCTCTTTCTTCTGTGTTAGTATCCAAAGCCCAAGAAAGATACCATGATTCTCTACCAGCTTCCTTGGCTTCCTTTTCATACTTTTCTAAAGTACGCTTATCAACCATACCAGTCAAGTAAAGGATATTACCACCCATAGTTGATTTACCGGCATCTACAGATATAATAGTATAAGCCACCAGATCATATATCAAAATCTATTTACAGTGATAATAATAATAATAAAAACTTTACCGACGTGACCCATAAAGACAACATTAAGATGCTCTTTGCCGAATAAATCAGCAGCAACTTCTTCATCAACATCGTCTTCTTCTTCTTCTTGAACAACAGGTTCAACCTTCTTGGGAGCAGCAGGAGCGGGAGCAGGAGCAGCCTTAGGCTTAGTAGGAGCAGAGACTGGAGTAGCTGCTTTAGGCTTAGGTGCTTCGACTTTAGGTTGAGGAGCTTGAGCTACAGGAGCAGGAGCTATATAATCGTATGATAAAACAAAATTAGCAAAAATAAAAAAATAAAAAAAAAAAACTTGTAATTTTAAAGATTATATTTTTACCAGCAGGTTTAGATTCAGGAAGCTTAACTACCTTTGGAGCAGCAGGAGCTAGAATCAATTCAAGAAAAAAAAAAGGAATTTTGTTTAATATAATAAAATTCAACGGTAATTGTTAAAAACAAATAAAATATAAAATTTTGCTTATTTTTTTTTTTTTTTTTTTTTTTTTTTTACCTGATGCAGCAGGAGCAGGTGCAGAAGCAGGCTGAGCAAAAGAAGGAACGAAAACCCTTGCGTTCATATTAGGCTTCCATTCAGCAGCTGCAGGGTTTAAAGACATTTTAGAAAATGAATTGGTAGTATCTTGACTCATGATTCCTTAAACTTGATCAACTAAAAGTAAAGAAAAGCAAAAATCTATTATCTCGGGTTTCTTTTTTTTTTTCACTGCACTAGACTTGAAAAAAAAAAATCTTTCAAATAAAATCATACAAAAACGTCATAAGTCACGTGACTTTACTATTATTCACGTGCAATATGTACCTAAAAAAAATAAGCAAAATTAATCCCTTTTTTTTTTTTTTTTTTTTTTTTTTTTTTTTTTTTAAGCAAAACTTATTAAAAAAAACAAAATCAAAAATGTCCATGAAAAAGCTACAATGTAAAAGAAAAAAAAATAATTTTTGTATTTAGTTAAGCAAAGTAAATTAATAGTTAATTCAACTTAAAAATAAAATAAAACGATATAGCTGAAATCGATAGATTATTAAAGAAAGTTGCTGAAGGAGTTGAAACGTTTGAGATGATATTTGATAAAATTCAGTCTGCAAGTAATTCCAATCAAAAGGATAAATACGAGCAAGATTTGAAAAAGGAAATTAAAAAATTACAAAGACTTAGAGACCAAATAAAGACTTGGTTAGCGAATAATGACATTAAGGATAAACGAGCACTTTTGGAAAATCGAAAATTGATTGAATCACAGATGGAGCAATTCAAACAAATAGAAAGGGAGATGAAAACAAAAGCTTATTCAAAAGAAGGATTACTTCAAAAGGAACGATTAGATCCTAAGGATAAAGAAAAAGCGGACGTATGTGAATTTATTACTAACGCTGTTGATGAACTATCAAGACAAATTGAGACTATTGAATTTGAAATTGAACAATTAGAAAGCAGTAGTTCTAAACGTAGTAATAAAAAAGCTGACCATCAACGTGCTGAACGTTTAAGTGAATTAGAGCATCACATTGAGCGTAATAAATATCATATTAATCGATTGGAATTGATTTTGAGATTGCTAGAAAATGATCATCTTGAACCAGAACGTATTAATGAATTAAAAGATACGATTCAATATTATGTTGACTGTAATCAGGAACCTGATTTTGAAGAGGATGAAGGTTTATATGATGATTTAGATTTAGAAAAAGAAGAAGAATTATATATTATTAGAACAGATGAGTTTCATGGTAAGATTAGTATAGTCAATATGTTTTTTAAATTTTATATGCATAACTTTATACAAATTATTAGGTAAAAATGATTCGGATAATGAACAACAAGAGGATCAAAGAAATGTAAGAGTTATTATCATCTTATTGATATGTTTACCTTCCATGTTTATTTTTTGTATTTTAGGAACAGTCTTCTTCGATATCGACGCCTATTCCAAGCCCCAGAAAAGCAAGTGCTAAATCAAGTCCTAAATCAGGTAAGCTGATACATTATATATTATACAAATGTTAAATATGCATTTTCTTCTTCTTAAAAAAATAAATAAATAAATAAAAGTACATCAAGAAGACGAGTCAAATGCTATTAAGATTACACCCATTAAGAAGCAAGAAATTACTTCTACACCTTCCTTGAAATATGCACAAGCAGTAGTATCATCGCCAAATAATACTGTTAATAACGAAACAAAGGATAGCAAAGGTAGTATATATCTATATACATACATATATGGAAGAATATGGATGTAATACAGTTATAATTAGATGATTCAAAGCCCAATATTGTGTCAGCTTGGAATGAACCTCCCAAGATTATTGAGCAGCATACTAACAAATCAGCCATAACCGAAAAGAAGGAAGACAGTACTGACAGCAATAGCAATATAAATAACTTTAACTTACCTAATTCACTTGCTGATTTGGCTGCCTCATTTGAATCTATAAAGAGCAATCATAAAAATGATATTCAATATACAAATAAAATGTTAAGCGCTAGTTTACAACATGTGCCTGACTTGATTGATTCAGAAAGACCAAAGATATATCAACCTCGTAACCCATATAATACACCTAATTATTATCCACAACAGCCTTTACTTATATTCGATAATCCAGTTTTGTTTGATAAGTTTGATATGGATACGCTTTTCTTTATTTTCTATTATCAGCAAGGAACTTATCAACAGTAAGTTAATTTAATATTATATGAGCATGAAACACTCATACTGAGCATTCTGTAGATATTTAGCTGCGAAAGAATTAAAGAAACAATCCTGGAGATTTCATAGAAAGTATTTAACTTGGTTTCAACGTCATGAAGAGCCTAAGGTTATTACAGAAGATTATGAACAAGGTACATATGTGTATTTTGACTATGAGGGTGCTTGGTGTCAACGCAAGAAAACAGATTTCAGGTAAATACATATAAATAGCACTTTATATATGCATAGAAAATGACTTAATTTTTTTTTTAAAAAAAAAGGTTTGATTATCGTTTCCTTGAAGAAGCTTAATAATAACATTTAACATCATGCTGCATATAATAATCATACAAAAATAAACGAGATACCTTATATTTATAAATTCAAATTCTTACTGCTGTGTGTCAATTGTGACTTCTATACATTTCTTCCGGTAATATACTTTGTTTAAAGTCTTGTTCTGTTGTCGGGGCATCCCCGTCTTTTTTCCCTTTTTTTTTTGACACCCCCACCTCCTTTTACCCCTTCACTTTTTTTTTTCTTCCTATACGCCCACATACACTTACATATAAATTTATAAAATGGTAACTATTAATTGTCCATCCATCTCGAACAATGGCATTAAATATAGAGAGTTCATATTATAATAAAACGTGTACATATATTCACACACACACACACACACTGACTTTATACTATTGTACATTAGCTTCGTTTTTCTTCCAAGTTGATAGCAACCAGCTCCATTGCTGCTAAACAATCAGTTCGGTAAGATTCAACTTTCAGATTTTATAAATGCGCCAAAATAATATATGTGTATTTACAGAGAGAATAGTCTAAACTGATTCATATGTATTTATTATGATTATTATAAAATAGTATGGCAAGTGCTGTGCCTATGTGTACTAGACGTTGGTATACAACTGAACCTCTTCCTACCCCTGGTTCATCTACTACTGTTGACCCCAAAATTGCTGCTATTGTTGATCAAATTGAAGGTTTAACATTATTACAGACTTCTGAACTTGTATCTCAGTTAAAGGTAATTTATATTAAACAAAAAAAAAAATAAGAGCTAGTGTGGGTGAGGCGGGAAGAAGAAGAATCTATTTATAAATAATCCTTTTATATAATAGACCAGATTGAATATTCAAGATATTGCTATGCCTGTTGCAATGCCTGTTGGTGGTGGTGCTAACAATGGTGCACCCGCTGCAGCTGAAGAAGAAAAGCCTGCTGAGAAGACTGAATTTAATGTAAAGATCGAAAAGGTGGATGCTTCTGCTAAAGCAAAAGTTATTCGTGAAGTAAAGAACCTAGCAGGATTAAGTTTAGTTGAGGCCAAGAAGTTTGTAGAAAGTGTACCCAAGGTCCTTAAAGAAAATATTCCAAAAGAAGATGCTGAAAAATTAAAGAAGGCTCTCGAAGCCCTTGGTGCCACTGTCATTATGGAATAAAAAAAGATATACACAATTATTTATGATATGTAATCTTTGTCCTTTTCCCCTCCTTCCATGCTATTATTTTTTTTTTCTTGTGTGTGTCATTAGATAAGTACGTGTAATATCTTCTTTTTTTTTTCTTTATTGTTAGATATTTTTTTTCTTTGAAATAAAAAGTCTTCTGTGTATAAATCAAAATATGCTGACTTTGTCGTAAAATAATGTCCTTTCATTTTAAAAGTATGCTTCTTGCAAATCATATAAAATGGCTACAACTTACAGTTATTTCAAATTCCGAATTGTGTACAAAAAAACAAAAATAAAAGATATGAACAGTCCCTAATACATACTCTTATTTTTTTCAGCTGAGACATATATTTATCTATTATCATTATTTTAAAAGATAGAGACTTAGAATTTTAATTACTGTTGGACTGTATTCATTAAGCCAATATGATTACACAAAAGTAAATATAAAGCCATTTAAATACTGATCTACTCAAGACTCTAACGGCTTTAGCCCTATTGAATATATACACAATTTTAACTATTTAAGGAGATCGTTTAAAGCCAATATTGTCTTAAGAAAGCAAGCGTTATCATTTCTATATTACTACTAACCTTCTTTCTTCATTTAAAAGTAAGAAGTTCTGAAATACGAGATTATGGAAAGCGTCCTATGCTTCATAATAATCCCTTTTTGTTACCAAAAATATTAAACTGTAGACTTATTAATAACAAATAAAGTACATAAGCAACTACAAAGCTCATTTAGTTAGTATTGGATCATCTTCTACAAGTCGTTATTACATAAAAGTTTTTTTTTTTCATTTATAATTAATAATAAAAAAGGGGTAATGATCCAATTAGCCAGTAGCTTTCTTTTATATAATAATAAAAAAAAGACTACTGTTTCCAGAAGCAACCAATCGTGGAGGTTGATCATTATGTGCTTCCTTTCACAGTTTTATTTAACGAGAGACGTGAAAACACCAGATGAAAGATACTCTCGGGATTGAATATTTTAAGTGACCAATACATCCAAATAACTTCACTGGAGACAATTACTGTTAGTTTTTGAACAAGTGCGTATTATAATTTAGACAAATTACCTGTAGATATCTAAATCACTATTGCTAGCGAAACCGTTTCCTCTACGGTGATTTCTCTCCAAAAGACAGCAGGTCTTCCTTTTTTTTTTCCCCAAATAGACTACAAAATGCCTAACATATTTTTGCTTGCATTGATATCTCTATTCCAAAGTATACGACAGTTTTTGCAATCTAGAACACTTTTGATATATTTATCATTCAGAAGCTTTGTTACCTTCAGGCTTGTTTCCTTACAAGAGTTACATACTTTTGAGGTTTTAGCTTTGTTAATGCTGACAATAATAGATCGAAATGTAGTTCTTGATCTAAGATTGATTTCTCTCTCAAGTATTGCTGTGGCACTTGACATCTAACCTTTTGTCCTAATCACATCCGGATTATTCATCCTATCACCAAACACAACGAGAGGTACACAAAAAGAAGGCTTGAGTTTGGCTTTTTTTTCCATTTTTCCGGCTTCTTTCTTGGTGTAGTTCTACATTTATCATCATATATAATTTGTGGATCCTTTTTGTCTCTTTTTTCTTTTCTTTTCTTTTTGTTCTTTCTTGTACTCAGTCTTTTGGCTTTATTGTACTTTTTTCCTCCATTAAGTAAGATGTTGGTCACCTCTTTATTCGACCTCTGTCTGCCTTGAATTATCATTGAAACGAAAGGGTTGCAGACCTTTCATTGTAGAACCTGAAGATTTGGGGACACATGTTTGAGAAAATATACTAACTCTTGCAGCAACGCATTAACGTCACTAAAAAAAGTTTGATATATAGCCTTCGTCATATCAGCATGAAAATCAAGATGGTATGCCTTTTTTTTTTTAAGAAAGCAAAGACCAACAATTCTAATAGCATTTAATTCAAACAACTTTTTGTATATTACCTTAGGTATTATTTACAGGCAGAAAACTTGGCTCGTCTGTAAAATCAAGACAATTTGGACATCAGTAATATTTGTCCAGAGTGTCTAAATTTCTTTCTTTATGACAATAGTCTTGTTCTCAAGTTAAAAAAAAACAGTTGTGAAAAAAAAACACAATTTTAAAGTCAGTATTATGAAATAAGGTGTTACAAACAAAAAATTTCATTGTATGATTGTACTTTTTTTTTTCTTTAACCCCATATAATATGTATTGTTCTCGAATATTAAAAAAGCCTTTATCTTCCCTTTCTTTTCATTGTTCATATAGAAGACTTTATTCATCAAGTAACTTTGCTAAAATGACTAAAGAACGTGTTTGTATCATAGGCTCTGGTAATTGGTAAGCAATATAATACATGCTATATATTATCTCTATTTACATACATCTAACTTTTTTTTTTCTTTACTCATTCTAATAAAAAAAAAGGGGTTCAGCTGTTGGTAAAATTGTTGGAGAAAATGTATTAAAACATAAAGATATATTCGAAACTGAAGTTAGGCAATGGGTCTTTGAAGAGGATTACAAAGGAGAGAAGCTAACAGAGGTAATTAATCGAGAAAAGGAAAATCCAAAATATTTGCCTGGGATCAAATTTACCTCAAATATCAAAGCTGTACCTGACTTGATTGAAGCCAGTCGTGATGCCTCTGTGCTTGTCTTTGTTTTACCTCATCAATTTGTAAGAGGTGTATGTGAAAAAATGAAAGGTACTATCTCTCAAGATGCAAAAGCTATTTCGCTCATAAAGGGTCTAGAGATAAAACCAGAGGGTGTTACATTATTCTCTGAAGAGATTGCCCGCAAATTAGAAATGACCCATGTTGCTGCTCTAAGTGGCGCAAATATTGCAGACGAAGTCGCCTTGGAAAGGTTTTGCGAATCAACTATTGGTTGTAGATCAATAGAAGATGGTCAATTGTTCTTTAAATTATTTAACACTGATTACTTCCATGTTAATGTCATTCGTGATTATGTTGGGGTTGAACTTTGTGGTGCACTAAAAAATATTGTGGCCGTCGGTGCTGGTATCTCAGATGGTTTAGGGTATGTACAAAGATGATTAATTAAGAGAAAATAGGATTTCAATTGATATGGCTGTAAATAGGTATGGAAGTAATACAAAGGCGGCTATTATTCGCTTAGGTTTAATGGAAATGCGTAAATTTGGTCAAACCTTTTTTGGAACTGTCGAAGACAGTACCTTCTTTGAATCCTGCGGTGTTGCAGATTTAATCACAACTTGTTCTGGTGGACGTAATAGAAAAGTCGCTGAAGCCTTTGCAATCACTGGGAAACCTATAGATGTCTTGGAACGACACATGTTAAACGGTCAAAAATTACAGGGAACATTAACTGCTCAAGAAGTGCATCAATTTCTTTCCGCTAGAAAAATGACTCATGAATTCCCTTTATTTGAAACTGTATATCGTATTATTTATGAGAACGCACCTTTAGAATCCATTGTTCGTGATATTTAATTCTTTTTTTTTTTTTTCACTCAAACATAATATGCTTACATAAGCATATATATATAAATATATTCATATAAACATATACACATAAACACATATATACAAATTTATTTACTATTTTTTTCTTTCTTTTTCTTTCATGCAAGTAAACAAATGTATTTATTATCAAGCAACTAGTACTTCAAAGAATGGACGCATATTAGAAGCATAGAATACAAATGAGTCCCATTTACTCTTCACGAATTGTTTATATGCCATTTTATTGTTTACTGCATGTAGTGACTTTGAGTCTTTTTGATTCTTTGAATTATCATCTCCATTATCTTCTTTATTTTGTTTGTTGATATAAGTCGTACTTAAAGCTGCGGTAGTAACAGTAGTTGTTGTAGTAACAGTAGTTGTAGTTGTGATAGTAGATTTTGTAGAATCAGAATACAATAGCACATATGTAGGATTGTTGGGTATGATGGTATAAACAATATTATCTAAATGTGAACTAGTATTTACAGTAAACATAAATGATATGAATCTTCCAACAGGAAAAGAATGATTGCCGTTGGATAGAAGATCTATCTTCATTCCATAATGTCCTAACTTCGTAGGCACTTTTTCAATGGGTATTCGATATGTGTCATTCAACCAAACTTGGGGCTCCATTGCTGCCCAATTTAGTTTTCCTGTTGAATCTCGGGTATAAAGCGAAAAATGATGATCATGATGAAATTCAAATTGAACAGTCCAAACATGACTTTTCCTTAAAAAAGGAAGACTCATGTTCAAAGACGATAAAAGATGAATTATATATGTAAGACATGTAAAGACTAGTAAACTAGTCATAGCCACTTTCAAAAAATGACGATAATCAAAGTACCATCCTTTACTGTTGTGGATATGATTATACTTTTTTCGTAGGATAGGAGGAGGATAAAGCTCAGAATAATGATTTCTTATAGGTTGTTTCAGATACATTTGATTCCTTATTAATTCATCACTGCTATCATCACTTTCATCATCAAGATAATCAAATAGTGGATCATGAAAGGCAGTACTGCACTTCTGCTGCTGCTGCTGTTGTATGAACTTTTGATGTTGTTTTATAAATTCCTCTTTTAAAACTTCTTTTATCACCTGACGTTCTCTTGTTCTTTTAAGTAACTCAAATATAGCTCTATTCTTAATAGCACAAAATTGTTCAACAGCTAATATCTGATATGTTGCTACTCGAGGTATATTGAGTTCAGTGCATTCCATCCCTTGTGAGCGTTGAATACGCGCTGTCCCTCTATCTATATGATTTTTCTGAAAAAAAGAGGGCTCTTGTCCTACCTCTAAGTTTCCTAAATCAAGACAACGTACTTTATACTCTGTTAACATATCAGCAAAATGACTCTTTTGATTTTCATCTCGATATGACGTCAGGGGCAATACATAGATCCCTAGCTGACGTAATGTGCAGAGTAGAAGCAAATCTTTCTTTGTCCTTTCATCATCTTGCCCATCATAAAAATAAATACATAAATCGATGCCATTGGGTGTTGGCTCAGGGTACATGTAGCCTTTAAATTCTGTTGTGACTATTTTTTCTTCAAGCCATGTTGCATGTAAATCATTTGGATTTGGGCATTGTTTCCAAGCATATTGTAAAAGTAAATTATTAGGATCATTGGTATATAGGATGGCATTTGAGTTCCAAGTAAAATCAGCTTCAATTATAGAAACACCCATATCTTCACATGTATCAGACACTAACTCTGATTCATCTTCAACATTCAGTAATAATATATTATGCTTTACTTCTTTAAATATTGGAATTGACTTATTAAGCAAAGAAGAAGAAGAAGAAGAAGAAGAAGAAGAAGAGGTCAGTTTATTAGATCCTCTGTCTAAGCTTTTAGACATGGGGTAAGCTGTATTAGGAAGTGATGAGTTATTTAGACTTGACAGCTGTAAATGCTGCTGCTGCTGCTGCTGCTGTTGTTGTTGTTGTTGTTGTTGTTGTTGTTGTGGCTGTTGCTGTAAAACATGAACGAGACCTTGACTCAACTTTTTAAAGATTTCATTCTTCTTTTCGATAGTGATAGATCCCATAAATAACACTCTATATAAAGCAGGGTGTTCAAGATAATCACTTGCAAATCTTGAAGATCGAATAGAGGAAGTATTAAATATCTTTTCTGCATCGGTTATCCGTTCTGTTAAGTCTGACTGTTCAAATATGTCATCGTCAACTAAATCACTCGGTGCAATTTCAATAGAATCTTCACCATAAACATCATTACTACTTAATAATAAACTACTGTCATTATCATCGGGTCTCCAGAAATTTCGTAATGGGCTTATTGGATTTTTTTCTTCATGTTGGTCTTCTTTATGTGTACATGAGAAATTGTAAATAAACTTGAACTTATTATCATTTTCTACTTTACCTTTTTCTGTTAGTTTTTCTGAATTGTTCGTATCTATCATAATATAGAATGGTGTAATTATTAACAGACTCTTAATTTAAAATATTCTAAACTATTTTCCAAAAATAAAATAAAGAAGTTAAGAAGGAAGAAGAGAAAGGAAAGGAAAGGAAAGAAAAGATAGGAGAAATAAAAGACGATTTATTTTTAACTTTCTTCTTTTCTATTATCAAAAAACTAGTGTAGAACGTGACCTGCATCCAATTAGATCATCCCTTAAAATAATGCCCCATAGTGACATGAAACAGACATAAAATGATTTATTACATTAAACAATTATTTACTAATACTATATCATTATCTTATTTTTTTTTTATCAAGTAGTTCAATTGAAAAAAACCCATTTCTTTTCGAAAATTTTAGTTCCTTAAAATTTTGCATGAGCCAATAATATTTTTTTCCTTTTTTTTTATTTTTTTCCCTCTAGCATTTGTTGCCTATTTGTTTGCTTATTTATTTATTTATTTATTATTATTATTATTTTTTTCTAAGGAGATAAGGAAGGACATAAATTATGTCAAAAGAAGAAAAAATGTCAGCTTATAAGGCTGAACCTCATCCTTATTATGATGAAGAAATGCATGAAAAAGAAACTCGCATTAGAAGTCTATATGAATCATTAGATCGACAAATGATACTTTCTTATGTCAGAAATATCTCACCACATAAAAATATAAACACAATAGATTATGAAGCATTTCGAGCTCATATACTATCAAAGGAAGAAGAACTTTGGAAAGTTTTTTCATCAATAAATCAAAAGGGCGATCATCGTTTAACTCATGAGGAATTACAGATTGCTTTAAAAGAATCCGGGATCCATGTTACAAATTCAGATATTGACGCACTAATTCAGTTTATTGATACATGTATGTAATGAATAAAGAATGTATATAAATACATATATAAATATATATATTTGTATATATATATGCATATATACATATATAGAATGACTCACGAATTCTAATATCATAGCTGGCAACGGTTACATTGATTTTGAAAGTTGGAGAAATTTTTTATTATTGTTACCCCATGAACCAACATTAACCGAGATTTATAGATACTATCAGATATCAACACAACTTAATGCTGATGCTGAAGCAGTTATTCCCCATACAGATGAAGCAGCACGTCATGCTTATAAATATCTTACTGCTGGTGCTATTGCAGGTTGTGTGTCTCGTACATGTACAGCACCGTTAGATCGCCTTAAAATATACCTCATTACAAACACAAATTATCAGAGTTCCCGAACAACGAATAATGTGAAACCGGCTTCTTCAGTATCCATTTTAAATGCTATCAAGACTATTTATAAAAATGGTGGCTTTCGTGGCCTCTATGTTGGTAACGGTCTTAATGTGATCAAGATTATACCCGAGTCCGCTATCAAATTCTATGTCTTTGAAACATCTAAGGCTATTATGGCGCAGATGACAGGTTCCTCTGATAAAAATTCGATTCCTATTAGTGCTAGATTTATTGCAGGTGGTGTTGCAGGTCTTTGTTCTCAGTTTTGTGTATATCCATTAGAAACTCTCAAAACGAGAATCATGTCCAGTCAATATGAAGAAAGACAAAAATTAAAGCAATACCCGATGGTGCAACAATCAAAACGATCTATAGTTTCAATGAGAACAGTAGTAAAGGATATGTATAAAGCAGGAGGAGTGAGAGCGTTTTGGCCTGGTTTATTATTAAGTATGATAGGCGTGTTTCCATATCAAGCATTAGATATGGGTGTCTATGAGACCTTAAAGGTTTCTTATTTGCGATCAATGGATACTTATAGAGAGAATTCAAATGGAAAAAAGCCAGACCCCAATGTTATGGTTTTATGGATGTGTGGTATGGTAAGTGGATCTATTGGTGCAACGAGTGTTTACCCTTTAAATATGATTAGAACAAGGTAAAAAGAAAAAGAGTATACTGCTTACTTTCAATTCTAGTTCTTTACTCATTAAAAAAAAAAAAATAGATTACAGGCACAAGGAACACCTGCACATCCTTACCGATATACTTCTGCTTGGGATGTGGCGCGTAAAACGTATAGATCTAGTGGTATTCGAGGTTTTTATAAAGGGTTAGGACCTACTTTAATTAAGGTAAAAGAAATAGAGATAACACAGCACGTATTCTCTCTCGCTTATTTATTCATATTTATTATGTATATAGGTTGTTCCATCTATTAGTATAAGTTATGCTGTTTATGAATTATCAAAAAAATCTCTTGGTATTTCATAATAGATAGATATTTTTTTCTTTTTCTTTTACTGTTATTAGTTATAAATGTATACATAATATAATACATCTTTATATTTGTTTTCTTTCCCCTCCTCCCTTCCCTCCTCCACCTTATCTTTCTGCTTTATTTACTATATTTCTTTGTACATATATATAAATATACTATTCTGATTTAAAAACTGATGTAGTTGGAGAGCAAGTAGCAGACCATAATCGAGCAACTGTATAAAGTGCATTTGGGGGATCATGAGTTAATACTTTGGTAGTAGTTTGAGATCGCTATATAATAGAGGTAAGGAAGAAAAATATAGCGATTTGTACAAATATATTATATGAAATACGAACCTGCTTATTAGCATTTTTGATTGAATAATACATTCCTAATATCAAATAAGTTGGAATCATGTTATCACCAATGTCTTCTTCATCATCATGATCATAAGGATTCATAATCATTGTATTTTTCTTTATCACCTTTAAAATAAATATCGAGTCGAATTAAAGTCCATAGTACGTTATTGTGCCATTATATCTACTAACCTTTAACTTTTGTAAAATACTCTCACTAAAATCATGATTATTAACAGACATAGTTGATCTAGAAGTGATATAAATTTTGTATAAAGACTGTGCAATATTTGGCAAATAAGACATATTTCCTGTTATTTTCTAAAGAGAAAGGGTGAGTTTTATCTCTTTCTTTCTTTCTTTCTCGTAATATTTATACCTTTGTATAATAATTAGAGAATATAAGTGGATACATATAACTTGTCTTTTTTATAATAATATTCGTAAATGCTTGCTCTATATAATGACCTATTAAATCCAGATTGAATTTTCTCTTCCAAGTCGATTGGAATTCCTTCGATTGTGCTGAAGCAAAAAAAAAAAAAAAAAAAAAAAAAAAAAAAAAAGAGAGAGAGACAGAGAGTAGTTAAGGATTTGTATTTACTAGTATCTATCTTTTTTTTTTCTTCCTCTCTCTCTTTCTTCTTTATATTGTATTTTTTTTAAAAAAAAAAGGATATTTGTTGGAATCCAGTCAAAGATAATTTCTATCTTATCAAGTGTTCCATAAGGAGCCTTCTTGTCTAATAAATATGAAAGTGGGGTGGTAACAAATGCTTTTTTAATTTTATAATGAAGACAATATCCATCATTTTCTGTTTGATTATGAATAAATCCACAATCTGCCATGACCTATTTCAAAATAATTATTTAATATCAAAACTCTTTTCTTTTAATATAGAATTTACCTTATTTAATGGGGTTTGGAACCATAAAGGATACTCAAGCACATTTTCTAATCCGTTTAAAAGAAAAGAACATTGAATATGGATTGAACCATTTGAAGCAAGAATGATATCCAGCTTGTTCATATCAACAGAGGGCTCTTCTTCTTTCAGATATACATAATAGCTTAAATAATGTATGCAAGTAACTTGACATGCAAATAAAACTGTAGGTAACAGGCTGTTACTCTTTGATTCTGGAATTAACATCTCTATTGACTTGGTTGTCTTCACTTGCCTCATTCTTATCTTTTGAGGCTTTTCTCTGACAATAACAGATGTTGGAGGTGATGTGTTGTTTGAAGAACTAGTAACGAGAGTAGATGAAGTCTCTTGAGTGCATAGAATTGAATCTTCTTTCAAGCTAAATGAAGAAAATTCACTTTCACTATCATTTGAAATAATCACTATTTTTTCGTGTATCTCTTTATCCTCTTTTTTGGATTCCAATGACATTATATATAAGTAAATAAATAAATAAAAAGGAAATTAACAACAAAATTATGACATTTATTTCTAAACAATTGATATTTGTATACATATTTATATATACAAAAAAAAGTAGTCCTATATTTTATATAGTTGCATTCAGTTAAAATAATATCTATCACTTATGATTTTAAAGTCATATCTTTTCTATTACATGTATTACTAAATTGATATTCTTTATTATGTAAAATAATTACATAAGAGCCAAATATAAAGAACCAACAACAGTTCCACCAAGAACCATATAACCTGATCTATAAACATCCTTAATGTTAAGCATTTTTGTAGCATCCCAAACCTAATACAAATATATATTTATATACATATATATATTTTTTAAAAAAAAAGGGGGAGAGGAGATAAAAGCTTAATCTATCTTTTCCTTTCGAGTATGTAAAATAATGGATTGATTTCTTACCAAATGTCTAACACCATTAAGACAATGGAAAACAAAAGGGAAAGCAACCGTTGTCTTTGCAACTACTTTAGCAGCTACAGGTGCGGCAGCTACAGTTGAAATAATGCTGGCTGTATCCACAGTGGCACCAAATGCTGGTGCAGCAAGATAAGCAAGTGCGCTCAAATAAAATGCTATACATGTATATATTTTAATCATTTATATTTATAATATATTTGTATATATTCTTCGATCTTTGGCATATATGAAATACTTACCGCCGCCTAATGCAACACCAGTAACTCTATGAGCAGCTGATAAATACCAAGTAATTTGAGGTTGGTAAATAGAAAGATGAGGAGAAACTGGACGAAGCTTGCGCTGTTGACGCAAAAGTTCTGACTCAGCAGCAGCACATTGTTCCTGTACCTTATGAGAAGCATTGAAATGTCTTTTTTTTTTTTAAAAAAATATATATATATATTTGTATATGTATTTATACAAATATAATAACTATAAATAACTTTGATCGAGTTTCTTTTTTCTTCTTCTTCTTCTTCTTTTAATTTAGTTCTCCTCACACTCTCTTTTTAAAATTACCTAACACCAAAAGAAGGAGCAGCAGCAAAAGTGCTTCTTAATGCAACAGGATCTAAAATTACAAGATGAGCAAGTTAATTCTCCATTCGAGTTTTTCATGTATAATTTTTTTTTCCAACACAATAGCTTTCTATTTTATTTTATATTTTTACTTTGAGCGATAGTTCTTAATATACCACGAGTAGCCAGCATAATTGATGTATTAATATTAATGTATGTAAAAAAAAAAAAAAAGAGAGAGTGGGGTGTGAAAGTTATTGTTAAAGAACAAAAAAAGACTCAAAATGTGGAGAAACAATCTGGGGTCATATTTCTGACTGAATGATTCTACCTTTTAAAATAGCGAATGACGGAGTATAATTTTATACTGATGACGTAAGTTTTTTTTTTGAAATTTAGAAAAAAATACTTTTCCTCATTTTTACAAAAGTGATAATAATATAGACGTGATTGAGTACGATCATGAGTGATGATAACAATGAATCATCAACTTCAACTACTACAGCAATGGATGTAGATAAAGAATCTAACAACGAAACAAATAATAATAATAATAATAATAATAATAATAATAGCATTCATCATGATGATGGCTCAAACGATCATTTAACACCAGAACAACGAGCACAAATGATTAAATTCCTTGCATCTCCAGTCCATTGTAAATTATTTGTTGAAAAGTTATCTATTAAAGGTGATTCGGAACTTAGAAAAGCAGAGATTATTTTAGCAAGAGAAACGAAAAATCAACCTCGCGCACTTGAATATTATGTACATTACGTTGAATTCAATAAACGTCTAGATGAATGGGTCCCATTCAAACGACTTGATTTTAGTAAAGGTGTTGAATTTCCAAAACCAACTCATAAAAAAACAAAGAAAAATGTTTCTACGACGTCAAGTCGTGCATCAACACCTATGAAAAGAAAGATGGAAAGCGAAGTCAATACACCTTCTTCAGATGGAGTGCAGGAAGAGGTTATATTGACAGAGGAAGGAGAGGAGGAGGATGAGAAAGGAACGATTACGATAAAAAAGAAAGAACCAGAAAAGGAACCATTTTCAAAGGAAAAAGAAATTGAACGACTTCGTACTTCAGGTTCAATGACTCAAAACTTAAGTGAAGTGGCGAGAGTAAAGAACATGAACAAGATTCAGATGGGTGAGCATGAGGTAGAAACATGGTATTTTTCACCTTATCCTAAAGAATATGCTTATTGTGATACATTGTATATTTGCGAATTCTGTCTTCAATTTTATGATTCCCATAAACGACTTGAGCGACATCGTACACGATGCCAATTACAACATCCTCCAGGCAATGAGATTTATAGAAAGGATGACATTTCGTTTTTTGAAATAGATGGACGAAAGCAAAAGACATGGTGTAGAAATCTATGTTTACTCTCCAAATTATTTCTAGATCATAAAATGCTTTACTATGATGTTGATCCATTTTTATTTTATTGCATGACACAGAGAGATGAATTAGGTTGTCATTTAATTGGTTATTTTTCAAAAGAAAAGGAATCGGCAGAGAATTATAATGTAGCCTGTATCTTAACATTACCTCAATATCAGCGTCATGGCTATGGTAGATTATTGATCGCTTTTTCATATGAATTATCAAAGATAGAAGGTAAAACAGGATCACCAGAGAAACCATTATCTGATTTAGGTTTAATGTCTTATCGAGCTTATTGGATGGATACAATTGTGGGATATTTACTATCAACAAGTGAAGAAGTAACGATAGAAGAGATATCACAAAAGACTTCTATTACCACACAAGATATCTTACATACTCTTCAAAGTATTGGTGCTTTAAGATATTATCGTGGACAGCATATTATTTGTTTAGGTGATAAAGTAATTGAACAATGGGAAAAGATGCAGCAAAAGAAGAAGCGGATTATATCACCAGAAAAACTTAATTGGAGACCTATCCATTTTACTTCTTCTCAGTTAAGGTTTTTGTAAATAAAGCGAATAATCATAATGCATAATAGAAAAGAAAAGAAAAGAAAATGTAAATAATAAAGGATGTCTACAACTATTGTGTTTCATTAAGCATTTACCCTTTACTGTTAGTTTCAAACATAAATGTGCCAAAAAGTTAAATTTACATGCATGTTAAATATGCAGTCTTTTAGAGAAAGAAGAGCAATTCATGTTTCGTCCATTTTAAAATTAATACTTTTTTACATACATTAATAAACACTCTTTTTTCTTTCTTTCTTTCTTTTTTTTTTTTTTTTTTTTTTTTTTATACATGTATATGTGTATATAAAAATGCAAGTACATAAAAGGATTTTCTTTGTAATATTTACTTTATGTGGGATCGTTCTATCTAACAGTAAATGCATTTATTCATCACGTTTGATTAGCTATTAAAGTAATTCATTTTATACTAGTTATATATCCAACTACAGGTATAACATGGGAAGTCGGACAGTCAGTTAATATGGTAAAAAATAAAATAAAAGTATATATACAAATTTTGTAATAAAAAAAAATGTAGATATTAGATTCTGGTCAAGCAGGAGAAACTGTCAGTATTTTTTTCAATAATGATCGAGATACTATTTTGGCTGGAGGACCCATTGATAAAGGAAATGTTAATAGTCATTCTTTTCAGTTTACAGTTCCATTGAAGGCACTCAGTTCTGCGGGCGGATTAACTGAGCTTCTTGTAGTTCATCGTATTTCTGGATATCTCTCTTCTGTTGATACTGTCCTTGTCAAAATTATATTGTAAACAATAAAAGAAAAAAAAATCGGTTTAAATTCTGAATATAAGCACTCGTATTTATTGATCTATATCTTAATTTCTCTGTTAAATATACTCAAAAATGTCTATTCTTCGGGAACAATATCATCCTTCTTTATTATTGTCTTTCTTTAATATCTTTCAGGCTTTAATTTATCAAATAGAGAAGGATGAAGGTTGTTATGTTCAGTTGTTAATATATAAAATATATATATATATATAAAGAATCTTTATTATATATGCGATTAGTACGTCTTAATGATACATTAAGGTTTTTAAAGAATTGAAAGTTCTAATGTAGTAAAGGGACATATGATGTTGCTTGATAATAATAGATACAATTCAAAAAAGAAAAATTTCTTTCCAAAGCTCTGTAGTTTTCTAATTGAGTTCGGCAAGAAGTCTAAAAATAATCATGAAGCTATAATTTGAAGATTCAAAACAAGTAAAGATACAATTGTAATGAAACTGTATATTTTTTATATTACCAAAGAAAGATACTCTAGGCATGAATATATCTAATTTGCCAATAGCCTATATTTGTGAAATAATTAAATAATTAGTTTTATGCCATGCTTAAAAGATATATTTGCTTGTTATATTCGTTTGCAAGTAACAATTAGACAGAATAAAGTAGGCTTTGATACAATCATCTACAGATTACTTTTGATATAAAGTCGATAAGAAAAATAAATTCTGACCATGTCATGTATGTTAAAATCATTTAAGAGAAGGCTACTATAAAACCGTTTTAACGATATTTAATAGTACAATTTCAATTTTATTTTATTTTTATTGTTTTTTATAGTCATACCACATTAGGGATGTATACGGAATCTATCACCAAAAAAAATATAAAAATATAAACCACAATAATCGGGCATATATCACCTACATTTAATTGTAGGCAGTCTATGTAGTCTCATGTTCATGCAGTAAACATGTTATTAGAAGGAAAATAAAAAAAAACAGGTAGTACAATTCAGTATAAGCCTCTGTAACATTTTATTTGTAAAGCTTAGCCGTCAGTTTTAAGTTTGCCAAGGATATGAAGTCATAAGTTTGATTCGTATGCTGCTGCTGTGTTCTTTGTTTTGGCTTAGCTCTCAGAAATATTCTTCTGTGACACTATGCTTATAACTTTTTTTTTTCTGTCAAACGCATACTAGCGAAATGTATAAAAATACTTTAATCATCTTCTTTTTCTTTCTTTCTTTCTTTCTTTCTTTCTTTCTTTTCTTTTCTTTTCTTTAAATAAAACAACATCAACACAATGGCATTATTTGGATATTTAGCAACTTTTTTCACATTTGCTGCACTTGTGCTTCAAGTATTTAGCATGATTGGCACAACATATAATAGACCTTTTTTACGAGATTTGTATTTCGCTAAAGTGACTATTAGAAATGACTTTTATATCTTCGGGTTATGGAGTTATTGCACTGGTGATATTCGTAGTCGTGATTCATCATCTTTTGTGGTCGAGAGTTGTAGTAAACCTGTTCCTGCGTTCGATTGGACTAATACAGAGGGTATAAATCGATACTTCAGAGATATAGGAGACCTTCATAAGCTATTTCTAGCCGATTTTATTTTATATTGGATTGCATTAGGCTTCACTTTATTAGCTTTAATCATTACGATTATGAGTCATTTTAGACGTGGACCTGATCTATTAGCTTCTCTTATGACATTTATTGCTTTTATTATTCAAATGGTAGTTTTCATTATCATGCTTGTTGTTGGTATTCGTGGTGTCAATGCTGTAAAAAGTTATGACCCTGATATTGCCAATGGTCAGCTGGGTCCTTCTATGTGGATGACACTGGGCGCTTTTGTTGCATTATTAATTTCTTCTATTGCATATTGCTTTGCTTGTATTTTCGGTCGAGGCAGAACTCATTCAGGTGAAAAGGCCTAAATAACGTCGACCTATTATATATTCATGTATATATATATATCACATTTTTATTGTGCATATATTGTTTCAATATGGTCATTACTTATTTATCATATATCCATACTTTTTTACTCTTTTATTGTAATCCTAATATTTATTCACTCATAAATTTAATAATAAAGCAGAGAATAGAATTACACCACTTGCCTATATTATAATCTAGTTGGAATAAATACACATAAATAGAATCTAGTATACAATTATCCATAATAAGAACCCTATTTTTTTTTTTTCAAATTCTTTCTCTATATTCCTTCATTGGTTAAAAATAAATTTTCATTTTATTGGTTAAAAAGTTCCCCCTTAATAAATGTTAACCCCTCCCCTTTTTTTTTTCTTGCTCTTGTTGTTCCACTTCTTCATCTGCTTGCCTTACAATTGACTCATACTCGTATTACTAATGACATTGAAAGAATATACCTTGAAAGAAGTGTCCAAACATACAACAGTTGATTCTTGCTGGGTCATTTATCAAAACAAGATTTATGATGTGACGGAATTTATCCAAGATCATCCAGGTGGAGATGATCTTATTTTAGACTATGCAGGAAATGATGTTACTAAAGTAATGAAAGATGTTCTTGAACATGATCATTCAGATGCAGCTTATGAGATCCTATCAGATTATTGTATTGGTTCACTTAAAGGAGAACAAGAAGTAAATAATGGTCGTCATGAAGACTCTTCTACTTTAACACTTCATCAACGACGTATGAAATTATTGGAAGAGGAAGAAGAAAGTAAAACATTTATTCGGGAAGATTTTAAACCAGTTGAGACAGATATTAATTCAGATATGAAGAAAAATCAATTTTTAGACTTGAGTAAAGCACTTGTACCTCAAATGTTAAGGGCTCGATTTACAAAAGAATTCTATCTTGAACAAGTGCATAAACCTCGTTATTTGCCAGGTCCAGCTATCTTTTTTGGTCATCCCTTATTAGAGCCATTAACAAAGACAGCTTGGTATATTGTTCCTACTGTATGGTTCCCTTATGTTAGTTATCAACTCTATTGTTCCCTTTCATATGATAGTAATATAACTACTGGAGTTAGCTTTTTGATTGGTATACTAGTTTGGACTTTATTAGAATATTTGCTTCATCGATTCTTTTTTCATTTGGATGATTTCTTACCAGATCATCAACTTGCCTTTATCCTACATTTTGTTATTCATGGATTTCATCATTATCTACCAATGGATAGGTAAACCCTTATATATATATATATTTGTATATATGTGTGTATCTTTGTATGTTAATTTGTTTATATATAGATTGAGACTAGTAATGCCTCCAGCTTTAGGTGTTATCATCGCATACCCTCTTATTTCACTTGGTTATATCTTATTTCCTCCTTTAATTGCACATGGCATTATTGCTGGTGGTGTATTCGGCTATATCTTGTATGATTGTACTCATTATTATCTTCATCATGCTAAAGTATACAAATATCATTTCAAAGAGATGAAGAAGTACCATATGGCCCACCACTATAAAAACTACGAAAGTGGTTATGGTATTACTTCTAAAATCTGGGATTATTGCTTTGGAACAGTTTTAGCATATGCAAAATGATACCCATATTAATATATATATGACTACTGTACATTTATTTATTATATACATATCCCCTCCCTCCATTTTTTTTCATAGTTCCCGTCTGATATTATACATTGCTCGACTTTATTTCATTTTTTTATTGTTAACAATCTATTTTTTTACCAGTAGCATGTACTAATATATATAATATTATTATAATCGTTAAAAAAATAAAATAAAATAAAATAAAGAGAGATAGAGAAAAGCACATAATTATAAATATATAAGTGTATGCTCGAAATTCTTCCAACTATGTCCTTCATTGTTTTGTGGTTTTATCTTGCCGTTAAATCCGAATATTTTTATTCTACAGGTTTTCGTTACTGCTTTTTTTTTCTTTAGTAGAAGACAGTAATTAATAGATAACTATAAAGAGTTCAAAAAGCCAAATTTAATAAACATAATGGGAACTTTTTTTTATTATTATTATTACAATTTATCTATCAAGGAATCGATATTATACATACAATGAGAAGTAAAAAAAAATTATACTAAAGAGTATAAAGTTTATAGAGTTACACAAGTTTATTTTACACATACATGAATATATGTGTGTACATTATATAATGAGGAAAAAAAAATGTCACATTCGCTTTTAATAAAGGGCATCTAATAAGTGAGCTCGTTTACCGACGTTTTTCATGGATGCTCCTTCCGCCTCCAATTCTATCTTTAATAACTGGTCACTCAATTCTCTTCGCTTTGACTCTTCATTATCATCTTCTACTCTTTCATCTTCGTCCTCCTGCTCTTGATTTAACTGTTTCTGCTGCTGCCATTCAGGTCTTCTCATACGTTGACGAAATGTATCAGCAATTAGGATTGCATCAGACGATGATATTGGAGGTTCAGATCGACTAGAGGCGTTATCAAGAGAGGCAACTGATTCTATTTCACTATTATGACCCACATTCCTTAGTGCTCTTTGTCTTTTATCATCAGAGGTTCGTTCTTCATCTTCCATAGATAGTATAGGTGTAGAGAGAAATTGGCTCACCTTTTGTTGCTTGATGGTATTGCCATTATTTAGTTCATGTGGAGTAACTGCTACTGCTACTGCTGCTGCTGCTGCTGCTGCTGCTGCTGCTGTTGTTGTTGTTGTTGTTGTTGTTGATGAAGATGAAGATGAAGATGAAGCATGTACCGTCTGTTGGTTCTTTAGGGCACCTTTATGACGTGATACCGTTAGGCCATATATATATTTGAATGGTGAAGGTAGTTTTTTGATATTTACTGAATGAGTATTATTTAAAGATGATTCAGATAATTGTGTATCCCTATGAGTTTTCTCTGTACAATTACTACTGTCTGGTGCATTATTTGAATCTATCGAATAATTATTAGAATTGTTTTATATATAAAGAAAGAAAGAAAACAAACAAAAATGATTACCATTTAAATTTCCTCTTTCAATATTAACTAATTTTCTTTTCCGACCTTGTCGTATAACCCATAGGATAGCAATAGATGCACCTATAACAGCCAAGCATGCTAAGACAACTGCAGTAATTACCCAAGGCTCTACTGCTCTATTTTGTAAATTTGTTTGTAAATTATCCGTATTATCAGAATAAGAAAATTTAGTGAGTGTTGGAGATGATGGCGGTATAGGATTGGATGACGATGTTGTATTCAATGTTGTATTGATTGGTAGATTTAACACTGGTTCTAAAGATAATATAAATATTAGTATTCACTCTATATGATATGATATATATATATGTGTGTGTGTATACATACGCTCAACAAAGCTATGAATAGGCTGAGGATATTTTGAATAATGTTTAGACAATTCATTCTCTGGATCAACTCCGTTTGATACAATATATGTTATAGCATTATACGTTTGTGCTGTAAAATCTAATCGCCATGTATCATCTACAAGTACAGGTATTGTGCCTTTTGATGTTCGTATATCAAGTATCTTTTTTATAAGAATATTTTGATAATTCTGTACAAAGTAAATATAAATATCCAATGAATTCTGGAATTAATATTCAAAAGAATTAGTTGCATATATTTATAAAAAGTGATTCTATATAATTATACTCACACAAGAAACATAAGCTGGATGACTATATTCGAAAGGAAAAAAAAAAAAAAAAAAAAAAAAAAAAAAAAAAAAAGAGTATTATGATCAGCATAATAAATAAATAAAAAACAATATATTCATATTTACAATGCATTCCAAGTAATTGGATACCAAGTTCCATTTCTCCATATATCTCCTAGTCTAGGTGAACAAATTGTTTCTGTATTACCCGTTGAACCACAAGGAACTAGCAATAAAAGAGTTAGTTATATTATACATATATATACGTATGTGTGTGTGTGTGTGTGTGTGTGTGTTTCGTAGAGAAGCACTATATAAGCGCGTATTTTATAATTGTAATTAATTCCTTTTTTTTTGTATTATTTACCACTGTTAAGCTTATTAATTGCATTAGATGAACTAAAATCAGTTGGTGTTTCATTTGTAGTCGTTGGAGCTCTTTCACCATATACAAATGACCTCGATAATAGGCTCAAAACGAGAATAGCTGAAGTCTTTATCATTTGAATTTTTATATATGAATCGTTGTTATTGATGATGATGATGTCTAATTATCACAAGTGTAATAAGTTGAAATTTTAATCTTTTTCCTCTTATTATTATTAGTTATAGTAAATAAAGATCAGTTATGTGTTTATGATATGATAATTGTAAAAATATTGGAATATAAAAAACTGGTTCAGCTTATAAAAGTTGAGTTGTATTGTAGTTTGTATGTGTCTAAGCTGTTGCTAATAAATAAATGTACAAATAATAAATAATTGATAATTCTAGAACATATAGTATAAATGAAAGGAATTTGTACAAAAAAAAAAAAAAGAGAAAGAAATAATAATGATATTATATATTTGGTTTGTAATGCTTTCATGTCAAAAAAAGGAGAAAAATGAGTTGGATAAAAAGAAGTGGGAGAATGAGATTGCATAAATATATGTATATAAAGGGAGCTCATCAAATGAGTTTATTTTATTTTACCTATCTTTTCTTCTTTCTCGTCTAAACCTTTTCTTAAAAAAGAATAAATAAGGAGTAAATTTGAATTGTATATAAAAGAAGGGAGAAGAGAGTGTAGTGTAATGAATAAAGGGAGGTTATGTAAAAAAAAAAAAAAAAAGGGAAGAAAGAAGAAAAAAAATGTTACTTTATCTTGAAGCCTTTATTCTCGAAATTAAATTTTCAAATGTGATGTCTATGTATAAAGTCTTGAATTTTTTATTTTTTAGAATAGTAAAAAAAAAAAAAAAAAAAAAAAAAAAAAAAAAAAAAAAAAAAAAAAAAAAAAGAAAGATAGAATCTTGTTGATACATATTGCATAGATTAATAGAAAGACTATGGATACAAAAGCTTGATTAAACACTTGGAACTGTTGTATACGTATAATTAGTATAGGAAGGGAGAGATAGTATATTTAAAAGGAGTCAAGGCTTTTGAGTATACATTCCCATTTCTATACGCACGATAAAAAGTTATAGATAGATATATATATGTTTATATTAAAAAAACGAATGCTAACCTCTATTAATACGTCAACATAAATTATAAAGTATATTTCTTCTATAGGCTTCTTATTATATATCATACAGTACATATATATATATATATCTTTACATACATAATTAAGCTATAATTTAAGAATGTACGTTGTGTAGTAAAATAGAGCATTTAGTATAGTGCAATACACTACTTTTCTTTATATTTTAACTGTGTAATAGATATAATATGTCTGCTCAAATAAAGAATATTTACTCATTGAAAAGAATAAACTTATAAATGAATTTTTTTAACAGCTTGTCAAGTTTACACTTAATTTAATCGTTGATATCCTTTTATAAAATTTTACAGTGTCATTATAATTAAGATTAAGTTGCCTTGAAAGGCAGAATTTATTAATCCCAATTAGACACTGTATATTAATGCAAAAAAAAAAAAAAAAAAAAAAAAAAAAAAAAAAAAGGCACAGAAGAATCGAATTCTTTTGGAAAAAGTATATAAATTCAAATCAAAATTGGACATTAGAAACAAATAAATGCAAAAGAAGGATAAAGAAAAATTCAAACAAGACAGCCTGGAGTTATTTTCTTCATTAATACGAATACATATTTATTCATTTTAGACGTAAATTAAATTTTACACTACTTTATGTTATACAATTTCTTGTATTACCTAATCTATAAAGAGGGGGAAGGGCATTAAAAGAGACATTTTACAAATTCAAGTTATAAATATTTACTACTTCATAGGAGGCATTGCTGTTGGTACTATTTTAGTCTTTGTCGTGCCTGCTTTGATGTTTAGACTTTTATCTTCACTACCACTATATTCGTCCCAATCTTGTACATTAATGGATGGTAGATTCTCTGGTTGTTTTGTCCCTTTAGAGCAAATAATAGCAACTGTCTTGGGTACTGGTTTCAGTGTCGATTCCAACTCTGTGTCACTTCTTTCCTCTAAATCAAGGGTATCATCATCAAGTTCATAATCTGATATTTCTGCCGCATGAATTAGATCGGATGCTAACACTGCTTGGTTTGGAGAATCCTCTTCGATTTGTTCCCATCCTTCAAAAGGTGAGCCAGGTGGAGAAATAAGTAAATTGCGTTGAAAGTGTGGCACTTGAAGTGAATTAGAATTTGGATCGACATGTATAGTATAGTGCTAAAAAATATATTTATGTATACGTGTTATTGTTAATATTATGATGATGAATAATCTATAACATCATGTTGTTGTTGTTATCCTTAGTTTTAATACCTGTCCATAATAAACTCTAAATTGTCTAATTTGATTGTTTGCATCTATCCATGTCTGTTCTATTTCTTTATTCCTCGTAATAAGCGTAATAATATCAGGAAAAGAAGAGGGATTCTCTTTCCAGACCATAATAAATCTATCTAATGCCTTTTTTGCATTCATTGCATGAATTGTTTCTTGAAAAATGATCATTAATCGTCTAAATCCCTTCATGGGCACGAATGTATATAAAGGTCCAAACTCAGCAAAGGCATCATGAATAGTTAACATGGCATCATCGCAGCCAAAGAAATAAATGGGTATATCAGGAATTAATAAAGTATTTGTTGCTATTGACTCTGCTTTATCAAAATGTGCCATGTTCAATATAAATGAATAAAGTAAAATAAAGAGGTCCTCAGTAGATTGCTGCTACAAAAAAATTTAAATCTCAAATTACGAATTATAGCAGCTCTTTTAATATTATTAATGGGACAATTTAAATTCAGAAGAGATATTATTTATGCCAAAATTATCAATATCAGACAATAGTTATTTTCTTTTCAAGGGATATTCTATTGCAATATTAGGAATAAAATTGAAAGTTTTATTAGTGAATTAATCAGGTATGAATAACATAATTCGTAAGTACAAAGCAGAGATTGATCTTGGATAAGTTAAACTAGTTTTCAAATGAGTGCCTTTTTTTTTATCATTTAATATATTTATTAATGTCTGTAAATATGAAGCTTTTTTCTTGAGTTAATTACTAACTAAAATTCTCCTCGCAAATGATTGAATAAGTGTGTTTTTTTTTTCTTTTGTAAAAGTGAATACCATTTCTGTTACTAAATCATAATTTGCAACTTGAATATTAAGCTTTATCTCCGTGTCATGTATTATGCGCTGTTACTAATTCTCTCTTATTTTCTTGTTCCCAATGTGACTTCTTACCATCTCTGTCATGCTCATAGGGATCATTTTTTGTAGCTTTTAGTTACTCAAATATTCTCTTTGCCCATTTAAAAAGTTAATTCAAAAAAATATACATACATACATTTATAAATATATATGTATATATATATATCCTATCCTAATCCTAGAATGTGTCTATACTGTCATATCAGACAACAAGCCATTTTCTACTAATAATGTTACAATATTATATACTATTTATTAATACACTTTTTTTTATTATGCTTCAATGTCTACGCCAGTAGCAGAAGCAGCAGCAGCTTCTGGGGTTTCAACTTGTTGTCCTTCCATTGCTTTTTGCTATAAAATAAAAATAAAGTTAATATATCCACATAAATTGCTAACTATGATATTCTTATGTTATACCTCAATAGCTAATATAGAAGCAATAATTTGGAATACAGGCTCAGGAATAGTTTTCTGGTAAATCATAATTAATTCCATTTTATCGGGATAGACCTTAAGTGCCTTATAGAAAGGTAAAACAGCATCATCATAATAGCTAGGTCCTGATTATGTCCTATTTTAATATTATCACTCTAATTAGATAATATTTTAGTTACCTTGGTTACACAACTTTTCACCAGCAGCAACATGCTCCATAAAATACTTTTCTTTCGCTTCAGGCGTCTCAGGTAAGGTTTCCTTTGCACATTCAATAATTACATTTTCAATCATTTTTAACTTGGATTCTTTTTCATTCTTCTCAGCCTCCTTTGTTGCCTTAGCAGCCAACTTACGCTCACGTTCTTAAAATGAAAACAATAATAGATTACGAAAATGCTTTTTTTTTTTTTTTTTTTTTGTCATAATAAAGCTGCTTACTTAATTGCTTTCTAAATTCAGGATTATTTCGTCTTTTGGAATCGAAATACAATAAGTAGCCGATACCAGCAGTAGCAATTATACCAGTTGTAATCAATACAGCAGTTGATGTTTTCATTTATCTTATAAAACCAAAAAAAAAAAAAAAAAAGAAATATGTTTTAACAGGGCCCATTCTTTACTCATGCCTTTTATTATTATTATTATTTGCAAATATTGAGAAAGAAACGGGAAATTTTTACGGCGATTGAAATTAAATACAAAATGGTCACGATTTTCTATGACATTTTAATTGGTATATAATCGTTGTAACTGCTTTCATGGAAGGCATAAACTTTTTTTTTTTTTTTTGCTATCATATTTACGTTTATACAATACAAAAGTTCTCGGAGTTATGTTATTTGAAGTAAAATAAATCAAAGTAGTACACTTTTAGCATATAAAAAATTTTAAAAGCTAATCAATAAAAAGAGATACTGTCCTGCTCCTTACTTTAGAGAGAGTAAAGGTAAGTTACTAACACAGAAATACCCGAGGTTAGTTAAAAAATAAAATAAATAAAAATAAAAATAAAAAAATAAAATAAAATAAGGGTAACAATAATTCTCTTCAATGTTGATTTTACTATAATTTTAGATATCTAAAACCTTTCTCCTAGAGTAATATCCTTGACGAAAGAATTGTGTTTGATACAACGATTATTCATACACGTGTTTTTTTTTCTTTTTCCCTCTTCTGATAATAAGCTCTTTCTTAAAATTTAATAAAACTAAACGTATATCATCCTTATGACACAGCTTAGAGTAATGAAACGTTAAAGTCAAGTTTCCTTCTATTTTTAGAAAGTTGAAATTCTTTATGCCAAAGATATTGGATTATCATAATAACAAGAGGAATATGATTAATAGTAAATGCCAAATATATTTCCAATATATTTCATTTTAAAAAGGAAATCCGCAACTCCAGGTCTTAAGATTTAGATTACTGTACAAATTCTAACTTATTTTTTATTGTTATATATAATTTTTTTTTTTTAAAAAAAATAAAATAAAAAAATAATGGTAGCAAGGAAAATAAAAGAAAGGAGAATGATAAAAGATCAAACAAAAACGGATTCAAAAAAAAAAACACAGTTTAATTCTTCTTGGGAACAGGCAAAGTGTATGAAGCAAGAATCTCATCACCCTTTTTAATATCCTTGGTGGCAGTAACAGAGAGAGTATCATTTTCAAAAGATATTTTAACATTAGGAGCATTTTCAGATTGACCGATATAAGTAGAAATCTTGTAAAGACCAGCACCGATATATTTAGCATCAGAATTTGTCTTTCTGATATGCTCATCAGAATCACGAACATCGGTCTCTTCTGAACTTGCAGGGACACCATAAGCATTATAGAGCATCTTACCTTTAAGCATCAAGTAAATTTCGTCTGATAAGAACTCATTAATACCTTGTACCTTAGGGCCAAGTACTTGTTTCAACATGGAAATTTCATTCTTAGAATCATCATTGGGAGTTGTTTCCAAATATCTAAAACGATCAATGTGATCCCATGCACCAAAATCTGTTTCATTTGATTTTTCCTCTGTCTTTTGCTTTCTTAATTCTTCAGCAACCATAGAAGATAAGAAACGAGCAATCATGTAAGGATATTTAACATTTTTGCTCTTGGAAGTTTCAAAGAATTCCAAAGCAATATTCTTTTCATCTGCTTCATCTGCCTCCTTAATGATATATGCTGATGATTTATTATGAGAACAAATATATTGGTGATAATCTTCATTAGCATGGTCAAAACACTCTTTACTACAGAAGGCGACTAAATCACAGTCAGGACAATTGACCTTATTTTCGGTTGTAAGTGGCTTTAAACAAAGGTTACAATATGTTCCCTCTAAATCAGGATATAATGCTGAAACAAGAGGACGTTCGGTGTAAATCAATTCACCTTCAACAATATCTTTATCGGCAACGAGTGAACGACGAACGATAGGTGTTCCTTCCTCATTCTTACCAGCAGGTAACTCACCTAACTTAACATGTGTTTCTTCAGGAGGGAACTTTTCATAAAACAAGTTTTGACGTTTTTGTTGCTATTCAAAAGTATAAAAAAAAAAATTAATAATTCTTTTCCTCTTTACCCCGGATTTTTTTTTTTTAAAAAAATAAAAAAATAAAAAAATAAAAAAATAAAAAAAAAAAACTTACATCAACAGCCATCACATTAATAATCATTTGGAAAACAGGTTCAGGAACAGTCTTTTGATATATCATGATTAATTCCATGGGGGCAGGATAAACCTTCAAAGCCAAATAGAAAGGTAATACAGCTTCATTATAATAGGCTTCGCCTGAAATAAAAATTAATAAATATTTATATCATCCTTAATTTCTTTCTTTCTCTCTCTCTCTCTTCCTTTTTCCTTTTTTCTTTTTTTACCTTTATTACAGAATCCTTCACCAAGAGCAACTTTTTCCATGAAATATTTTTCTTTATCTGTGGGGGTAGATGGTAAAACTTCTTTCTCGGCAGCTTCTATAACAGAATCGATGACTTGTCGAGTACTTGACTTGAGTTGTTCTTCTGCCTTTTTAAGCTCTTTCTGTGCTTTCTTTTTCTCTTTTCCTAAATAATGATATATGAATATATTTGATTGAAGAAAAATATAAGTATATAAATATATATAAAACCAGGGTCCGCTTAAAGGTTAATACAAAAGAACTTACTCAGTTTCTTTTTAAGAGTAGGATCGTTACGTCTCTTATAGTCAAAATAAAGCATATACCCAATACCGGCAGTAACTGCAACACCAGCAGTAATCAATGCAGCTGTTCTTGGTTGAATACCCATTATTAATAAACTTATTTTTTTTAAAGGCAATAATAATAAAAAAAAAAAAAGCAAATAGAAAGAAAAATAAAATGAATAAAAGGCTATATTCAATAGACCTTATTAACTAAAACAAAAAAAAAATGAGACTAGCTTTTTTTTTTTTTTTTCCTGCGGCTCTCTAAATAATAAATGGTATTGGTCATACGTCTTTAAGAAAAGAGCTATTGTTCTTTTTTAATGAAGAAAAAAGTTTGTTTCGTTTAATAAACTTCATTATAATTCACTACATGTAATGAAGTAATGACTGTAATTCTGTCCTTATACAAGCAAATGGTATAATATTTAAACAAAAAATTTTATTATAATATAACAATAATTATACTACTACGTAAAAACATTTCGTGGAGTTAAAAAAAAAAGTATTTTACATGGCTACATTTTTTTTTAGCTTTTTTTTTAGCTTTTTTTTTTCTAAGCAGAATATCTGTGTGGCTTATGTATTAGTTCTCCACAATAATATTACGATGAATACATTAGTCAAAAAAAAAAAAAAAAAAAAAGCTCAGTTGTGTTACTTTAATCTGTTCAAGCTTAGTATTATGTAAGGAGGAGTATTGTTGATTTTCTCGGAGAGAATCATAAGCATATGTTATCGGAATATAAATACATGACTAAAAGTAAAGACTATCTTCAAAATACAACCAGTTATGAGCACATTGTCATTACCACCCCACGTATGACAAGTTTAATAGGATAGCTTTTATTAAAGATGACGTTCATTCTTTTGTTATCTTTTTTTTTTATTATTTTTGCTTGTATATTATCTATTTATAACGATTATTCTTCTTTACTTTTCTTTTCAAGTTCCTCAATAGTTTCATTTTGTAAAGTACTGATAGGTTTATCTTGTTCTTTATCAGCCTTAACCTTTAAAACATGATGACAAACATAGAGTTATGTTAATAAAATAGTGCTTAATGCTTTTTCTTCTTCTTCTTCCCCTCCCCCTCCTCCCAGACTACTTACTGCTGCTTCACTATGAGAGGCTAACTTTTCATTCCATTCCTTATTTTCTTTTTTCTTCAAACTCTTTTCCTTTTCTTTTTCAAGTACTTCTGGATTATTATCTGACATATGAGAAAAGGCAGTCATAGTTCTTGAAGTTTGAGTGACGGATGTAGATGTCAATGAAGTAATATAAGTAGAGCGATAGGCTTTTGTGACCTGGGAAGCTGCTGTTCTGGCGTACATATTTATTATTATTATTATTATTATTAATGCAAGTTTGGAACTGTAATATTTAAATTGAAAAAAAAAAAAGAAAAAAAAAGAAATATAGTTGTATAATTATAACCTGTTATTTATATCAATTCAACTGCTATTATAAACATTAGAAATGCAGAATTTAAAATAAATGATTATCTATCAATCATGTCATATTAATGTCATAGAAAAAATATATTTTACCATCCAGCAATATTCAAAAAAAAAAAAAAAAAAAAAAAAAAAAAAAAAAATACGCAATGACGTTTCATGTATTTGATATAAATAATATTATTTCTCAAGCATTTGACAAGGAAAGGTGTTAATCATAGTAAATATTATTTAATTATGGATACGTGTATTATATAACACACTTTGTTGTTTTTTTTTTCATTAACTAACAAATTCTGTGTAAGCACAGCTAAAGAAGACCCAAGTAGTTTAATAGAACCCCTTATAACTGTATCAACTTTATAAATAAGTTATAGAATAAAAGCTTTTTCAGGCTGAATATTGAATAAAAAAGGCTAAATAAATATAGTAGAATGACCGGTATTTATCATAGAAATAAAAGGCAAATGCATCATAAAAATCGATAGGCGACATCAAAGGCAGAATATATATACATTTATAGAAAAATCTTAGAAAATGAAGTTAGTTTACACTATTCTTCTTTTCTCTCTCCCTTTATATATATATATATATATATATATATATATGTGTGTGTGTGTGTATATATATCCTATTTGTTTATTAATCAATATGAATTAATAGATAGAAGGGAAAACGCACAAAAAAAGCCTGCTTCTGATACTGATAAAAGAGATATAGACATTGAACTCAGAATTATTGCTGAGGCTAATTCCATTGTAGCTAAGCAGCTTTCTTTTTAGACTTGGATAATGAATTATGCGGCAGGAGTACATATATTAGTAGAAAGGAATTGAAGACATAGTTAACTGTAATTAGAAATTGAGTTTTTAAGTATCATAAAAGACAAATAGCTGAGCAGCACGTAAAAGCTAGTTATTCAGATGTAAAATCCAATAAATCATATATGTTTGTCTATTCATTTTGCAGTCTTATTAAACCACATACCGCTCACAAAAAAAGAATTTTTGCAGAGTAATAGAAATGATATGAGAGAGGAAAAAAAAAATACAAATAACTCGAATAAAGTCAATTCGTAGTAATTTATTGCCTCAAGCTCACAGTGTCCTAAATAAGCATCTTTAATAGTTATATTCAAAGCCATAAGAGAAAGAAAGTTACTTTTAATAAGGAGATGTATTATCTGTAGCAAGACAGAAACTGTATTTATTTTGAAAAGCTTTTAAACGTATTAAAATTAGTCAAAATAATCTTAATAAACGCTTAAACAAGGTTGAACAAGTTGCGCTTAATGGCTTTACCTTTCCATTCTTTTTTTTTTTTTTAACTGTTGTTATTTCTTTCCTTACTCAACACAAGTAACTTTATATTCTATTCATATTGCATATATTTCAAAACATTGCACTAAAACCTCTTCTTCTTTTTGGAATTTGTTCTACTCTTTGAGTAAATAATACTGCTGCTATTTCAATTTTGTAATTTTTTAAATAGTATCGGTTTTAAGAAAAGAAAAGAAAAAAAAAAAATTCAAGTTCAAGTTTAAACTTTTTTTTTATTTTAACAATAACAATAATAATGTAAGTATTTGAAGCATGCTATAGACCTCCCACCTTACAATGTGATAAACTCTAGGTATAACAAATGGGATATTAGACCAAGGATATGGTGTAAATACTGCAAAAAATTCATTACCAACAATAAGCCTGTAAGTTGTTTTTATACATCTACATACACGGATATTTAATCGTATAATGAATAACCAATTTAGTCAATTCAAATTCATGAAAATGGTGGAGCCCATAAAGCAGCAGTAGAAAGTTTCTTACGTAATGTATACAAAAAGGGGAGACAAGAAAAAGAAGAAGAAGAGAATATTAGATGTGAGCTTCAGCGTATCGAGAGTGTAAAGCAAATTATAATGATCAGCAATTAAATTCATCACACGCATGTTAACTGTTTATTATTATTATTATTATTATTAGGCAGCATTAAATGCAGTTGGTATTGCTGAGCGAAGTAAATACAGTTCAACGAGTGTTGCATCACCAAGTCAAATGAGTACATCAAGTAAATCTACTCGCAGTACAACTACTACTTATAATTCACCAGTCTACATTCCAACCATTGATGAACTACGCCAACAAGCTGAGGACGAAAAGAATCAAGCGGAAAGAGCTAAATTAGAAGGGCGTGAGGAATGGGCAGTGAACACACAAGTAGCTAAAGTTGGTGAATGGGAAATAATAGCTCAACCTTCAGTAGATTCTACTGCAGTCAATAATCAAAGCGATAAAAATAAAACGAAACCGGCCACAACACATGATCAAACTCCAGAGTTTCAAGATGATGATGAAGAAGATGAAGAAGATTTACATAATTTTAAAATTAAGGAAAAGGAGCTTCCAGTAGATATAGATAATGCTCCCGGAGATGGTGAAAAAGAAGAAATAACGTTCAAGAAACGTAAATTAGGTGGTGGTGACTCGATTTTCAAACCAAGGAAGAAAAAGCCCCTTAGAAAGAAAGATTGATGTAATAACGACGACATGAATGATACTCATATGTATATGCATATAACTCTATGTTAGGGTGCTCATATATGTAAATTTGTTGTATTTGCAGATACATGTTACATATCATGTAAGCTATTTTTTGTTGATATTATTTTATAAACATATAATTGTATATTTTGAAATAAGAGACGCATACTAGTTGAATGCTTTAAAAGAAAAAAAAAAGGCAGTTAAGGAGAAATGTGCAGACAACCTATGCAGTTGCATATCCTTTAGATGAATATAAAAAGTATATTTGATGCTTGCTCTTAACAAAGGAATGGCGACATCCTTAAGTTTCAGTCTAAAATCTTGCTTAACATTCACCTGATTCTTGGGCTTAAAAAGTGCCCCTAAAAAATATATAAATATTATTTCTGATTTCTTAGCGAAGAGGCCTCAAAAATAGTCAGTTTTGATTCTTTTGTCATATCAAAGATATTGAATAAGTTAATCAATAATCAATATAGCTTTGAGTATTTTGATAATGTCAATAATGATTCAAACTCTGTCCAGATTACAGTACTATATTCTATAAATGATTTATAAAACCTTTCTTTTTTTTTCGGATAACTTTAAAAATACGACTTTCAACATGAATAAAGGTTCTTTGATAAACATACCATACATTCTTACGTTCTCCACTATTTTTCACTTTTAAATCATATAAATTATATTTTCGAATTCTATTGAAAAATGTATTTTGTAGTGTCATTGCTTTCATTATCGACACAGTTGATTGATTTCTGCAGCTACTAAGATTTGATATCAATTATATTGTTTACCTCGTCTTGCTCTTCTATAAAAGAACCAAAATGATTTAGAAGAATCTAATCGGTTATGTTTGTTTCATGGTCTTGTCTTCATTTTTCATCAAGTACAATCAACAGTTTCATGAAATCAAAAAAAAAAAAAAAAAAAAAAAAAAAAAAAAAAAAAAAACTTAAAAATGCGTGAAAATTTTATATTAGAATTGACATATCAAACTAGTTTATCATATGTATTTATATACATATTTATTTATATTTATTTAAGAGTAGTCATTCTTATATATAAATATACAGTTTCTGAGACAATAATTATGTACTATACTGTGTCCCATTTATACTATTTCTTATTTATATACAAAATACAGATAGTAAACATGTGATTTGTATGTAACTTATGTATATTCATATTCTCTCTGTTTACATATTATAGATAGCTGTTGCTGATCATAAAATGATAAAATATTATATTTATATGATTGGTTTGTATTTATATGTCTCCTTATAAACTATTCTCTTCTCTTCAATACATGTCTATTTTTTTTTCTTCCCCTTCTTCTTTTCTTTCTTTCATATATATATATATATATATATATATAATACATGGTGGGTCTTCATTTTATTGGAGATTATTTCATTTCCTCTACAATTGGATATGGATCAACAGGTTTGAGATAGAGTGATTATTCTGCATACATTCCATTTACACTACTTGTATGTATACAGGACAAGTAAAGCTTGGGATACATCAAATAAGTGGAACAAAAGTAGCTATCAAAATCATTCCACGTAGAGAGCTTGATTCATCTTTAAAAATTAAGCAAGCAGTTGAACGAGAGCTGGCTGTATTACAACTTTTAAATCATCCAAACTTAATTGAACTTTATCAAATATTACAAGATGAGAGAAACATCTATTTTATTATGGAATATGTTCCTGGAGGTGAATTATATTCTATTTTAAATGAAAAACCGGATAGACGATTAAATGAAATAGAGGCCCGAGAGATATTTAAGCAGATAGCAGATGCTTTAATCTGGTGTCATGCTCATCATATCTGGTATATTAAAGTAGCATCGTAATACCTTTCTTTTAAAATCTATAACCTTTTCTTTCTTTCTTTAAGTCATCGCGATCTAAAGCTGGAGAATATCTTATTAGATGAAGGAAAAAGGAATATCAAGATTGCTGACTTTGGTATGGCAATCATGCAACCAACGACTCAATTATTAAAAACAAGTTGTGGGTAAATAATCGCAACCTATTATGATATCACACTATTATCAATATATCTATTAAGTATTAAAGTGTTGTATTTCTTCAAAGCTCACCACATTATGCTAGTCCTGAAATTGTTAGAGTATGCTAATATCTATTTATATATAAACAAATGGCTTTGGTCTGTATTGACAAGGCTAATTTTTAGGGAATTCCTTACTATGGACCAGCAGCAGATGTTTGGTCATCTGGAGTTATTTTATATGTATTAATAATAGGAAAATTACCATTCGATGATCATCACCTGGGTCGATTATTGACAAAAATAAAAGTAGGACGTTTCAGACGAATACCTAATTGGGTATCTCCACTCGCCAAAGATCTTTTATGTAGAATGTTAACTGTGGATCCAAATAAAAGATTAAGTGTAAAAAAAGAAAAGAAAAGAAAAAGAGAGAGAGAGAGAGAGAAAGAAGAGACTTATAAAATAGATAGAATTTAATATACGTGTATTATAGTTTATTGATATATTATCACATCCTTGGATGATATCATCACCTAGTATCTATTGTAATAATATACTTCTTTCGTCTACATTATGGAATGATGAAAAATTAAAATATCCTTCAATATCCAATTCAAGTGACTTGCATGGTCCCACAAGGGAAACATTAAAGGTTTTGTGGAGGGATCTGAATGATAATCAAATAGAGTCTGCACTAATGAAAAGAAGGTATCCATTCATTTACTCCTTTGTTTTTTTTTCTTTACACTAATATATTTTCTTGTAATTAAAAAAAAAAAAAAAAAAAAAAAAAAAAAAAAAAAAAAAAAAAAAAAAAAAAAAAAAAGCCCAAATGTTCAAAAGCTTACGTACTATTTATTACAACAAACACAAAGAAAGAAGAAAAAAGAAGAGTCGACATATTTTACCAGCGATAATAAACAAAAAATGGTAAAGCAACCACCAAATACGATTACAGCTGATAAGTCTCCAACACTACAATTATTAGAGCCAAATATAATTCATCGTCACCAAAGTAAAAGTTATTTAAAACATATATTGATTTATCCCCAAGAGCAACATAATAGACCAATTGCAATTAAAGCACTTGTAAATCAAAAATTAAATACAATTCATACAACCTGTCTTCATGCATTATCTCCTCATACAATCATCACTACTTCGTCTCCCAACTTATTACCTCAAGGCTTGCTATCATTTATGCCTCATCATAATAACTTAACTACATCTTTAGTAACAAAATTAGTACGACGTCATACAGCCTATTTGACGTCAATCACTACAAAACTAGTCAACACATGTACATCTTTATTTGGATCAAGGAAACGAAAGGGAGTAAGCAAAAATTATTGTGAAGAAAAGACAATCTCTTGTATTGCAGAATCACAGAATATGGCTGCAGGAAAATTACATTATATTTTATCAGAAGTAGATAAATGTGTTATTTTATTTTTCTTATTTTATGTTACTAATTCATTATTTCACTGACAGCATTTTCAGGGTTATGTTAATGGATACATGTACTCTAATGGTAAAATAATTTGGTATGGGAAGCTAGGTATAGTTAGCTTTATGAATCTTTCTATTATATGCATACTAATCACTCGATTCTTATATTAGATGACAGCCCTTATTATAATACTAATTTTATTTGCAGAATTCAAAAAGTCGAAATAGAAGATGATAAAGCCTTGTTGTACAAGATTATCTTTTCTGTACATAACAGTAATAGCTCAATGATTGAACGTATCATGTATTTACTTACTTTATATGAAAATGAGTCTATTCATTCAATTCGAGTAAATAACTGGGAGAAGAGAATAATAAATGAATAAATGATGTCTATATTATAGCATCATCGCAACTACTACAACAGTAATAAAATGATATGATTATACACGAGTGACGTGAATGCTTATGATGATGATATTTTAAAGTTTAAAACCCTTATAAATTCCTTTTTTTTTTTTTTTTTTTTTTTTTTTTTTGCATAATAATTATTTATTTATTTATTTATTTTTTTTTTTTTTTTTACTTTTCTTTTTTCATTAACACAGTATATAATGACCAACTCTGCTACTAACAATAATAATACAACAACAAATTGGCTTTCAAATTGCTGTACTCACTTATTAGAAGACCCCATGACTTCTGTTAAAGTCCTTATACCTTCAGTTGCTATTGAAGTTATTTTGCATAAACAATTGTGGCAAAGGACGTCTTTAAGAAATTTAACATTATGTTTAGCCGGTATTAATGCTTATTGGTTTGCAACTACTTTAAATTGGAGCTTCTTGGAGACTCCCTTCTTTTTAAAATCACCTCACTTGTCTGATCAACAAAAGGTGGGTTACAGAAGACAACGCTTTAACTGGTTAAATAAAATCGAGGTAAATAGATATACAAATAATTGTCATCCATTTTTCTATTTTTAATGACTTGATATATACATATATTTGTGTGTGTCTATATGAAAATAAATAAATAGATTGCTGTAACTGTTCTTGGTTTAGATTTGTACTGTGAATGGAGAAAACGAATTCTTGATAATAACGGGTATATTGATGCTTGCTTAGCTAGATCGATTTGGATTCCTGCAACAGTCACAGCTATTCAAGCAGTTTATCTTCTTCCTAAATTAAACAAAAAATCAAAAGAAATTCCTTCTTCAACACAATCTAATGAAAAATGTGCATCGTTTCCAAAAGCACATTGTGCTTATATTGGATTTGAAGCTGTCAAACTTACAGGATTAGCAGTTGCTGGTCTTCGATTTGGTAAAATGCTTACACTTTAAAGTTTATAAATAAAAAAAAAGAGTAAAGTTGTATTGTATCGGATTTTCTTCTTCTAAATAATATGCTGTATTCGTATATGTATTATTCTCTTTGTTTTATTTTAAAGACAAAAAAAAAAAAAGAAAGAAATAAAAAAAAAAGAAAAGAGTCTGAATAATTTATTTGATTTAAGCATCCTTAATCTTCTTAGTACCACGGAGAAGACCAGTACGACGGGCAGCAATCAAACCAACCTTTTGACCAGCAGGAGAGTCACGAGCCTTAGTAGAAGCCTTACCAATGTGTTGATGGTTACCACCACCGTGAGGGTGATCAACGGGGTTCATGGCAACACCACGAGTCTTGGGCCAGCTGTTACGCTTAACTCTGTACTTGTGGAAAGCACGACCAGCCTTCAACATAGGCTTATCAATACGACCACCACCGGCAACGATACCAATGACGGCACGAGAGGTAGAAGGAATGACCTTCTTGGCACCAGAGGGAAGACGAATACGAGTCTTACCATCATCACCGTGACCGATGACGGTAGCGTAGTTACCAGAGGTACGAGCAATGGAACCACGATCACCGACCTTTTCTTCGACATTACAGATAACGGTACCTTCAGGCATGGAGGACAAGGGCATAACGTTACCAATGTTCAAAGCAGCCTTCTTACCAGCATAGATGAATTGACCAGTGTACATACCTTCAGTGGCAATGAAGGTTTCGGTACGGAGCTTATATCTTTAACAAACATGATGTTAGTTATAAATTGAACCATAGCAAAATGACTAAATAAAAAAATCCACATTTTTTTTATATACTTACTTGTAAGGGTCACGGAAGACAACCTTGGCAAGAGGAGCACCTCTTCCGGGATCGTGAACAATATCCTTAACGATACCACGGATATAACCATGACGTTCAGCAAAGTCGAAAACTCTCAACTTGACGGCACCTTTACGGCCGACAGTGTGAGATTTGAAGATACTTCCAGCACCCTTTCTCTGAGCACGAATGACACGACCCATTGCTGTAAATTCGTAAAATAATCATATAAATGTATATATAAAGTAAGATGTATAATTGTTGAGTTATGTTGATCAGATTAAATGAATAAATAGGTTAAAATGCAAAATCATAATGGAGTCAATCAAGTCATAAAATAAAAAAAAAAAACTGTTAGCCTTTTATCATTTTTTTTAATCCATATTCTTAGGAAAAGGGAATAAATGAATTTAATTAATCCATCAACATATGAATCGAGATGCATCCATCAGTTCCCTTTTTCCTTTCTGTACTGTATTCTGATACTTGCCTAACTAGTGGAAAAAGAGAAAGATTTAGTAATTCACTTCCTCTTGGATCATCCATATCTTCGATAAGTGAAATAATGAAGCAATCTAGTTTCTTATGAAAGTTTTCCGGTCCGGATTTATTTTTAAGTCCGTCCAGGCTAAAAAAAAAAAAAAAAAAAATGAATATAAATCAAGAAAAGCCTTTTTGCCTTAAAGTATTAAAACATATTGTATTACTCTAAAAGAAAGGTTGTGTTTATAGAATAGAAACATACCATCGTATTGTTAATTGTTTGACCAAAATAAAAATAGTAGCTTGTATGGTCTATTAAAATAATGAGGTCGGCTTCAGTCATCTTTTAAGCTATTAATTACAAAAGTCAATAAATAGAACTTTACATTTTGTCAAACGTAATACAAATCAAAAATTTTGATATCTAGCATCAATAGATGACAAATTCCTTTAGTCATTTATAGTGCAAACAAGAATGAATGGTCAGATTGAAAGTTTAATAAGTTAGAATATCAATGAATTGGTTATAAACTGTATAGTAAATGAGATGATTTATTTAAACTTTTCTCATGAAATTCTGTGTAGAAGTATAGAGTTTGGAGTCTTCTTTTCCACCTGTTATAATAAAGTTGACTAATCTATAGATCGCTCCAACTGTAATGGCAGAGCCACCAATAATACCACATAATCTAACCATAAAATGTAAGAATGACTGTTGACGAGATTCGCTAATTTGAACAGAAATAGGCTCAATATCATATTTAAAAAATATCCCAGGAACAGCTCGACCATCTTGGAATTGTTTATGAAAATCTAATACTGCATATTGATTAGTAAGTAAAATGTTGTTTTTATGATCAATATAGGTTGTAGGAACAACTGAAATTGAATATTGAAACATCTCAAAGGCTACATAATACATTGTTTGTATCAGTTAGTCAAATAATTTGGGTTGAGTACATCTTTCTTGTTTGACATACGTGTCTCAGAGATTTCAATACTGTCATCTAAAGGATTAACTAAATTAGGATAAAGCTGTCCAAACGAGAATTCATCAATACGATGTGTAAAGTTAAGCACTAGTTTTTTTTTTTTTTTTTTTTTTTTTTTTTTGAACAGTACATAAATATATAAGTAATAATAATAATAACGTATTATTTAGCACTTACAATTATGGCTTGTATGAGTAAAACTGGCTAATTTTTGTTTTTAACAGAATGTTAATGTATTTTGTAACATTTACATGTACTTTTTTTTTTTACCATAGCCATGACCATCTGAAGTAATATGGAGATTAGAAGCAACCTTATTTACATTAAGTGAACCGTATATTCTACATGCTCCCATATCATCTAAATTAAAATTAGGCGTGGTTGATAGAAGAAATAATAGATTATGTACATACTAGCAATTTCATGATTGTATTGTTTTCCACTAGCAGCCTTAATAATTTCATGAATATATTTTGGATCCTCTACTTGTCTATTCTTGTTTTATCAAAAAAAAAAAAAAAAAAAAAGAATTATTGTTTTCTATTTTCTTTTAAAAGTGTTTTCATACTGTACCTATATTTTGTAGCTGTACGAGCAGAAAATTCAGCCTATAAGAAGATTACATTATTTTTAACATGGTAATTGTTTTGCTTTCTTTTAAAACTAATCTATATACTATACTGGAATAAGTCGAAGGTCATCTGTTAATTTTATACGCTGACCTGTAGCGTCTATAACGTGAACCATTAAAGCTATATATATATATGTATGTATGTATATTTAACTATTTAGAATGGGTCTTCACATGATAATAACAAAAGAAAGTTTACATGGACAAGGCATTGCAACTGTTACATCGATATTAATTTGCATCTTTGTATCAATAGTTGAATCAACCAAGAATTTATAATTGGTATGAATTTTACGATAACTATTTGTTATTTTATTGTAAAATTAGCTGAAAGTATGAATATTTCAAACAGATAGTATTGCATTTATATCATTTACTCACTCAGAATACTCGCTCATGGTTAACAAAAATAAACATAAAGCAACTAACAGAGTTAGAAGCCCACCTTTCTCGCTACGTTGTTGATTATCATCCTCAACTTTAGGAAATGCGTCAATAGTTGCTGCTTTTTCAGCAAATTTCCGAAATACCATTTTTGTTTTTATATGAATAAAATTATTATTTTTAAAGCTTTAAAATAAAATAAAATAAAGAATGCCACAAAAAGTCTGTTCCTTTTCATTGCCTGCAGAATTCTCAAAAATAAAATAAAATAAAATAAAAGGGAAATCAACGGGAATTTAATGTGACTCGTTAATAGATGACGTTAACATAGGTTTCTCGCATTTTTTCGAAATAGATATTATTACGCGTTGCTTTCACAAATAAGACAACTATAGCCACATTTTATTTTAATTCTACTTTTTTTTTTATATATATATACACATATTAATATACATACACATATTTATATCTATTTTGGACATTTATTTTTATAAAAGAAAAAATTCATTAAACCAAACATGGAGGAAATTGGCATTCATATTAAATCTGAGGTAAAAACATATACACATATTATATATCAACGGCAACAAGTGGCATTGCAAGATGAACTCACTATGCTTTTTGTTTCTTTTTCTTTTTCTTTTTTTTTTTAGCATCAAACAAAAGAATCAAATAATCTTCTTCCTAAAATCACTCAATTAGAAGAATTATCGGAAAAAGATTTATATGTTAAATTAAAAAAACTTCAAAGAGATTTAGAATTCATTGAACTTCAAGAGGAATATATTAAGGATGAACAAAAGAATTTAAAGAGAGAATTAGTGAGAGCACAGGAAGAAGTAAAGCGAATTAAATCAGTCCCTCTTGTGCTTGGTCAGTTTCTCGAAATCATTGATCAACATACTGGTATTGTGGGCTCTACAACTGGTTCCAACTACGTTGTACGTATTCTCAGCACTATTGATCGAGAGTTGTTGAAGCCAAATTCTACTGTTGCCTTACATCGTCATTCAAATGCTCTTGTTGATGTTTTGCCACCAGAAGCTGATAGTAGTATTGCACTTTTAGGAGCTGATGAAAAACCTGAAGTTTCATATTCGGATGTTGGTGGTTTAGATATCCAAAAACAAGAAATTCGTGAAGCAGTTGAATTACCTTTAACACACTTTGACCTCTATCGTCAAATCGGTATCGATCCTCCTCGTGGTGTACTTTTATATGGACCTCCAGGTACAGGAAAGACAATGCTCGTCAAGGCTGTTGCACATCATACAACCGCCAGTTTTATTCGTGTAGTTGGTTCTGAATTTGTTCAAAAATACCTTGGTGAAGGTCCTCGTATGGTTCGTGATGTGTTTAGATTGGCTCGTGAAAATTCACCTTCTATTGTCTTTATTGATGAAATTGATGCTATTGCTACTAAACGTTTTGATGCACAGACTGGTGCTGATAGAGAAGTGCAACGTATTTTACTTGAATTACTTAATCAAATGGATGGTTTTGATCAAACGTCAAATGTAAAGGTCATCATGGCTACGAATCGTGCAGATACTCTAGATCCAGCTTTGTTACGTCCTGGTCGTCTTGATAGAAAGATTGAATTCCCTACACCTGATCGTCGTCAGAAACGTCTTATTTTCCAAACTATCACATCAAAGATGAATTTATCTGAAGAAGTTGATTTAGAAGAATGTAAGTATTAAACTTTACATTTTTTTTTTCTGAGAGAGAGAGAAAGTAAACGTTAACTTGAAATTTTGTTAAAAATTAGTTGTTTCACGACCTGATAAATTATCTGGTGCAGAAATTGCAGCAATTTGTCAGGAAGCTGGTATGCATGCAGTTAGAAAGAACCGTTATGTTATTCTAAGTAAGGATTTGGAGAAGGGCTATAAGGCTAATGTTAAAAAGGAAGACTCCAACTTTGAATTCTATAAATAATAATGTTAATAATAATAATAAAAACAATACATTTTATGTATATATTCATATTAATACGCATATCTTTTTCTTTTACATTTCTGCGTAATACTTTTTTCTTTCTATTAGTAGTCTGTTACCAATCCCAAGATCTGTTAAAGATATGAAAGCAACTTTATTAAAATCTTGGGATGTTTACGTTAAAGAAAGAAAGAAAAAAAAAAGAAAGCTAAAGTGGTAATAAGGAATTATTATATATTGAGATCGTATCTTTGTAGTAGTTAGTCTGTCTCTCTATTATCTATGAATGACTCTCATATTGTGTGTATCTCTTTATTTCCCTATAATAACTTTTTTTCAACACTACATTTCTACTTGTAATTTAATAGCTATCATCATTGCAAATTGAAGGGAGATAAATAAAAAGAAAAGGAAAAAAAAAGGAAGACAGATTATTAAAGAGACTCTTCTTGAACATGTCGTAACTAAATTGCATCCTATTGATGTATATACGAATAATACTTTGAGATATTTTACCTTAAAAATCGTTAGAAAAAAAAACATATCAAATATTAAGACTCAGTGTTGTACAGACAAAAACAAAAAAAAATAATAAGTTTTCTCTCTTTCTTTTACACATTTTTTCTTTATTCTCATTTAATATATGATGTCAACTGAATTTGAAGACATTCCTGAGCTTATCCCAGTAACTAATTCAACGTAAAGAATAATTGGGATAATAATAAGGAGAATACAATAAACTAAAGTATTAAATGTTAATGTAGTGAAGTAACAACTCCCATTGAAGAAAAAGAAGGAGAGCATAAAAAGATTCCAGTTACCATTGTCACAGGTTTGATTATGCCACACACGATTCATTTTCGTTCATTATTAATTCCATCTCTCTAGGCTTTTTGGGTAGTGGAAAGACAACACTGTTGAATTATATTTTAACAGAAAAACATGACAAAAAAATTGCTGTTATTCTAAATGAGTTTGGAGAAAGTAAGAACAAAATATATGTATAAAAATGTATATATATTTAATTCCTCTTTTATATTTTCATTCTTTTTTTTTTTTTTAGGCAGTGATATCGAGAAAAGCTTGTCTGTTAATCAGGATGGAACCCTTTATGAAGAATGGTTAGAGCTTCGAAATGGTTGCTTGTGTTGTTCTACAAAGTAATTATTTATTTCGATATGAGTGTATATACATATTTGTATAACAATTCATTCTCTTTTAGAGATGTTGGAGTAAAGGCCATTGAGAATCTTATGGAAAAGAAAGGAAAATTCGATTATATTTTGCTAGAAACAAGTGGATTAGCTGATCCAGGACCTATTGCTTCTATGTTTTGGTTGGATGAAGGATTAGGCAGTGAAATTTACTTGGACGGTATTGTAACATTAGTCGATGCTAAGCATATTAGGGAATATATGACCGAGAAAAAGAAAGATGTCATGATTAATGAAGCACTCAAGTAAGTTAATATATAGTTTGTATTAAAGGATTCAAAATAGTTATTTATTTTATTACAGGCAAATTGCAATTGCAGATCGTATTGTTATTAATAAAAAGGACTTGTTAACAGAAGAAGAAATAAATCAACTTGAACAAGATTTATCTTCTATTAATTCTGTAGCTGATATGCTAGTTACTGAAAGATCAAGGTACATGATATTATATTAAAATTTAATAGTTTTTCCACTTATATATCAAATATTAGAATTCCATTAGATTATGTATTAAATATCAATGCATATGATGTTAATAATGCTGATGCTTTATTGAAACAAACAGAAAAAATTGAAGAACATGGAAGCAGTCATGCCCACCAGATTGGCCATGTAAATAGCCTTTTTTTATTAAAACCGTATAATTTACTTTTTTTTTTGTTATAGGATGTTCAAACTGTATGTATTCAATTTGACGAACAACTCGAAAGTAGTGAGGAATTTGAAAACTGGATACAAGAGTTATTATGGGAAAAGAGAATATTGGGTACAAGCAACAATGAAGAGCCAGTGATCGTTCTCAGACTTAAGGGCATTTTATATCCTCCTAAAAATAAGATGGAAGAAAGTGGTAAACAGAAGAAAAGAATGGTAGTTCAAGGTGTACAAGATTTATATGATATCCAAGAAGGATTTACAGGCGATGATATTAATGAAGATGATACCTCTAGCAAGATTGTTTTGATTGGAAAAAATTTAGATAAAGAAAAGATATCTAAATCGTTTACAAATTTATTAAGAGTTAAACATAGAATTATTTAATAGAATTTTAATAATAAAATAAATAATAGCACCACTATTCTTGCTTGCTTGCTTGCTTGATCATAATGACATGTAACTATCTATAAAGAAGATGATGTGAAATGTAGCTTTCTGTTTTTAATTCAAGGTCTATTTCTATCTTTGGAGCATTTGGCCAATACATTAATTTTTGATTAATATCATATCTTTCTATCGTATCGCATTCCTCTGAACGAAACATCCATAAATGACCATTATGACTTGCATTTAAACATGATAGACATGGTGATATAATATGATATCCAAGAATATTACCACTGTCAGTTTATCTACAGTTTAATACATCATACTTAATAATTTAAAAGTCAATACGATTACCATTCAAGACAAGCTGTATCTTGAATCCTACATTGGCAGGTATCCTTTAAATAATGTCTATATAAAACACAAATACTATATACAAAGATACAAATAAATTCAGCCTCTCTCTCTCTCTCCCTCTTTTTTTTTTTTAGTTTATTTTATTTTTACGTTAATACCTAGAAGAGGGCACATCTGTACTGTATAAATCAATTCTATTATTAGCTAAAAGGATAGCTTTCATTCCTCGAACACAAACAAGCGATTTACAATGTTGACATAACAATTTATAGATATGTCTAATAGAAGGAATTTGACTAGAAGGATTACCTATCATTTGAGAAGGTCGAATCCATTGTTGAGGCGCATGAAAGTCTTCAGAAGGAAATTGTATCTCTTGTCTTCTCAGTCGCCATTGAGTATTAGTATCGTTTGTAATAGATGATGATCTTATACTATTACTGATATTTTCACTAATAGAAGATATTCCTGTTGTTCGAATAAATCTAGCTCTTGGGAGTCGAACGTTTGGCGGATCCATTCTATGTAAGGGAAGAAGGGGGGGAAAAAAAAGTTTGAGGAAAAAGAAACTATGAATTTGCGATTTTTTCTGGTTTTTTTTTTTCAGTTTATTGTGTATTAGTTCCAATTATAACAAATTTTGTATATATTTGCATACCTTTCACTATTTTGAAAGAGATGACCTGTGTATTAAAATAAGTTCATTATGTAATACCACAAAGATATTTAATTTATATTCAAGCAGTAGGATTATCATTTTACAAGACATTTGTAATTTGCAGTTATTTATTATATTTATGTAGATTATTTAGATTTACTCACTATAAATACTACTTGCTTATATTACAAAGTATATTAGCCGTTTAATTTTTATTATATGACTGATAAAGGTTTACATTTCATCACTATTACTAGTTCGGAAAAGATAAAAATAAAAAAAGTGTGTTGAAAATATATTTTTTTGAAACATAGCTTATTTCATCTATGAGTATTCTTATATAGTGCTGTCTACTTTCAGATGATTATATACATGTATATGTGTATATAGAACACTGCTTGTGTGTGTGTGTGTGTGTGTGTGTGTGTGTGTGTGCGCGCTTTATCCTATTTTCCATAATTATAATAATGGTTGTTTTGAATTCCCTCCCTCTAGACTCCTCCCTTGAGCATATGGATCACCTATTCTACAAACCATAGATTAGCTTAATTTTTCTTTTTTGTATTTTAATGGCTACATGTGTAGATTACCACTATTATCATTATTACTTGTAGATAGGACAGAATTAAGACTTTAGTTTACTTGAGAAGCCCATTTCAAGCCTTTAATTCAAGTTATCTGACTGGATTCAAAGCCAACTCTGTTTTCAACAAATAGATATTATTATTTGGGAAATGAATACTGAACCTCCCCCATAATATATACAATGATAAGGTAAACTTACTATCCATTCTTTAATAACTTACTGTTATATATGTGAATGAGCTTATTGGTAATAATAGTAAATTGGCTAAATAGGATTACTTTCAAGTTATATATTGAGCAAATAAAATGATAAAATAGAGGTCTAAATTTACTATGTGCATTTAAAAAAAAGAAAAGAAAAAGAAAAGACATTTTCGGTTTTAAGAAGCTATAAAAGACTGAAAATTAAGGTCGATAATATTAAAAAGAAATAATGTGTGAATGACAGAAATATGAGTACTGTACACTCAATAGCATACATGGTTATATTATTTTTTTTAAAAAAATAAATAATAGTTTTCTCCAAGCAATATTACTTTGTATTACATTGGTATCCATTTTCTCTTTATGACTAGGTTTAGAAATAAGATTACAATCGTATTTACAAAGAGGACATTCAGAAGATTTTTCTGTTAACCATGGATCTATAATTAGATATATATAAATGCTTGTTTAAACAAGTGTGAGATAGAGAGCACATTACGAATACTAACCTATACAATGACAATGATACTCATGCTCACATGGTAATTTACGAATCTTTGAGTTTACTGTAATGCTTTCAAGACAAATGACACATACGGGTGGATCTTCAGATGAAAATCGGTAGTCTGAAGTTATATCTATAATAGGGAATAAGCTGTCAAGTTGAGATTTATCCAGTATTTGTTTCCCCATAGGCAGCATCTCAACAGGAATAGGAATTAAGCCCTGTTCAATCAAATACTCTTGCCTTCTACGCTTTCTCCATATATGCCAGTGCATGATAACTGTGAATATGTATATGTATATTATATAATTATACATTAACAAAAAAAAAAAAAAAAAAAAAAAAAAAAAAAAAAAAGAGAGAGAGAGAGAATGATCTAATGCTGTATACACTCGTTCATGGATGTAATCTCTCTCGAACAATAATGTACATACCTGAAGCAAGGAAGCTTGTGACAAGTAATATGGATACAATTAATAAGGTTACTTCCCAAGCATTGATACCACCAGGGCTTGCAGGTAATAAAACAGTACGTATATAAGGTTTAACACTAACAGACCTATCTAATGAAGTTGAAGGGTAATTTTTATAAGACATGACCTTGTCAAATAAGTCTTCACCTATCTTAATATCAACAAAGTAAACTGCAATGGCAATATTGGTTCCAGTAGGGATCTAATAAGACATTTGTATTAGAATCGGAATAATCTTAATATTGTCATCCCTTATCCTCCTCCCTTTTTTTTTCCTGACACAGTTATATACTTTAAACTTAATATCTCCTTATATATAAGGGTATATATTTATATATATGTATATAGGTAAGGAGACTATATTATATGATAACAGTTTTCTTCATTCTTTTTTTTTGGGGGGGAGGTAATACTTTTATTGCTGTTGTATACTAACCATGGTTGATTTTTCTTCATCCTTTGAAGGATTTAATATAGTATTTCCATACATAATAACCCCAACTGCTCCTTGGTTTTGAGCTTGTAGGATATTATCAATGACCGAACAGCTACTTGTCTCTATCTCCTGTTGATAAATAAGAGCAATCTTGGGCAATCCAGTTGGTAGAGATACAAATTGGTCTGAAGATGATGAGTTTATGTTATTATTAGCCATACTACACTGGCTTGAATCTTGAATATAAAGAACACCTTTTAACCCAGATTCAATAGGTTGACTCAAATTAGTAGCAGATCTTATATTATTATTATAAAATATAGGAGTAAAACTATTATCAACGTGTACTAGTGTAGAAGAGTTAGAGTATATCCAGACAACATCTATTTTGTATAAATAAACTTTATATTTAATGATTTATTATTATTATTATATTTGGTATGACCTTGAGTAATAGAGACTTGTGAATTAGAGAATAAACTACAATAAGCTCGTTGAAATGAACATGATAACAAGACCAAAATAAATATGATTCTAAAAAACGATTGAATCAAAGTCTTTTCTTTAAAGGTCATTATAGAGTTGTCTATTTTCTTCACTCTGTTTGTGTGTGTGTGAATGAATGTAAAGGTCCTGATTTCTTCTTCTTTTTCAATAAATATATTTCTCCTGCACTTACAGTATAAAGTAAAAGTTTTAATCTAAGGACTGTAATATTTTAAAAGAAAAGAAAAGAAAAGAAAGTAAATATGATCCCATAAAAGCAAATGAAAAGAGGAGATAGAAGCACTCTTTTTTTTTTTTTTTTTTTTCCAAAGATGCAATTTGATTCCCTTCACTCCTTTGCCCTACATAATCCAGTGTTCCTCTGTAAATACGCTTACGATCTATTTCAAAGATATATTCAATTATATATTACTAATAAAAGAAAAACGTATAATTTTAGAGTATGTCTTCTAATATTACATATTTATGTGCAGCATTCAGAATGAAGATTTGTTGTATGTAATTTTTATGATTATTAGCTTTATAAAAGAATGCACATAAACCAAACGTATTCAGTCTTCATAGTTTACAATATATAATATTTGATAATAAAAGAAAAACATGCATAAACATGAGGTATAGAATTCTAATTAAGTTATTTAATAGCACCCTTAACAGAACTTAAGTTAGGGTGAGGAGAACAAAGATCTTTTTTTTTTTACCATTCTAAAATCAAAAACAATACAAAAGCATATTAATTTGGGGAATGGCAATAAAATTCAAATTCAGTTAATGAATGGTTAATTTTTTCTTTTTTTTTTTTAATAAATATTGCTGTTCCTTTTTCTATTCAATTCTGTCTTTATTCAATTCACATCTGGGTTAATTCGAGGGAAAAGTTCGAAATGAATTCCGAATTTGATGATGTAAAATAAATTAATTGTGTAAAAAAAAAGAGAAAAGAAGAAAAGAGAAAGGCTAAAGAAAGAAGGAAAAAAATGATATTCATCATTTGTCTTTTATTTGGATTTTAGGTTTTAACTAATCAACCTGTTGTGATTGATAATGTAAAATTAAAAGATTAAATCAACTATTTTTTTTTCTCCCCATCATCTTACCATTCATTCAATTCTTTCATAGGGATCAGGTGTTATAAAAGCAGGTTTTGCAGGTGAAGAACAACCGAAATGTTTTTTTCCTTCCATGTATGTATATATCATATTTGGTCATATCAATATTAACACATACACATACGTATATGTATATGTATATAAAGGGTGGGTCGACCTAAGCATGTTCGTATTATGGCAGGTGCAGTGGAAGGAGATAATTTTATTGGAAGAAAGGCTCAAGAGTTGCGTGGCTTGTTAAAGATTAGATACCCTATTGAACACGGCATTGTCACTGATTGGGAAGACATGGAACGTATTTGGCAATATATTTATACCGATGAACTAAAAACTCTTTCTGAAGAGGTAAATTAAATAAATATCTTGTCGATATTATTATTATTATTATTATTCATTTGCTTTATTTCGATACATTATTAGCATCCGGTTTTATTAACTGAAGCGCCTTTAAATCCTCGAACAAATCGTGATACTGCTGCTCAAATCTTTTTTGAAACTTTTAATGTACCTGCTTTATTTACTTCGATTCAAGCTGTTCTTAGTTTGTAAGACCAAAAAAAAAAAAAAAAGAAAAGGAGGAGGAGAAAGTTGAAATTGATTGAATCAATGACTTTTTATTATAGATATTCGTCAGGTAGAACTACAGGTATTGTACTTGATTCGGGTGACGGCGTTACACATGCAGTACCTGTTTATGAAGGATTCGCGATCCCTCATGCTATTCGTAGAGTTGATATTGCAGGAAGAGATGTAACTGAATATTTACAACTTTTGTTAAGAAAGTCTGGCTATAATTTTCATACAACAGCAGAAAAGGAAGTCGTCCGTATTATAAAAGAAAAACATGCTATATTGCATTAAATCCAGCCAAAGAAGAAAAGGAAACAAGTGGTAAATTAGACGATTTTATGTTACCTGATGGAAATATTATAAAGGTAATCATTGTTTTTTATTCTATTCTATTTTATTTTATTTTATTTTTCTGTTTCTTTTTTTTTTTTTTTTTTTTTTTATCCACCTTAATAGTGGAAGCCTTATTGTAATTTCTATTATATATAGCTTGGACCTGAAAGGTTCCGTGCACCAGAAATTTTATTCCAGCCAGAATTAATTGGAGAAGAATACCCTGGAATTCATCAAGTGATTGTTGATTGTATTAGCCGTGCTGATATGGATTTAAGGAAATCACTTTATTCAAATGTTGTTTTATCTGGAGGTTCCACATTGTGTAAAGGCTTTGGTGAACGTCTTTTATCTGAAATTAAAAGACTTGCATTAAAAGATATTAAAATCAAAATCTATGCCCCGCCTGAACGTAAATATAGTACTTGGATTGGCGGTTCCATTTTAGCTTCCCTTAGTACATTTAAAAAAATGTGGGTATCTGCTGAAGAATACCAAGAAGATCCTGATATCATTCATAAAAAGACCTTCTAAATAAAAAGTCACGTCACAAGCTTGAAAAATTATTTTTATTTTTATTTTATTTTTTTTTGTTCCTGTACATAACTCTTTCCTTTTTTTTTTTTTTTTTCTTTATATCTCCCTATCTCCTTTCTTCATTTTAGTATTTAGTATGAAGGAACAAACCTGTATTGACTTTCGTGGAAGGGTATTTTATTGTTTTATAATTTTACATGTCTCATGTTATTGACCTTGTTTTTATACATAGAAACGTGTGACACGATTTGATTCGGATTTCAATAGGAGCAAAGTAGTCGATTCAGAACATGTAAATAAAGCTTTCAGACCAGCTGAAGAGGTAATAAAAAATATATTTACAAAGGAAGCTTCTTTCTATTTGAATAATAAATTTATTTCTCTCTTTTAAATATTAGATTCCTCTTGAACCAGTAAAGGTAAAATAATAATAATAATAGTAATTATAATAAATGAAAGACTAAATAAACTTTTATATACATTTATAGAAACCTCAATTACCAGTGCGACAGAGTAGTCGTATTGCTGCTACAAAGAAATTAAAACAAACCGTTTTGATACTTAAAAATGATGAACCATCTGTAAATGAAGCTGACAGCATTTCTAAGCGAAAAATGGAATTAGTTCAAAATCACAACATTAAAAAACAGAAAACAGTTCATGTTGAGCCTATTCACGATGACCATCCTTTAACAAAAGAAAAAAAGAATATAAAACCCAGTATTAAAGATCTTATTTTAAAACAAAGCCTTAAAGAAATAACAGAGACGACTCCTGTAGAGTCAGAAACAATTTTGGAAGATAAACGTGTTCAAGAGGATGAGCCCTCTATTCCAACAGAAGATACACCCTCACCTCCTTCATCATGTTTTATTGAACCAGTCACACCTCCTACTCATTTAACGAATGATCACTACATTGCACCTTTCAAGACATACTTGACAGAATCTGATAAAGAAAGAATTGACTATGAGAAAACAACACTTGAAAGACTTCGTAAGGCCCTTGATATTATACTTACTGATCGTGCTGCACGCAATAGGCCCGCTTTATACCATCAAATTGAACCTGTTTTGAGAAATTCCACAAGAAGAACGATTACCATTTCACATATTTGCAAAATTATGTATATTGTACCTAGTTTATATCTAATTCAACCTAAAGAATTAAGAGATTTTGGAGGAAAAGTGACAGAAGCCTTTTTACTTGAATTTGGAAAGGATTGGTTGATTCCTCTATCTGGTAAAGATTTACAAAAGCGAGCTGATATGTTAGGTGATGCTATCACCGATTATTTCAAAACTCATACAGAAGTAAATAAATATATATATATTATATATTTATATAGAATATAAAATCTAATTTACACATGCATATCATTAGTATAATGCTAGTATCCCTGAAGCACCATTACCAAGATTAGGTCTTGTTGTAGATAAAAAAGAATGGGTGAAAGATGCTAAGCTTCCACCAGGTGTAAGTAAATAATAGAAGCTACAATAACAAACTAAATTAAACATCTATTTCTTTTTTTAGGTACGATCATTATTAGAAGCTCATGAGAGGGCAAAGGAAGCTGAAAAAGAACGTGAAAAGCCTAAGCCTAAACCTACAGGAAGTGTTAAAGATCGTATGGCTGCCCTTCGTGCCCGAGTAAGTCACTTTATATACATATATACATACAATGAATTTGCTTTAACCCTTTTGTTTTTATCTATTTTAGCTTGCAGAAAAGAAAGCAAATAACAATAAATAAAGATTCATTATAAATAAACACGTCTTTTTTTTTATATTTATACATATACAAAATATACATATTATTATTATTATTTTTCAAGTTTATTATATGCTTTCTATATATATAGTAACGAGATTTTATTATAGTATTAATTATCATTTAAGACAGAATAAGCGTTTTGTAATGACTCATAGCTATCACCACCAACTTCATCAGGTGTAATTGAAGATGCATGTAAAAGTTGGGCAACATATTTAGGTGCTTGAGGCACATCAATAGTTAAATCATCATAAGTTTCCATAAAACTCTTAATTGCCTTTATATACAAGTCCTTCTCTAGTAACTCTTGGGAATTGAGATATTTGATGACTTCACAGATCTTTTCAACATCTTGAGCTTTCTTTTCTACTACAGTAAACATCTCTCCAATAAAAATAACACGATAATCAGGGTCATCAAGTTCTTTAACACATTCAGTAAGTTCCTAGTTTTTTTTTTTAAATAAAAAAAAAGTTAGTTCCTTAGTTAATCATATAAATGCTTATATACTCTTTTGTTAATACTTACTGCTTTATCGTTAATACTAAAGTATTCTTCAAGAATATTCTTAGATTTACGCTTGATGGCCTCTTCGGATAATTTAGGCTTCTCTGAAGGTGATTTCTCTGAGGATACTGGCTCATCCTCTAACTTGGGTTCTGTTGTTGTTACTGTTCTAGGTGTTAATTGTAATTTCTTACGCTCTTCAGTCTTTTCACTCGTACTACTTAATAATGCACTAAACATATTAGTAGCAGGGCTGGCTCTTCCTTCCATGCTGCCCTTTGTATCAACATTTGTAGCTGATTTACCTCTGCTTAAACTAGGGAAAGGACTGTTGGATGGACCCAGAATATTGGTCCTTGATCTACTTCTGTCCATTTTACCAAAGTTTGAAAGCTCATTTGTGCGTGTCTTGTTAGCTCCTTGAGAAACAGTACTCCATCCATCACTAGCAGTATTATTAGTATTATTATTATTATTACTACTATTTGCATTGTTATTATAGGATTGGTAACCACCAGGACGATAAGATCCAGTTCGTGAAACAGGATGATTACTGCTATTATTAGTAGAATTACTACTATTATTATATGGATTATTGCTTTGTGCATATTGTCCACGTGAACTATTGTTACGCTTCATAGCAGCAGCGACAGCAGCTTCCTTTTCACCTTTAGCCTTCTCTGCCATTTCATGAATCTTTGCAATAGTAGTAGGTCCCACTTGGGTATTGCCATGACGAGGAATCCATCTATCTTTACGTAAATCAAGTAAATCTTGAATCATAAACTTCACACGAGAAGTTAAGTTAGGGCTATTCATCATTTCATTCTTCATTCTAGTTATGACAATATCAACCCATTTAGACGTCTTGGGTTTACTATCAAGTGCTTTACCAATTGTAGTAAGTAATTTACAAAGGGATTCAGCCTCTTCATCGCCTGCATTACTAGGATCATTACACAGCTTAATTACACAACCATACATAATACGTTCTGATAACATTTCTAATTTAAACAATTCACCAATAAACTGAATTAAACCTAAGCCTTGACGTTTCGCTTTAGCAGCGGCATAATACTCTTCAGTCATCATCGCATCATCATCCAATTTAGGCATATTTACTTTCCAACCCTTTTCAAATTCAACTTGACAACGATTGAATAAATACTTTCTAAATAAGGGAATACCACAAGAAGCATTGCCCTTATCATCTACAATACTTGTATCGCAAATATCATCTGTCATTGAATCATACATCTTACGACAAAGACGAGCCCACATACTGGCAAAGTTAGGTTCATCACAGGCCTTTTCAAAGGTCAACCTGATGACAGTACGTAATGATTGTCCATCTTGTTCTTTAGCAGATTGACGTGCATAATCAAAAATTTGATTTGAAATGGAATCGAATCTCTCCAATGTTAACTTATTAAGCAAGGCATTGACCTTACGAGTAATGAATTCTTGAGACATGAGTTCACCTTCCTTAGGAGCATCTCCAGATTGTGCAGGAGTGCGAGGAACCCATCTGTTTTCACTCTTTTCAAGAGGTGCAACGGGTTCCAAGGGTGGAATCATAGATGATCCACCCATGGCTGCATTTTGCTGAGGAGGGTTACGAATGATCTTCATACCACCCGATGAACCACCACGACCATTACCACGACCCATCATCATACCACCTCGAGAGGCGCCATGAGATCCTTGACGTTCCATATGGGAACTATTGTTACGAACTGCTAATGGACGACCCATGTTAAATTTACCCATTTCCATACGACCATCACGAGATCCCATTTTATACATTGCAGCATCTGGACTGAAGTTATTATTATTATTATTATTGTTACCGCCTTGATTACGAGCATTTCTACTACGATCAGAAGATTGACGCATTGATGACGATCGACTACCAAAGCCAGAATTATCATGGTCTTGCTTTGCACTAATAGCAGATAAATCAACATCCGTTACTGAACAAAGTTGTTGGAATTGAAGTAAAAAGTCAATAGTATATACATATTTATTATTTTCAGTCTTTGTGGGTGGTTTGATACCAGGAGGGTATTCAATACTTTCGAGATCTTCAATCAATTTTGCAGGTCTTATAGAGGTGACGTTAGGAGAAGATACAGGAGATTGAGTTAATTGAAGACTGGAGGTATTTAAGGTCGTAACCTCAGAGGCTTCTTTTCTTTTCTTTTCAGCCTCTAATTCACTAATAATGCGTTTAGATTCTTGTTCTTCCTCTTCCTTACGACGCAATTCTTCTTCTTTCTTTTGCTTTTCTAATGCAGCAGTGGCAGCCGCAATAGCTTCTTCAGCAAGACGAGCACGTTCAATCTCAAGTCTTTCTTTTTCTAAACGCTCCTTCTCTAAGCGTTCCTTTTCTAAACGTTCAGCCTCTAAACGTTCTTTTTCTAAACGCTCAGCCTCTAAACGTTCTTTTTCTAAACGCTCCTTCTCCAAACGCTCAGCCTCTAACTTCTCCTTCTCCAAACGTTCCTTCTCCAAACGCTCAGCCTCTAATCTCTCCTTTTCTAAACGTTCTTCTTCTTCTTTACGTTCTCTTTCTTCACGTTCCTTACGTTCCTTTTCTTCTTGAGCCTTTCTTTCGGCTTCCTTCTTTTCCTCTTCAGCCTTTCTCGCTGCTTCCCTTTCAGCCTCTTCACGTTCTTTCTTTTCGCGTAGTTCACGATCACGAATAGCAGGATCAACGATCAAGACAGCCTTAGAGACATGGGGTGGTTTTATGAAATCAGGTTGCTTATCCTCCTTATTTTGAATTGATGAAGCAGCAGAAGAACTAGGATTGTTAAGAGAGATGGGGCTTGTGTTGACGGCCATACCAGTAGCTGGATCAATAATAGCAAGCCTTTTACGAGTTGTAGAGGGTGGAATAATTGTTGTACGAGCTGTTTGAGGCATATTATAGGGCACAGTAACAGGATACTGAGGGGGATAGAACTATTTTAAGAGAAAGAGATAATTAGAAAAACAAGTTATAAGCTAGAATAGAATAGATGTTTGAATTCACTTACATATTGATTAGCAGCAGGCCAAGCAGTAGTCATTTGTATATTTTGAGGTGAACCCTGAGGAATATGAGGAGATAATGTATTCTTTTTAGTTGGACTATAAGCATTCTGATTAGGAGAAGTACGATGATTCATGGGAGATGGAGGTAGAGTGTTTTGTTGTTGAGGGGAACGTTGTTGAGATTGTTGTTGTTGAGGGGAATACTGATGATGATAAGGCTGATTCGGAGAATGATGTGGTTGAGTAGAAGATTTTATGTAACCATTGTTTCTATAGTTATTGTAGTAACGATTATGATTATATGGGGTCTCACCTTGACGGGGTGCATAGGGTTGAGTAAATAATCGACCATCATTAGTAGTAGTAGTAGTAGTAGTAGTAGTAGTAGTAGTATTACGAGGTTGTTTGGGTATCTCTGACTTTTGTTGATGTGTTGTTCTTGATCGATACTAGAAAAATAAAATAAAGGGTTAACACACATGTTATAATAGATATTAAAAGCAATTTTTTGTTTATCAATATTTACATTGAATGAAGGAGATGATGTATCCGTAATAGCTGGCAAACTGCCAAATTGAACTTCAGTGGTTTTTGCTGTAGTTGGTATATCATTTGTTTTATTTCCTATATGACTTGTATTAGAAGCTACTGGTTGTGTACTATCTGAAGGTTGGTTAATAGATCCAAATTGAATAGGAGCTATACAAATAAAATTATTAGTACAAAATAATAAGGCTTTTTTTTTTTTTTTTTTTACTAGTGTCTGTAGGTGGAGCCATCGGTAATTGCACAGAAGGTTTTCTATTTAAATATGGTGTGTTTTCCTTTGGTTTATTATATCTATTTTGGAAAGAGTATATAAAGATTAAACAAAAAAAAATGAGCAAAGATTTAAAAAGTTATATTCACATTATATACATGTATAAAAATGCAAATTTGTTTTAGTATAAACTTCATCTTATATATATTTACGTATTAAAAGTATAAGAATTTTTATAGTTTTGGTATGGTGCTTGAGTCATGCCACCAGATTTGTAATTATTATGTTTAGAAGAGCTTTTTGTAAAAGTAGATTGCTCGAGATTTGCTTGTTGCTGCGGTTGCTGATTTCGCGTTTGCTGTTGTTGCTGTTGCTGTTGCTGTTGATTTGATTTAGCAGCTTGAGCATAATTTGGAATCTTGTTTGCTCTATGCTCTGTGTTATTTAGATTGTTTCTATTCATATAACGTTCCGAGACAAGTAAAAAAAAAATAACAGAAAAGAAAATGAAACCTATTTTTACGTTCGTATTTTTTTAAAAAAAAAAATTATAATTTTTTTTTTTTTTTGTTTTTTGTATATGGACAAACCCGGGGGACGAAAATAATTACAGTGTTGCCGGTGCCAATTTTCGGGATTTAAAATACTTTGTGCGATTGTTTGTTTCCAAAATTACTGAAAAGTTTTTTTTTTTCTGTTTTGTATTTCGATGCTTTGTTATTAGTAGGATATGAAACTGTATTCCAACATAATGAACTTTTATTAAAAAGATCAAACTAGTGGTTAAGGGTAAATTTCTTCTATGAATAGAAATTGATAATAGAAAACTTTTAGAAAACAAAAAAAAGAAAAAAGAGGAAGGCTATTATTGTTGGGGGGAGGAGGAAGAAAAAGTAGTATAATCTATTTGGATATGAAAAGGAAAACACTAAGAAAAAAAAAAAATCTAATATTTACTCAAACAAATAAAAGGAAAATGCTTTATTTATAAACGAGTAAATTAAGAATGCTTTCGCGTCTTAAGTGTACATTGGTGTCCTATCATCTTTGCACTGACACTAAATTTGTAACACAACAGGTAACAGAGCCTGTCAACTCTTTGTCATACTTTTTTTTTCCCTTCTAACTAACTAAGAGAAGATATAATATATTTATTTTATTATTCACATAAATGTCACTGTTAAATATCAAGCTAATTTATCGTGAATAAACCTTGTTTCTAAAATATGTTTATTCTATTTCAATCCTGAAGAAAACAAAAGTCGTCCTTATTTGCTTTAAGCATTTAACTACACAAAATGGGTTGATGGAATCTCTTTTTCTTTTTTTCTTTTTTTTTTCTTAGTAGATCAATTTATAGGATGCTTTCAACTTTCTATACTGTGTAATAAGAAATTATCGTTTTGCTTTACTGCAAAATGAATAAGAAGAAGAATTAAGCGCTAAGGTTATTTTATATATTTGTATACATGTATAGGATCAAGTAAAAAGTAAATTTAAATAGAATAAAATGTATTTTTTTTTTTTTAATTAAAAGTAAGTAAAATAAAAAAAAATTGGGAATTTTAGATGCTGTTTTGATCATCATCTATTAGAGAAACAATATCTGATAATTCGCGTAAGAATTCTGGATCTGTAGTAGGCTTTAACATGGATAACATTAATTTTTCACATACAACGGGTATGTCTAATACACGACTTGCAATTTCAGAAATGGATAATTTTTGATCTTTATCTTCTGTTTGTTGCTCTAAAGAGGATGTTTCATGTCCTTGTGTCTGTTGTCGGTTACGCCTTCGAATACCATCTCCTCCACAAATAAGTGCTCTAAGGAATTCCATACCTCTTTTGGTTACTAAACTAAATTGTGGATTTCCTGATTCTGCTAATGTCATACATAATCGTATCATCATCATTCCTATCCCTTTATTTACTTGAATTAATCTTTGTCTTAAGGATTCAGTTTGTGTAATCACGATACTATTATAGATCCCAATCACTGTTAATTCTAACATAGCCAATTGGTTTGTAGTTAAGGCACTCATCACATTGCCATCTAAAGTAAAAAAGTCGCGTCGAATAACAGCAGTGAGCTCTAACCAAATATCTTCTAATAACTTCATCATCTTTTCATTTTCAACAACTAACGCATATAATAACTGTCGATTATCGTAATTAATAGTTAATTTTGCCCATGTTTCAATAGCTAATACAGAATAATACGTGTCTGGTCCATTCACTAAAAAGTCATGAATTAATTCAACAAGTGCAGTCGCTGTCTTTGAATCTTGTGCATTAAGGAACATGGATATGTTAGAAAAGGCAATTAAAATGCTTTTACGAAATTCTAAGGTATCCATACGTCGAATACCAACAAACCATGCTTCTTCTCCTCTCGTATCAAGTCCTTCAATCGTACTCACTTGACATGAGCTAGTAATGACTCTTGCAAGTAAAATAATCAAACGACGATGTCTAGCTAAATATTCTATATTTTCACTCATAAACGAAAAATTACGTAACAAATTAAAGATACATAAGCATCGTTCTCGAACTGAAATCCATACGTCTGAAGTCGAATTTTCTAACTGAGGAATTAAACTTTTCATTTCATCCAACGACATGTCAAATAAGTCTGTATAGCTCAAATCTTTCATCGTTTTACTTTCATTCTTTTCTGCTGCTGCTTCTGCTGCTGCTGCTGCTGAGGGTGAGTTTTGATTATATCTACTACAAGCTCCAAAAATATCCTCTTCTAAACGATCCAATAATGTATCCAATAAGTCATCACACTGAGATAAAGGTAATTGCGAAGGCTGATGTGCTGATAAAACTGTCAAGATATTTAATGCATTTGTTATTTCCATTTTCATGCCAGATTTAATAGATAAAATAAGTGCCTGAATATCAATGATACCAAGTTCATTTATATGAGGAATGAGCGGCTTGATTTCAAATTTATCAAAGTACTTTAGATCAACACCACCATAAGTTTCGACATTACGTGTTTTTGGTATATAAGTGATTGTGTCAGAAGGCTTAGTAGGAGTTGAAGTTGTATTAGTAGCAGGACTCATATGAGCTGTAGTTGTAGTATTGTCTAATTGTTGAGGTGTCTGGTGTGGAGTAGACTGTGTACTTCCAGCTGGTGTAGCTGACTGACGTTGTGATAGTGAACGCTGACTAGGAGAAGATTGTTGTTGCTGTTGTTGTTGTTGTACATAATTGGATCTATTATAATTTTTATTTACTTGACCTTCAATTATGGATGAATCAGCCTGTTGCTGTTGCTGTTGTTGTTGTTGTTGTTGTTGTTGAGGTGAAGCATATGACGTAGCAGATGAAGAAAGGTTATTTAAAGAAGGCGAAGCATCACTTAAATTGCCTTGTTGTTGCGTATAGCGATTGTTTGCTTGAGAAGGAATGACACGCATCATTTGTGGCGATGGTGAGATACCATTACCTTGTTGGAGGCTCTGTACAGGTGATCCTACATTGGGATTCATAGGCGAAGCTATACAAAATAAATAATTAGTGGTTCCTATCTTTATATACATATATATAATAATAATAATAATTCGTATTTACTAGTATATTCAGGACCTATTCTTCCGCCTATCATATGAGAAGTATTATCAACAATAGGCGAACCTATTGAAGGATTAACAGGAAAATGAGTATTGTTAAGTGCTGGAGATTGACTTGGTGAATGTTTAGCTTTTTTTATATTAAATGAGTACTATAGTTTGTTAATGTTAAGTCTTATTTTTATATTTTTTTTTACCTCTACTCATAGCTAGTACAGCTTGTTGTTGCTGTTGAAGCATTAAAGCTTGGGGAGTATTAGGCATAATATTACCAACATTTTGATGATACATATTTCTGTTTTGTTGGAAGTGAACAGCTAAACCAATAATAATAACAAAAAAAGTTAATTGAATAACATTAATCTTTTTCTTTTTTTTTTTTTTTTCTCTCTTCTTTCTAAATTTACCTGGATTATTTCCAGCAAATGGCATTGCATACTGAGGCGAATAAATTGGCTGAGAATTTTGACGTAATTGTTGTTGTTGTTGTTGGAAAGCATTCAAGTTCATATTACCCATAAGAGGTTGATTTGCTTGAAGAAAAGGATTTATATTATTTAAATCAGGTTGATCAATTCCATTAAAATCAGTTTGACCAAAATTCATTCCACCTGCAAAATTAGCAGGATTAAAAGACATGCTACCTAAACCAGCATTAGTTAAAGCATTAAACTGTTGTTGCATGTCTGGTTGTTGTGCTTGTGCTTGTTGAAAAGGTAACATTTGGTTTTGTTGATTGTTCATGTTCATTCCTTGTTGAACAGCTGCAAAGAGTTTTGGATCCATTTAAAAAAAGTTTAAATTATATTACAAACATACACAACTATCATAGGGGAAGGAGAAGGGAAAGAAAAGAGAATGAATAAATTTTTTTTCTCTCTCTCTAATACATAATATAAATTAAAGTAACGCGTATAAATAAAAAATTAAAACTTCCTGTGGTGAATTTAGGTATCCGCATATTCTTATATTTATAAACCAATGTCCACAAAAGATGATCCCGATGCTTACTTTAAAGAATTAAGTGTACCTGATGTTCGTGCGCTCGAACAAAAAACTCGGTATTTAACTATAAAAGCATTACAAGTATAAAGTTAAATTCTCATTGGTTCGACTTTTTTTTTTGTTTTTTTTTTTTTTTTTAGAAATGCTATAGAGACTCAAAAGAAGGAATTGCGTGCCATGGTTGGGTAAATATACGTTGGAACAAAACATGTTAAAACGAATTGTTTTTACCTTCTTTTTTTCTCTCTCTCCCTTTTTAATAGTGAGCAATACCAAGACTTAATATCGGCTGCAGACACCATTATTACAATGAGCCAAAAAGCACATTCAATTCAATCTAACTTTAAACATATGCAAGCAGCTTGTGATATCAATAACATTAAAGAAAGTGCAAAAGAAAGGCTACAGATACAAGATGAAAAAAATAACCAAGGTATTTGCAGTTTATATAGTATTTGACAAAAGCAGGCTAATCCTATTTTATAGTTTATATAGATACAAAACGAAATGATATCTATATTATTGCTGCTCTAGTTAAATCATTAGCAGATGTTCCTGAACAAATATGGCACGCTTTAGAGAATCATAGATATCTTCATGCAAGTCGACTATTTATATTAACGAAAAAAGTATATGAATACTTGGAAGAGGAAAAGACAAGATTGACGATTGATATTGAGACTGCATTCCCTGTTATTCAACGACAATGGGATTCTGTGAGTATTTTTGAGACTCAAATCATTCAAAGATCTATACATTATCTTTGTAATTCAGAACAGACATCAGAGGTAATTTGCTTAACCTATATTTATATGACTAGAGAAAATAAAATAAATAAATTATATATTAGCATATTTCAGAGGTGATTGTAGGATTAATGCTTTTAGACAAATTATCATATAAAGATTCCCTGGAAAAGTTACTAGAGATGAGGTTTAATGCTATACAAGATATTCTTCAGCTCTACAGAAAAAGGTCAGATAATGTCAATCATCGTATCACACATCAACTCAGAGAAATAACATGTATCATTCAACATACATTTCTACAAGTATATGATATATTTATCTCAAAGGAGAACAAACCTATAAAGACACTTTTAGAGTCTTATGTTGAATCATTTCAAAAAACGTTCTTAATACCTTCAAAGTCAAGTCATGGAAATGAAACACCTAGTCAGCCTGCCGTTACTCGTTTATTTTCACCAAGCTCAAGTGTACATTTAATTGTACGCTACTTACCTGAAACAATACAAACATATACGCCTCAATTTAATCCTGAGCCTTTATTACAATTAAAGGATGTTCAAACATCAATTAAAGCATGGATTCAAAATGTAGAATCATTTTTAAAAGAAAAATTATCAGAGCTATTTTTATCTATCCAAAGTCAATCTGAGCTTGTTCAAATCCGATGCAAACTATGGAAATTATTAGAGGACAATGAATCAAACATAAAAAATAATAAGTGGGAAACAAGCATTCAACATTTATTTCAGGACGATTCTTATTCTATATGGGGTAATATATATAGAGACATTTTCAATAATCAAGCCAAGTGTATTATAGATAGAGATCTTGAAGCGTTATCCTGTCAGCCTGAGACACATGTTTGGCCTCATTGTGTTACAGATCCAAAAAAGAATATACCATTGACAATTCATATTTGGCCTAACTCTAATGGGAAACATCAAAGTGCATTTACCTTACCCAATCTTTCGTCTTCCAAAGAAATTGAGAAATTTAAAACCACTTTAAAAGAAACAGCACTTGATAAAACTGACGCACTGAGTTACCTTCAAGAATGTTTTGATTCTACATTAGCTAGAATTAGAGAGGATATTCAATCTCATTTTAATTATTACGATAATGATCAGTTTTATGCCAAGTAGTAAGTATCAGATTTAATTTAGGAAAAAAAATCAAAAATACTAAACTTTTAAGATCGTTTTTTAAATAGTGATATAGAAATGATAAAAACATATTTCCAAGATAAATGCTATGAATCTGTCATCAACTATTCCAATAGATTAATAGCTTTGATTAAGCGTACCCATGAATGGACAGATAAGAAAAAAAGTAAATACAAAAAAAAGGGGGGAGCAATGTACAGCAAGACTATGCTTAATATCGATTTAATTTATTTTTTATTTTTTTTTTTTTTTCGACAGGAAATGAATTGTCTATCTTTTTGGGACGTCTTGCAAAAAATATCGGATTTGTATCAAAGGAACTACCAAAGACATTAATTTTATCAACTGAAGCTACACCTGTATTTGAATTACGTAGTAACATTATGAAAGGTATAGAAAAAGGTCTTGTAATTGAAAATCTAACTAACTAACATTAAAAAAAAAAAAAAAAGATCCTAAATACACAGATGTACAAAACATTCTATTAAATACTTTTCATGATTCACATAAATTATGGCTGACATGGTTAGAGGAAGAGTTTAAAAAGAAATTGAGCTCATCTTTATTCAGGTTAAAATGGAATGAGCATTGCTCTGCTATAAATATTTGGGAAAGTAAGTGTTTATGAAAGACAAAAGAGGAAGGAATTTTATTATTTATTTCGCAATGTGAATAGGTATTGAAGATATTAAAATGCCTACTCAAGCAACAAATGCTATTGTAAATGATTTATATTTTATATGTGAAGAAATTCAACGCATAAATAGTTGTATGCTGGATCAAGTAAAGTAGTAATGAATTTTTATAGATTTTCATTCATTTATCTTTGCAAATTTAGGCTATTATAAATGAATTAAAACAGGGACTATCAAAGAATGTAAATGAAGTATTCAATACATCCAATATTAAAAATGTGGACTTTACAGAAAATGGAGCAGTGCAGTTACTTTTTGACTATCTATTCTTGAATGTAATTTTAACGCAAGAAATACAATTCAGGGATAACGACGCATTGATTGAATTCTTAAAAGAAAAGGTATTTCACACACACACACACACACACGCGCGCGCGCATTTCTTTATCTGATCTTTTGTTCAATTGTTAGATCGATCCTATTAATTGGGCTAGTTATGTGCCTCACATAAAAATAAATGTAAACAAGTTTTATCTTAAACAATCCTTATTATTTGGTGTCTTGTCTAATACCAATCATGAAACTTACGAAAGGTATTTAAAAGCATATGCATGTATATATAATGACTCTATCTAACTAGCTATTGATTAAACAATAGAGCACGAAAATTAATGACAAACCAGCAGCATGGACAATATAATATATTACCATTAGCATCTCAAGTAACAAGATTTACTTTACTTCCTATTAGTCATTCAGTATTTTCAAACAATTCTGTTAAAAGCAGATGATTTTTTATTATATGCAATTTAGGTTGAAATTATAATAAAAAAAATAAAAATAAAAATAAAAAAGAGTATAAAATAGCCTTCCCTTTCTTTATATGTATTCTTTTTATACAAATATATTATCCTATTATTTAAACATGAAGTTCCATACTGCGATTGCTCTCTTAACTATGATGGTATCTTCAATCGTTGCTGTCGATCTTCCAACTTATCGTTCACTTCATCAAGGTAAATAATATTTCATTTATAATTCAGGAATCTATTTTCGTTAATACTCTTTTATAGAATGTAGCCAAAATTTAGTCTGTGCAGATGGATTATATTGTCGAAGATATAATGGAGCTGTATATGGCACATGTGAAAACCCTACTCATGTATAACGATTTAAAACGGGGAAAAAAAAAAAGAGGATTCTTATATAAAACATCTTTTTGTTATCATTATTAAAATGTATTATTCTTTTATCACATATATACACACACTTTTTTTTTTGGGAGGGCAATTCGTCTCATAATTAATTATTGCTTTATAAGATTGACTTGAGGCTGCAATGATGATTCACATAAGTTTATGTTGACATAGTTCATATCATAACATGATAATAAAAGAGGGATATTGTATGTATATACTATAAACTTTAGGTTTATCATTATTCTTTAAAAATAAATATGTATGTATGTATATATATATAAAAATAAGTGATGTTTATTATAAAAATCTATATGCATGTGTATATAAAGAAAGAGATATAATAATATGTATACATAAATTGATATGAGGAGGAAGGGATGTGATAAAAATATTTAAAGTAAGTATGACATTAATATAAAAATAGTTAATAGAGAGCCAATACTAGTGGCCTTGACAGTAGTAGCAGCAGAATGCATGGATTGTGTATTAGCTAAATTATTTACTGCAGATGATTCAGCAGCGACATCAATAATATCAGTAGTACTTGGGTTTGGAGTGGCCATATTAGTCGTAGTAGGTGAGGAACTTGTAATAGCAGTAGTTGAAACAATTGTAGTAGATGTATTAGTAAGGGGATCCTTTTCAGTTGGATAAACCCAGTTAGTTTCCCAGTAAGGTTGAGAAATATTCATACACTCTTGAATAGTAACAACATTAAATGTTTTTTGAAGCTTAGGTAACCACTTCTCAGCCATTGAGACAGTAGAATTATTAAGTTCATGTTGAAGAACAATATGACCTGTCTTATTATCTTTTCCGTTCTTACGAACTGCAATCCAGTTTTCAAAGTAACCATTAACTGTGCTTGGTGGTAAATTTCCTCCACCTTCACCGGGCATATCCCAGTCATTCGTATCTTCATCCCAGAGAATCGTTTGTAAACCCATTTGCCAAGCAATAGCACGAACACGATCATCAACGTCACCATAAGGAGGTCTCCAGCATTTAGTAGTAACACCTGTAGCTTCTTTAATAGCACGAAGAGTCCAATACAATTCAGCAACAACTTTTTCGTTAGTTTGAGTAGTCATTTGAGGATGAGACCAAGTATGAACACAAAGAACATGACCATCATTAAGTGCACGTTTTGCAGCTTCAGGATATGTTGCAACATTGGAGCCAATATACTATATATATATATATATGTATATGCATATGTATATGTGTATTTTTAAGTAATCTATTATTACTATTATTTATATTCTATACTTACAAAGAGAGTAGACTTTTGGTTCTCTGTTTTAGCTAAATAGTTATAAAGCTCAGGCTCAGCCCATTTATCGATATTCTTATCACCAGTTGGATTGAAAGGCCCATCATCAAAGTTAAGGCCCCAATCACCAGCTCTAGGACAATGGTGTATATCATCAGGTAAATAAGAAGCTTTAGGTTTGACACAATTTGTATTAGACCACCAACAGTAAGGATCATTAGCTTCATCATAACTAGACATATCAATATCACCATTAGGTGTAGACTTTTGAACAGGTGCTTTAGGAACTTTATCCCAATCAATTGCAGCAATAACAGCCTTAATTTCTGGATGATCAATAGAAGGCGATTTCCAAGGTGTAGGATACGCGGAAAGATTTAATTTCTTTGCTGATAATGTTTCAGAAATATTTAAAGGACCGGTAGGATAACTTAAACTAGCACCCTTTGGAATAGGGAAATCAGGTAACCATGTAGGGGACTGGACTGCTAAAACCCCAGAAGAAGTGGATGTAGCAGCAGCAGACACACATGTTCCTGTCATTGTTGCTGTTGCCAAAAGTAATGCACTAATTCCTGTAAGGTAGTACATCTTTTAACTAATAGATAATAATATGCTATAAAGAAAAAGAAAAAAAAAAAGGAAATATCAAAAACACGATGTTATAATTTATATAGTCTGATTGCGGGTCATTAATATAAAAATACATTGTTTAAAATGCATGTTTTTAGGACATATTTAGCCAGTTGTAATAACCTTTTTTTTTTTTTTAGTAATACTGATGGCCCAGAAGAGTATCAATCATACTCCGTTCTAAATCCAAGCTTATTTCATTATATGATATACCTGGTAATAAGATGAAAAATTCAATATTAAAAATAGCATTGCATTTATTATATAGCTGATTCATATTACTTTATTTCAACTGTGGACAAGTTAACTTTATAGCAATGAAATTTACTATTAAAAATCAACCTAGTGTGTAACGAATTGATATAAATATTAGCATATGACGTATACAAAGTTTAAATAGACACGCTAATCTTGTTTCTTTTAATAAAATAAACCTGATACAATAATTATGGCTAATGTATTTCCCCCCCCTCCTCCCCGTCCCTTTTCTTTTTTAGCTGCTCAAAAAAAGAAAAAAAGCATCGGAAAATTATAATTATTTTTCTTTAAATTCTAAACAGAATAAAATATTTAAAAAAGGAATATATTTTCAAAGTGAGCGTGTAATAAAATGCTTTGAAGATTATTAATTCCAATAACAGTAATAAATAGAAACTATCTTTTTGGCAGTAATAGGCTTCAGTAAATTTTCTTGTAAGCATTAATAAAAATATTTTTTTTAAAACTATTTTTTTCTTTTTTTTGAAACATCATAAAAATAGTTTAATGATGAGCGTATAATATGTATCGATACTAAAAATTGTATGTTTGCAAACAAACAAGACTCTAACTAATAATATAGCATAGAATATATAATAGGTGTTGATATAATAGCTTGCTTAGGAACAAAGGATGAACATGGATGGTACCCGTTATTACTATTAAACGCCTATGAATCAGCGACTATCATTTTTAATATGGAGCCCCTTAAAAAAAAAAAAAGTTAAATATATGATGCCTTTTCGGATAATATTCTTACTAAAAATAGATCTGTTACCTAATAAAACAAATGTGTTCTCAACGAAGAAAGGAATTCTATGTAAAATGATACTATTTACAGACTTTATGACGTGAACTTTTCTCTATAAATATTTCAATTACAACATCTAAGGTTAATAATGATGTGATTTGAGTGCAGTCTAATCTTGGATCTATTATTTCTATACTCTCAAACAGCAAATTCAAGAAGAAAAAATAAGCTATAAAAATCTGAGCTTGGAAAGGATAAATAATAATCACATGCAATTTTTTTTTTTTGATATTTACGCTGGCAATTCTACTTGTTTATTTATAAGCTTGAATCTATCATATAAATAGGATCGACCTATTTTGGACATTTATTTATATTGTACAAATATAAATTGAAAATTTTGACTAAAATAGAATAATAATAATTCTGCAAGAAGACACAAAATATTACTACTGTCATACGTGTTACAATAGTAAAAGAAGAATGCTGAATTCTATAATCGTTTTATTATATACATATATATTTTTTTCAATAAAGTTATACAACAATGGGATATTCCAATAAGCGACAAGCTTACACCTTTTTTCAGAAAGTATTCGTATTAACAAGCTTTTTTATTTTATTTTTTTTGTCTGACAAAAAAAAAAAATTGATTTGTAGGCAAAAGTAAGACGATAATAGATATTATTTATTTTGTAGTATTTTAATATATTTGTATTTAGAATGTAGAAATTACTGGTATTGACTACTAAATAACCACGAAAATAAAAATAGGGTCCTGATTACTTTATTCCTCCTTTACCTTAATATATTTCACTAAATAGAGATAATCTTTTTTATTTTATTTTTAGTATCATAAAACAAAAGAAAATATATAACAGCTATATTCTGTATTTTTATAACTACTAATAAATCAAAGTAACCAGCTTATACGCCCTACATATGTTACACCTTAAAAAATAAATAAGATTGTTACATTTATTGATAACAAATGTCTACCCAATTCCCCTGATGATGAAAATCTTTATTTATTTTATCTTATTTTTTTTTTTAGCTAATCTATGACCAAGGACTACAGTAATTAGTTTATGTTACTTGATAATAATGTGAACTTAGTGAAGAGCTTTTAAAATAGGTCAAATTTTCTCACTCATTTGTTTAATAAACGTAACTTGAGTTCTTCTTATGTTTGATAATGGAGATTTAGTCAATTCAAACAGTAGCTAGTTAAATAATGTTGTCTATTGCATAAATTATATACAACTTGTATTCAATCTAAATTATGTGTTAACTTTATTTAATAAACAGTTTTATTTAGTGATTATAACTTGCTTTTTTGCTCATTGTCTTTATAGTGACCTCATCATGCCTAAACTCTTCTACTTTTGAAATAGTCCTTTAATAGCTTCCGTACATCCTTTTATTTATAGATGATCTCCGAGCTACAGAAATTTGCTTTATATATAGATCGAATAGACTGTTTTAAGTCTTATTTTTATATAATAAATAAAACTGTCTCCGAAAATACAGTTAGTTTTATATAATAGAAAGTATATTTATTCCTATATATATATAATAAGAATACGCTTAAAAAAGGAATCTAATACCAGTTGATCTCTTTGTAATTTGTATTTTACTATATTCTCTATTGTTTGTTTTTCTATTTCAATATACCTTTTATTGTTATTATCAGTATATTTATAACATTATTCTCAGCTCTTTCGTGCTCATATAAAGTTTGCTGGTCTCCCATTGTTACTTCTATATTATGAAATTGAAAAAAAAAAATCAAGATATAAAACTCTTTTAAAATAAAGAAAAGGTTTACATGATTTCAGATGCTAAAAGATTATATATTATTGAATGAGTAGAGATATTCTCTTCAGAGTTGCAGTATAGATCTTACACGTAAAATAAAATCTAATGCTTTTAAAAACGTTATTCGCCTTTCTATTTGTTGACTTTATATTAAATTATCTTTTTTTCATTTTGATAGTATCATCTTCAAGTAAAAAATATTGTAGTTACATTAAATAAAAGCGTACTATAACATGAGGAAAAAAAGGAGCTGTTAGAGGTAGTTTGCTACTATGTATATTCCTAGTTTATATTAAAGTCTGTCTCATCTTTATTTACTAATAATAACCAATTTCTACTTTTATTTTGTCGAAATAGTGTAGTAAAAATAATTCCAAATACCTTATATAATTATTTACAAAACATCATGCTATAGATCGTCTTTACATGTAATGTTAATTTTAAATGTTTAAATCCGTTGATGACTCTTGCTCTCTCCCTCTTTTCTTCTAAATAGGGGTGTTTTTTTTTCTTTACACATTAAATGCGTGTATATTTTAATGCTATTTCCTGGTTTGTTGTTTATTGTCTAATTATTTGTCTACTCCTACATGTACTCGGTTATCTCCTTCACCATAAAAATCTACATTTTCACTTCTAGCATAATCCGAGAAAATATTTTTTCGATTGGCTCTCTTCTTCCCCTCCTCTTTTCCTCTCGCTATTTGCGTCATAATTATGCTTTTTTTTTATTAGTAGTCCGTCCTGAGCAAAATTGACGTGTCCAATATCACCTGCCTAATTGAGAGTTGTTAAAATAAAATTTTTTATTTAATAGAATATTATTTGAATGTAGGAAAGATAAATCAATTATTAGACAATACATAAGTGTACTTATGCTAATCATAAATAAACATAAATAAATAATTTAAACCACAAATGGGGTCAGAATAAATATACGTATTTGCTAAATACCAAATTTTATAAAATAGAGAATAGTTTCCATGGTAACAAGTTTATTTCAGTTACGAAATTTTTAAGGTTGCATTGTTCTACTGGATCAAAAAAATAAAAAAATAAAACCCAGTTTGTATACTATAATAATCAGATTATTTTTATCTATTTTTTCGTAAGATTTACTATTTATATATAAAAAGAGAGAGAGAGAAAGAAGCCTAGTAATTTATTATTCTTAGAAATAATAAAGAAAAATTTTTTACAAACGAAAACTTTAAAGCTTTTTTTTTTTTTTTTTTTTGCCTTTTCTTATCATGAACACGGCCTCTGTCACAGATGTAAAACTCACATGCTTTTGAACCAAGACCCCAAAAATAGGATTAACAATGAGCAACAATAAACCCACATTTTCTAAAATTGGAGTTTGATTTTTTATTAGAAGACATTATTGTTTCATAATAATAGGACGATTATTATTTTTTTTTTTTTGACATCTTTTAAATTATCAGCATTTTATTTTGCATCCCATTTTCAGGTACAATACACAGACAATTAATAGTAAGGATATGAAAACCGACAATAAATAAACAAATTACGCAATTTGTGTCTCTCTTCATTTTAAATTAAGTCTGTCAAATTTACTTAAATTTATTGTTTTTTAAACGAACAATAATAATCTCAAGGTCGCGCCACTTTTGTAATTACCGGGTGGGGTTCCATTATTTAATTTTTAGTGTTAGTGCACTCTATTCTTATTATTTATTTAAGTATAAACTACTGCTATTACGGACATTTACACAGATTTTAAACATAAACTTTTATTGTTTTATTATTCTTTATCTTTCTCTTTTTTTAAAAAAAGTAATTAAAAATAGCTTTAATCACTTTTATGAATTGCTTTTATTAGGGAATCAAGTTATACAATCCTTTCTTTTTTCTCTCAAGAAAAAAAAAAAAAAAAAAAAAAAAAAAAAACTTCTACTATCTAAGCCATTGTATATTTGTTATTTAGTTGAATGTTATTTATATTTTAAAAGTCCGGTAATACATAAATTGATCCATTTCTGTTTTATTTTTCTGTTTCTTTTTCTTGTTTAAATCAAAAAAATTAAAAACTATCACATAGTTTGACATCTTTCCCCTCTGCCCCTCTTTTATTTTTTTCAACAAAAAAAAATACCTTATTCTAGTAGTAATTTCGATCCGCTTCAACGCTTCTATTTTATAATAAAATATAAGAAATAACAAAAAAAAAAATGAATATGAGTCAAATTCTTTCATCTCCTCAAACTATTCCTGCTGTTCTTAATCCCGAATCAAGCATTTTAACCATAAATTCACAAAATGTTAATACATCAACAATACAATTACCTCCTCTTAAAGATATTTCAACTTGTAAGCTTATTAGTTTTAATTTTCTTAAATACTTGATTATATTAAATTATAGTTATTTTTTTTTTTAGCTGAAAAATGTACCTCTATGCTATCCGTAAATAAGTTACCTCAATTTCTAGAGCCTATTCCTGTATTTGAAAACTATCGTTGCGAAAGTGCATTTGTACCAAGGATTTATTCTTCATTTAGTTCAAAGGAAACCCCTTCATTAGTTCCATCCTCTGCTTCTTCTTGTTCTGAATCACCTAACCCCCCTTCTCCACTTCCCGATGTAAATAGTTCTATTAGTCATCAACAACGTACTTCTCCTATATCTTCTATTAATTCTTCACAAATACCCTGTCGTTATGCATACTTACCATCTATTCAACCTAAACCTAATACCATTCCTCATCATGAACAACTCGTCTCCTCTAGATGTCCTGTAGCACATAATAGCAATTGGTCAAGAGAAAGTAGTAGCATCCCAATGGTCGATGAATCAGGTGCACCTTTATCTCCTACCATGAGAGCTGCTGCTGCTGCTGCTGCTGCTGCATCCATGCAAAACCACTCTGGCTCACTAGTTGCAGATACCTTTATCAATTCAATTAGTTTATCTGCTGCGGATGAAGAAGAGTTTTCAGCAAAAAAACAACGTCTAAATCATGGTCATATTACATCATCTTATACTGGCGGTGTTTGTCCATTTTCTAAAGAAATTGCAAATGGAAACAAACAGCCCTCTTTTGCTCGTGTATCATTTATGTTACATGGCACCAAACGTCCTTCGACAATAGGTGCTGATCAAAGAATGTTTTTAACAAAGAATGCACATATTAAGCGACCTCGTAATGCTTGGATTCACGTAAGTTTTTTTTTCTTTTCTTTTTTTTTTTTTTTTTTTTTAATTCCGCTCTTTTGTTATTTTTCTCTTTTTCCATTCTTTCAAAAGTGGAACGATAAAGAGATTTTTTTTTAATATATAACTCCGTTCTAATCCTTATTTTATACTTTGTTTTATTAGTTTCGTTGTCATTATGGTCAAGCTTTAAAATCTCAAGATCCTACTTTACGTGCAGAAGAAATTTCAAAGTAAGTTACTCTATCTATTTTACAATGAAATATTAATAAAGTTTATTTATTTATTTATTTATTCAGACGTGCTTCACGCCGCTGGGCTCGTTTATCGGAAAATGAAAAGAAGCCATGGCATGATTTAGCAGAGCAGGATAAACAGGCTCACAAGGCAGCATTTCCCGAATATAGATATTGTCCAAGAAGATCAAACACTGCAGCCATGCTTGCTGCAAAGGATGCTGCTGTGGTGCAACAACAACAACAAAAACCTGAGACAAACTCAATGTACAAACCCATTTCATCCCATATTTAAATAACTAGAATAGAATGCCCTGTCTTTTATTTTATTTTTTATTTTTGATAAAACTTATTGTCTTTATTACATGATTACTCCTTTGTTTATCCTCACTCTATAATATTCATCTTTTTTTTTTATTTTTCCTTTTTAAAATTTTACTTAATGATCAAGCTCTAAAGAGGGATTGATTTAGGATACCTTAGTTTACTTTATCATTAATATTAACATATGGAGAACTGATAACAATAAAATAGTTTTTTTTTTTATTATTATTATTTCTTGCAGTAAAATTCATAAATTTAATTAGTTATTTATTACTTGGAATTTTTATCCATTTCTGGGTTTTTGTTTCACTTTTTTTTTTATATGTATTTTTTGTTCCTGTAATAATATGAAACATAATAAAAATGATACGATTGTTCTACTACTACTGATTAATCTAAAATTATTTGTTGAATAAAACTTATTAACGTGATTATATATGACTATCAAAGACACATTTTATTGATGTGTTATTATATAATACATATTAAAGTTTTATTCGTATAGCAGATTAAAAGGAGAAAGTGGTGTGCTTTTTTTTTTTTTTTTAATTTTTAAAAAATACAATTGATATAACAATAAGAAAAATAATTAAATCACGGATAAATTTATTTTATGCGCAGTTATCAGATTTTTTTTTGTATTATACATTATTGTTTAATACAAGTGAATAAAATCATAATTTTCATCTATTTTGACCTTTACTGTATACTCAAAATGATGATCATTCATTCTTTTACAAATAAAAATGTCTTTTTATATTTTTTTTTTTTTTAAAAAATGATTTTATATTTTGCACTTTTATTTTTAGAAAATAACATCAAATTCATATTTATTTTTTTTGCTTACAAACATACACAATTAATAGGTATAAAGTTTTTTTTTTTAAAAAAAAAAAAAAAAACTAGTATTGTGTGATATTATGGTCTTCTTTTTGAGGTTGTGGCTGAATGAATAATATACCTAAAATAGTGAACTAAATCCGTTTTGGTAAATATTCCTTATTTAGCTTATATATGTATACACATATATGTATCTTTTTTCTATATTTTGTGATTGTTACAGTACTATTTGCAATTGTCCCAAAAATAGACAGGTAGTCGTGTAACAACTGCAACCCTATATAAATTCCTAAAGATGTATCTATTCCCTCCCCTCCATTTTCCCCCTCTTTCTCACTTTCTCTTTTGTTTTTTTTTAAGAAAAAAAAAACCCTCTATACTCTCACTCACACACACACACATACACACACATATATATATATTGAATGACTAATTCATCAATTTTACAATCAATTAGTCTAGTGTTAACATTAGCTATTTCAATTCTTCCTAAGGCATATACACAGAATACAAATTCGGGATCGCCTTCTTCTGACAGTGCACCTGCTCAAGTTCCTCCTACATGGCTTTCTGACGTAGTCCCATTAGCTGGAAATGTTCAATCCTATCCTAAGGATAACTCATCTATACCAACAGGTTCATTACCGGTGATTGATTTTAATGCAGCTGGATATCCTAGTAGTTGGAAGATGCCTCCTACAACTTCAGCAGAAGTTCAGGCCGTTATTCGGGCGATTGATTGGTCCAAAGTGCCCAATAGTCCTGTTCGTAAAGCAAAATCGAATGGTGATCTAGATATGTCTGGTTATGATTCATCTGATCCTGATTGCTGGTGGAGTGCTACAGGTTGTGTTCAATCAAAGAATCCTCTTATTCCTCCTGATGTATCTGCTTGTCCTCAAGTAGGAGATTGGGGTTTAGTATGTATATTATTATTTTTTTTAAAAAAAAATTATATATTTATATGTTTTAATTTTTTTCTTTCCTTTTTCCTTTTTTTTTTGGCTACAAAAGACTTATGATGATGGACCTCTTACAGAATCAGATGGGGGCATTTGGGCTGAACCGCATCTTTATGATTTTTTGGCTTCTCAAAATCAAAAAGCTGGATTATTTTGTAAATATTTAAAAAGGAAGGGACGCCAAAAAAAAAAAAATAAAAAATAAAAAGAGGGTGAAGGGAGGGGGAGAGGGGAAGGTATCCCTTCCCTATATATACATATACATATATATATATTTGTACTTATTATATAATAGACATAGGATCAAATGTAATTGCTGCTCCAGCTGCGGCACAACGCGCTTTAGCGAGTGGCCACACATTATGTGTTCATACTTGGTCTCATCCTGCTATGACATCACTTTCAAATGGAAGCGTTGTAGCCGAATTGTATTGGACAATGAAGGCAATCAAGGAGATAACAGGTGTTACTACCAAGTGCTGGAGACCTCCTTATGGTGACGTTGATGATCGTGTTCGTGCTATTGCTTGGCAAATGGGCTTACAAACGATTCTCTGGGATGAAGACACTGATGACTGGAATATGCCTGGTGAAGGTGGAGGAAAGTTACCACCAAGCACAGTGGATGGCTACTTTGAAAACTGGATCACAGATCGTAAGAACGGAAAAGATAATAAGACAGGTCATATTGTTCTTCAACATGAACTTAATAATTCTACTGTCTTGATGGCTGAAAAATGGCTTCCACGGATCAAGCAAGTATTCAATGTAGTTCCCTGGAATCAATGTTTTAATATTTCCCATCCTTATTGGGAAACCAATTTCGTCTATCCCATCAATGAACAAAATAGTTACAATAGCACTGCTGAAACAACTCGTTCTTTAGTTAATTCTCATTCTACCGTTACTACTGATAACGCTCTGGTTAGCGCTTCTTCTTCTTCAATTATTCCTTCTGCTAATACTGTCAGTGCTAGCTCTACTATTTCTACTTCCAAATCTATTTTTTATACATATATTTTTTTTATTCATTTTTTGTTATTTCCATTTTAAACATATAATTCTAATTATATTATTAAATATTGATCGTTATATTTATATATTTGCTTCAAATAAAATTGTCTAATATTTATCTTTTTAACTACTCTTTAAATAGCTGTATTATATATATTGACACTAAGCCTCCCCCCCCCTCCTGTAAAGCTTCAATAAAATACATGATAGGGCGCAAGCATAACTTTTTAAAAGAGAATGGACATATACCTACATGAATTCATTTTATGCATATATGTATGCATGTTTATATTGAAGCCTTTTTTTTTCTTTTTTATGAAATATAGTAACACAAATACAAAGTTTATAGTTATACAACTTAGTACCAGGGAAACTATTATCATAATTTATTTATCAAAAGATAATTTTACTGTTTTCTGTAATTTATACCTCCCCTCCTTTTTCTTTGGCTTAGCTGATCATATGCTTTTGTAAACCTTATCCAAATATGTATAAATATATACATATATATATAGATATATAGATATATATATACATGTATATACATGTATATACACATATATACACATATAATGTAGGTGGGGATGATTGGTTGAATTAAAAGATCAAATCCATGACAAAGAAATGCAAGGATACATATTTAGGACACGTATAGTGTATCATTTGAGGGAAAATTGTAAGAAGAAGAAGCAAGGTACAGGAGCACCCTCCTAATAATCATCTACGATACTAGACTAACAATCAGTTACTTGTCTTAATTAATTATAGAAATTTATACCATAAAATCTATAGATAGAAAAGGATAGTAGGAAAAACGTAGTTGATAAAAAAAAAAAAAAAAAAAAAAAAACTTTGGATATGAGTAAAATAAACGTTCTTTACTTTTGTAGTTGTAAAAAATGATTACAACTTGTATCAAAAAGACATTTTGTGTGTACTATATATAATACTAACACAATTGACTACTATCACAGATTCCAAAGCTTTTTAAACTGATTTGTAACTATTCCTAAATCCTATGTTTGTATGTGAATTAATCATTTATTACTGGAAGCTATAAAAGCATAATTTGAAGGAGGAGGAAAATTTAACATAAAAGATTATAATACTACATCATATATCTATATATATATATTTTTTGGTATTGATTATCTTGTAAGCAAGTCAAAGAACTTGAACAAGATATCCAAAATAAAAAGGAGCAGAGCTTGATTAAGAAAAAGTTCATTATATCAAGTATGACGATACTAATACTATTAATTGAGTCGAGCTCTGATTGTATTTTCAGCAGGATTATATGCTTTAAAATTAATATCATATCTAGTATAGTATTAATTCTTCCAAGTATATAATGTAATGATATATGCATAGGAATGCTACTATGAATCACAATTTACTTTAGCTTTTATACAACTGTAAATGCATTTAAAGATTCATGTCTTCTATACTCAGTATATATTCTAAAATCCACAGAATTACTAACACAATTAATTCGTTCTTCAGCTTGAACTTATTTTTCACGTTGACTGCTTACTTTATGTTGAAAAATTTTAAGCAAGTAGTATTCATATCCAATTTTTTTTTTCTATAAATTATTCTGAAATAAACATGGACTATACATCTTAGATGGAAGATATCAATAAAAACTATGTTTACTCTGTATTTACAATGGATATAAATGATTATAATAATAAACATTTTATTCAAAACTACACTGTATCTAGTAATCAAACTATACTCGGTATACATAGACATACTGTCAAGTACAAATTTTATAGGGCAGCCTTGAAGTTACTCGTATGATGATGTATCATTCTCTATATATTATTACTGGTATGTATTTATATCCAGGAATGAGTCAATAGAGCAAACTCTCCTAAACTTCTTTTCAGCAACTTATGGTAACAAACTCAACTTATATATTGATACGTAATGTATTAACAAGCCAATATACAACAAATATACAATAGAGATATCGCTTTATTATTTTCTAATTACTTCAACAGAAAATAAGTTTGGGCATTTTAGGGGTCTACGTTCTTCGTCCATGTCAAATTTCTTTGTGTTCACTTTCTTATCTAAACTTTCAATGACAGACATCACAGCTGGAGCATCTACTAAAGGAGAAAATCGCTCGGGTAATGTGATACGTAATTGCATGGAAGGATAATTAGTAGCATCATTATCTTCAAATTCGCTATCATTATCTTCATATACAGAATCTGAGTCACTACTGCTGCAGTCACTACTACTACTACTACTGCTACTGTTATTACTATTTTCATCTTCGCTATCCGTTGTACAATTATGATTGTGAATAATCGTAGTAAAGGAAAGTCCGCTATCAATTAGACCAATGCCAGGATGTAATGGTGATACAGCAAATACTAATTCCATTAATCTTCCAACATATTTACAAACCGAAATTCCCTTACGACCAATGAAAGCTTGAACTGCATAAAAGATAGGGTCGGGAACAGATCCTCCCTGACGAAAAGCCAATAGAATGGATAGAATAGCACGCTCACGATGACTTAAACCGGGCACATTAGCTAAAGGGCCGCCTGCTAATGGCATATGAAATGCAACAAAGGCACGCGTCTCCTTTGGATAATGTGAAGTAATGTTGGAAAGATGAATAGCAGCAGGAAGTAAGCGATATAGCTGTAAAGGATGCATTGGATCCAAGTAAAGCTCAGGTAAGGCGTTTACAAGAATGGCATAAATAGCATCAAATTCCGCTTGTGACAATGCAAACGCTGACTGCGCAGCATATGCCTTAACACCTTCTAAGAATGGATCCTTTATTTTTTCTTCAAGAGGTAACAATTGATAACAAAATCCTTGTCTAACACCGCCTTCACTAAAGTAAACCCGTTTTACCTTGAACACTTCTAAGATTGCACTTAATAAGAAGCAAGATGCAGGAATCATACCAGCACGTCTTTTTGATATACGAAATACTTTTAACTTTTTCATCAATTCACGAGGATTTCGATAACGATAATGTTTTACAAGATCTTTTAATTCTCTTCCAGTAATCGAATAGCCATTAATGATTGGAATAGGATACATATGCTTACGTTTTGTACTTCTTCTTGGAATAATTTTATCTTGAGCATTTATTGCCATTGAAAGATAGCCTATTGCTCTAAATCCACCACCACTCATGTATACTTTATATCCATCTTTGTGCAATAATGTTTTCGGTAGCTTAGCTTCATCATGAGCCTTCTTTAGTTTAGCGACTAATTCATTATAAAGATCATTCATTTCATCTTTTGATTCACATTTTGCTAGTCTTCTCTTTAAAGCTGCAGCACCATAAGGTAATGATACTGGATGTGTAGATACACGGATACTATCTTTTATCAATGAGTTGCTATCATCATCATTATTATTACTATCTAAATATGCCGAGGTCATTACATAACTAATTTCAACTGATCCACCACCAAGGTCCATAGTCAAGCCATTCACGTGATTAAAGGAACCTTGCATAACAAAGTAGTCAGTACATGACTAATAAAGTTTTCATTTTTATAATTACTTTTACCTACAATACCAGAAGCAGAAATCAAAGCTTCTTCCTGCTTTGATAAAAGTGATACTCTCCAGCCAGTTGCTTGATAAATTTTGTGGAGAAATTCTTTACTATTAGCAGCAATACGTGTTGCCTCGGTAGCTATGACACGAATATCATTTGGTTCTACTTTAGCGTCTTGACATAGCTTTTTAAATCTTAGAAAACTTGTAATGACTTGATCTATGACATCGTCTGGAATGACACAATCATCTCCTTGAGCATCGAGGAGAGCAATAGGTGCTCTTTCTTCATAAGCAACCGGTAAATGGCGTGCAAGTGCACTAACAATGCCAAATCGAATACCATTGGAGCCCATATCTACTACACCAAATGGCGCTTTAATAGGTGCATTGTCTGTCATTTGGAAATTTTATTTTATGAAAATTAAACAAAAGAAGTTGAAAAAAGAAGTTTTTTTTAAAAAAAAGAAGTTGAAGAAAGAAGTTGAAGAAAAACAAAAATGTGTTCATTATTAAGCGTTATAATATTATCCAATTGAAACTAATACATTTATAATATCTCTAATACAAAACAAAAAAAAAAAAAGCTACTATTTTTAGAGTTTTTTTTTTTTTTTTTTTTTTTTTTTTCATTTTATTTTATTTTATTTTTATTATATAATGATAGATACTGTAGATACTAAAACAATACCTTTAATACCTAATATAGCCGCTATTCAGTTTTTACGGCAAGCAAGTTCTATGTTAGATTTGTAAATGAAAGTTATAAAATAAAATATGATACACACTTTTAACACCCATACATACTCTCATGTATTAGACCTATTAGAACTACAGCAACTGCCATACTCTATTTTCATCGGTTCAATGCTTTTATGGATAATAAGGAAAAAGTTATCAATTTAGACGGGATTATTAATGAAGAAGATGCACTTTATAAAAATCCTGAAGTAATTCATGCAGTTTATTTTATTTTTTTTTTCGAAAATGACCCTTTGGTTAATTAACGCGCACTTTGTTTCCCATTAGTTATTAACAACAACTTGTTTACAATTAGCTTGTAAAGCGACAGAAGTTCCTCGAAAAGTGAGAGATTTAGTCAATGTCGGATATAGGTATCCTTATGAATATGTTTGTGTATATAATTATTTGCGTGTATATAAACAGTTTCTTTTCTTTTATATATTTGTATAGATATTATCATCCAAATGAAGCAACACTAGACGTTGATGAGGTATATTTTTCCTTTTTTTTTTCTCTTACATATTGTATTTCTATAACAAAAACACTTAATTATTATTAAGAATTATTTCAAAATGAGGTCTTCGCTTGTAACTAGTGAACTTTTATTAGTTAGAGCATTAGGTTTCGATTTAGAAATGGAATTACCATTTGCACATTGTTTGAATGTATTGAGAGGTTTAGGATCCATTCGATATTTTATAATGGATGAAGCAAAAAAGCATTCAAAAAGACATCATCATTCTTTACAAAAAGAAATCTGGAAACGAATAGAAAATGGTAATATAGATCGGATGTTGTGTATATAGTTGCTAATTCCCTTTTTTTTAACAACAACAACAACAAAAGATATGGAGCCAGAAATGAGTACAATTGCTCGATTGGCATGGATGTATGTTTGGGATAGGTAATCATTGAAACAAAAATGAAATATATATATACATGTATACATATTTAATACTTATAGTTCTTATTAGTTTGTGTTCACCTAAAATTGCATTATCCCATTCAATACCAAGTATTGGTCTTGGTTGTCTATACCTTGCACTTCGTACAACTCAAGCAGAAATGTCTATGTCAATGAGTGAGTATGTTGATATGTGGGGTGCATCTGAAAATATATCAGTTCAAGCAGTACGAGACGTTGTGACAGATTTATTAGATTTTTACGAGCATTTTCCAATCCAAAAATATGACATTACCAACTAAATAATTTATTATATATAATGAACGATATATGTATCCTTTACAATAAAACTTCATTTTTTATATCACAATACTCCCATATTTTCTAATTTATGACGCTCTATATTAAAGGAAAAAAAATAGAGTAAATAAACAAATAAGCATATAAATATGTATATATATAACTCACGTGTTTGTCGATTATCTGCGTCTTCTGCTTCACTATCTTCACCATCGTTATAGTCATCCAAGTTGAAATCTCCTGGAACTTCTTGAGTTTGCACTGAAGGAGCAAATGGTAAGCATCTTAGGTTATCGATAATTCTTGCACTAAAAAAAAAAAAGATATGTTTATATTAATTAACTATGTACATATAATACGTATATATTTTATATTGGAAGCTTACATAATGCGATCTAAATATTCGCGTGTATTGTGATTCACCATATTGTTGGAGGGTACATCTAATTTATATTCTGGACCGTAATATTCAAAATAGTTATTATATGGTAATTCTTCTTTTGTTAAATCCTCTCCAACCGCTAAGCCTGTTTCAAATGTCCATGTTCTTGCTACATTACGAATTGTATATCCACCTCCACCTACCATCATCATTGGTATGTTGAATGATTTTATAAATTCTACGCAGGATGCATGACCACGCATAGATAGATTGAAACAGCCCAATCTATCACCAGCTAATGAATCACCACCACATTGAAGAACAACAGCACCAGGTCTAAACCAATCCATAATACGTTGAATTATTGGCCGAAATACACTTTTATAAGTTTCATCATTAATTCCATCTCTTAAAGGTACATTAACTGCATATCGTTTTCCTTTTCCAAGTCCAGTGTCCTAACATTATGTAATCTCAGTCACAATTTTTTTTTTTTTTTCTATTTTGAAGAAATTTACTTTAATGTCGCCAGTACCAGGAAAGAACTCACCAAACTTATGGAAAGAACAAGTCATGACTCGATCTGTAGTATAAAAGGCTTCTTCAACACCATCGCCATGATGCACATCAATGTCAACATAGAGTACACGCTGATGATATCTATAAAGTATTAAAAGTTAGCCTATTGATTTGTATTATATACAAATATTTGTATTCCCAGTTTACCTTAATAATTCTAAAATGCCTAATACAATATCATTAACATAACAAAATCCGGATGCTTCTGTTTTTTTAGCATGATGAAGCCCTCCAGACCAATTAATAGCAATGTCAGCTTCACCGTTTAATAATTTATTTGCAGCACCTAAAGCAATATGTAAATAAAATTTTGCATATTATTTTATAAAATATTATACCAATTGAGCCACCAGCTGAAATTGAACAAAATTCAAATAAACCTTCAAATACAGGACAATCTTCTCCTACGTTAACTGTAACATAAATTAGTTCAACTAGTTCTTATTTCTTACTATATTTTTCAAAAAAAAAAAAAAAAAGAAAAGAAAAAAAATTACATCGTGCAATTCCTTGTTCTAAACCGCCATATTTCATGGCAAGTTCTTCTAAATTATCAGGTGTCACTGTCTGTAAAAAATTGACATAGTCATCAGAGTGAAAACGAGTCATTTGATAAGCTGTACATCGTGTAGGTTTCTTATAGCAATTCAGTTAATACATGTTCTTGTATATATGTATATACTTTATCTTACCACAATATCCAACTTTTTATAAAGGCCATAGTTCACAACCATATTATGGACCATATGCATACGTTTGGGCTTCATATAGTGACCTAATGTGATTTAACATGTTAATATATAGAGGAGGAAAAAAAAAAAAGCTTGTAATTCAAATAACGTTACCTGGTCCATAGTTGAAATTACCAACATCGTCTATGAAGATAGATTTAGCAAATAAAATAAGAAATGCGATATATTTAATTTACGGTCATAAAAATATGAAACTCTTCTTTTTGAACAATTAGCTAAACTATAGGAGTTGGACATGCTATTACTATTAAAAGGAAAAGAAGAAAGGCGGAGGATAACTACAAAATCCGTCTCTCTCTTTTTTTTTATTTACTTATACCACAATTGTTGGTAATGCTAATTTTTCAATCTCCTCCATTATTCTGCAAATCAATACGATTGAATTTTTATTTTATTTTTTAAAAAAAAAAAAAATCGGCCTAATGTGAGCACATAGTATGGAGTATATACTGTACTGCTCAAGCTAGTTCGATCTAAAAGCTTGATAAACCAAAAAGCAATTGAAGAGAGGAAATAAAAAAATAAATATCAAATTCTAAAGAAAATAGATTGATAATACAAGTATTAGTTATTACCATGTAACGAAAAGAAGAAAAAAAAATTAGGTTAAGATTAGGTGTAATGTGAGGGTATGTGTGTGTGTGTGTATTCTGTCATGAAACAGATTGTTGGGTTCGAGCAGGATATGGCAAATAGCAATGTCATCATATATTCCAAAGGGAAAAGTAGACGAGTTAGGGAGGGGGGAGATGATAGAGTGACGATTATTTTGCTATTTTTATTTTATTTTGTTTTGGGAGTTGATTGAGTAGAAATGAAAATAGATCTTTAATAGTCGAAGAGATGTATAATCATTGGTGCATTTGTAAGCCATATTATTACATATACTCGAAAATAACTAATATTTGGATGATAGACGTATAATTTCGGTAGACTACCCGGACGACCAGTCCAGGCATTATTCAAGTAATCAACTATGTCCAGCAACATGAGTTATAGATAACCAATATAATAGAGTTAACTCCATTCTTAGTACTGAAAAACAAGGTAGTTTTTTTATTTTGAATCTAGATATTGCTAGTTCTTTTCTGGACGAATTAAAAATAAAATGCAGAAACTATGTTTTACCTTATATTAGGCGACGTGAGATATCTTTCTTCTTTCCTGTCTTTTTTTTTTTTATAACTGATAAGCATAGGTAATGATGTTTATCAAAGTAAAAAATAAACTTTTCTAATCAAATAAAAAAAAAAAATGTAACTCCCAAAGACAAGTTATTATAATCAAAAGTGAATACTAGTTTAAACATTTGATTTTTGAAGGAAATAAGCAAAAAAAAAAAGAGTTATTTTGAGTCCAGTTTTATTACTTACTGTACCACAAGTATATGAAAGTATAACCAACTACTTTCAAAGACTTGTCAAGTCTCTCTAATTTCTTGTATCATGATTATCTATTCACCATCTATTCAAGTATAATTTTATTTTTTATCGTAACAATGATTTGGATGCACTGTAGTCTACAATAATAGAAAATGGATCTAAACTGACATCTCACGTCGCCTAATATTAGGTAAAACACAGCCTCTGCATTTTATTTTTAATTCGTCCAGAAGAGAACCAACAGTATCAAGATTCAAAAAATATATATATGAAATCTAACTCCAATCCTTTAGTTATCAACGATTCTCCCTCCCTCCCTCACATTGAGCATGTTCGTATCCTTTCATTCATGTTTTAAATAACTCCCTAGTAGCTGTTGCCTTTTATTATCCTTATGATAACTTTTACCCATTATCACTCTAATCAAATAATGTACTCGTACTCATTGGTCATTTTTATTTTATTTTATTTTTAACAAGTAAAATAAATCGAACTTGAAATCTAGTTAGTAACTCCTTTATTTCCCTAATGGGTCCAGAGGGGGAGGGGGTATGACTGTGTTAAATAAATACGTATGCACATAAAAAATGTAATAAAACTCATTTTTTATTTATGTATAACTATATATTGACTTGTTTCCTTTTAAGATAAATCCATGTAATCATTAGAACGATTCTCTCTACCTTCAGCTTCAGCAAACGCTAATCGATATTCTTCAGCAAATGGACCAGTTCTGACATTCATCACAAACATTTCAAATCCAGGTGACATACTAGGATCAGAAAGAGGATACAAAGCAACAATACATCGAAGGACAGCTCGAATTAACTCTTGATTTTTTTCAACCTCTTGTTTGACAGCATTGCTTCTCATCTTAAAGTCAAGTGTTGTCTTGAATGGCTCAACAAAATCATTTAATCCTAAATAAAAGATGTTTTTTTAGTAACAAAATACACATTTATATGTGTGTATATAAATATTTACTTTGTGAAACAGCAGCAGGAGCAACTTTACTAATACGAACAAGCATAAGATAAGCAAGCATTTTAATGTCATGTTGGTCGTCTAAACCAGCTCGAATATGATCAAGGAATCCATAGACATCAACTTTATCTAAACATGTACTTAGAAGTGTATACATACACTCATATGCAGCCTATAAATAATAATAATCATTATAGTAGAGTTTAATTTCTTCCTTCAATAAAACGGATATGAAAACATACCTTTCTGATCTCAAGACCATCATCTACTTTATGTTTGAATGGGCCCATTTCAACAGTATGGATAAGTTCCTCCTTTACTACAGTTTCTGCATACAATAAAGGAATAAGTTGATCAAGTGTATTCCTGATCAGATACGGTTTACGATGGGCAGCAGAATTTAGAGTTAACAAGGCTAAACGTCGTACATTCTAATAAGAAGGGAATTAATAATACAATTACTATCATTATTATTTTTAATTTGTACCAAATCAGAGTCTTCCAAGAGGTTCAAAAACTTGACCATAATAGGTTTGAGAAATTCATCGTAATCTGATGAAGGATTAACAACAGCATATTTGATTGCAGTTGCCACTGCTGCTCTAACATGAGAAGAGGATGATTCTAAACGATCTTCTAACTGGGGTAAAAACTTTGAGGGATCGGTCAATGCAAGTTTACCCAAACATTCGGCTACAACGGTACGTGTTCCCTCTTCTTGATCTGTTTCACTACTCTCAAGAAGAAGTGTCCATATTTCATCAGCAGCATTACTTAATGAATTATTACTAATATCGTTTTTACTTTCATTTCGAGTAATAACCTAGAAAAAAGCAATATATACATATAAGTTTCATACAAAAAATGACTCTTAAAAAAAAAAATCCAACTCATATATTATATAAGCTTACCTCCTTCAAAGCATGTAATAATAAATAACGTTTTTTTGGTTCTTCTTTAATTTGGGAAACAATAGGTGGAAGGTAGTTATTAATGTTCCCAACACAAATATTACCCAATGCAAAGGCAGCGGCAAATTTAATTTCTTCAGATTGAGCAGAAAACAAATGGATAACTTGTTCATTGATTTCTGGGAATTCAGATAAATCACTATAAATAATGTAAAATTAGTCAAATTAATCGTTAGTAGTTTGATGTATATTTATATGAGAATAGATTACATTCTACGACCAATTTCACCAATACTTAAAAGACTTAAATACTTTATCGAATCATTAATAGTAGGATTTAAAATATAAGATTGAAATTCTTTGACAGTTTGATTACGATTCATTTGGTTAGCATTAGCTGCCAATACAGCAACACATTGTGCTACAGTAGATGCTGCTTGTTTGTTTGATACTGCAGCAACACCACCCGCAGCGACACCAGTAGCCGTTTTAACGTTCAAAAGAGGATGAACAAGTCCATTGACTAAAGTTTGATAATCTGCAGGATTAACTTTACCGAATGCGGCGAACATATTTAATAAACTATCCAAAGCAGAACCTTGAAGTAAGGGAGATTCAATTAACTTGAATAAAGAAGGTAGAATAGATACTTTAATCTCATTTACTGATTGGGGACTAGTAACCAAAATTGATTGTACTACATTTAAGGCAAGAGGTAAAAGAAGAAGATCAGAATCAGAAATCAAAGGTTTCAATTCAGTTAATAAGCTTGAAAAGCTCTTTGCAGGTATAATTTGACCAAATCTTAAAATGGTATATAAAACAAATCAGGAAAAAAAAAATTAATAAATAAATTATTATATTATATGTATGAATATATACCTTTGAATCAAAATAATTAAGCATTCTAAACTGGCAACACGTAAAGGACGATTACTCTTTCGCAAAAATAGCGATATTTCATCAACAGCAACAAGAACGCATCTTTGTAATTCCTCACCTGCAGCAACAGGACTTTGACAGACAATAGCAAGAGTCTTAACACTGATCAAACGAGTTACTTCATTTCTTAATCTTTCTAAAAGAACATCCCAGGCTTGTTTTTGCTTTGACTGAAGAACATCACATACATGAGCTAGTAATGTTCCAAGACACATAATAGACCTCTCTTTCACTTCTTGATCTGCATCACTCGTATTTAAAGTCTTCAAAGTTACTTCAAAAATGTCATTGACATATTTTATATTGTTTGTATCCTTTATAGAAGAGACTTGGTATTTGCCGGACTTTTCACGATAAATAGGTCGAATCACTTTAAGTAACTCAATACAGACCAAGAATGCTTCAGAAGTAATTTTGTAGAAACGGTCAGAAACAGACTTAATAATAGAAGGAGCTAAATGATGAATAAATGCGTGAATATGATCGGCTGGGTGATTACGGAAAAAGAGTCTCAGGAAGTAAAGAACTTCAATCTTTAAATTAGAAGAAGAAGCATGTTGTTGTTCAGCAGTTGTGGTAGAGAGAGATGATTCAATAGCAGGAAAGAATAATTCCATTTGATCCTTTAATCCACCGTGTAAGACAATTAAGACTTCACGTAGTAAATGGAAACCAATTTGACGTGTCTGTATAGATTTTGTATTAAGCTGTTTAGAAAGAGCACGACATAAGCTGGGAACTTGATCTTGAAGTAATTGCCTGGGACCATTTATAGTTTCCATAGATGAAGAAGAATAGGGACACGCTGTAGTTAAAAGATCCAATTCATCATTCATACTAGATATATTGAATTGACGAGTATATTCTTCAGCATTGCCACCATAAACATCTGTTTGTCTTAAAAGGCTGATAAATGTTTGCAAAATATCAACACGAACAGTTTCCTCGCGTTCCTTAAATCGACTAATTAATACAGGAGCCACATTTTCATAAAGCTGTTGTAATAAATCCAATCTTGTTTCAATAATAGCTGACAAAACTTTAGAAGCAGATCGACGGACTTTCCAGGACATATCATCATCATCATCAGAATAATCACTACAAATAATTTTAGCAAGTCAATTTTATCTATATTTCATTTCACTTACGCTATGTCATCATATTCATCTTGCTCCTCTTCGTCTTCAAGTTCCATATCATCCACCTTTAAAATTATATTCATTATATGATTTTTATTTTAAATAGATATAAAGATTGTAATTTACCTCTTCATCATCGTCTTCAACAAAATTAGGATCATACTTAATATATTCCAAAGCAAGATTTGTTATCTCTTGAACAAAAGGTGCAATTTCTGTAGGACATCTGAGAATGAAAGATTCAAGAGTTTGTAGACAAATTTCACGTAATTCATCATCTTCATCAGCGTTAACAGTATATTTGTTAATAATAGGCACTATCTGTGATAAATGTGCGCCCAAACGTGCAGCGCTATAACGACTAGTTGCATATATAAAATGTTAGTATTCTTTTAATAGGGAGCTATATGAGTACTACCTTAAAACGCCTGCACATTGGACTAAAGTTCTGATTTTTTCACTCGAACCAACATCGTTACGTAAACCTTCCAATAAGAAAGCAAATACTTGATTAAATGATTCATCATTAAGATGCACAACAAGATATCCAATTGCAACTGTAACCTTCTTACGGACAGCGGCACGGTTGTAAGAAAGTAAAGGTAATAAAATATTTTGAATATCTGTTTGTTGTTCAACAGAAATTTGTCCACCAAATTTTGCCAACACTTCTGCCAAAATATCCAGAGTATCCATTTGCATTTCATATGCTGCTTCCACCTATACAAAATAGCAAAAAAAGTAAATATGTTATTTTTCGTAATATTATTTCCTATTTACATTTTGAATAGTGTTTAATAATTTAGGAATTATTCTAGCACAGACTTGATTTCCTCTATCAGGGTCGACTTCAACTACAACTGTTTTTAATCCTAAAAAAAAATCATTACATATTGTAAATAAAGGAGAGAAAAAAAAAATGACATAATATATTTATTTCGTATTTCTTACCAACACTAGCGATGCCACGTAATTCGTCATTTTTTTGTTGTGAAGCAAATTCACTAAGAAGATCCATAATTTGGCATAAACTCTCTTCTTTAACTTGCTTAACTAATGGTCCAAGACTTGCTCGTTTTTTATTCGTTATTATTTATATATCAAATGTATTCAAAAAATATATATATATTATGCATACCACTTAACAGCTAGATTTTGAACTTCACTGTTTTTATCGTCCATAAGTTGTAAAACAGCTTTGACAACTTTATTTTCAATTACATACTCCATGTTAAAAGAAGCTTTTTGAAGTTCGCTCATTAGATCATTAAGAGCCATGTAACGAAAATCTCTATCTTCATTACTCATCTAGTATTTATTTTTATTTTTATTTAAAGAATATAGATTAAATAATTTTGCTTGATATCATTAATGACGTTTATATTCACCTTTTCTAGTAAGCTGGCAACCATGTACGCGTTTGTTCCTTGATGCGACATGGTAATTTATAGTTTGTCTAAATACACAATCCCAGTTAACTGTTGATTTATAAGTATAAAAAGAAAAGTTTAACGCATATATTCATTCTTTACTTACTAATAAGAACAACGGAGGGGAGGGGAAAGACAAAAAATAACATAATGAAGATTCGTATAAAAGCATATTCTGAGTTTAAAGTGAAAAGAAGAGAACCTTAATAAAAAATGAACCTAAAACTTTCATGCATATTACAGAGATATACTTATACTATAAGCATATATATAGATATGCATACAGCACTATATCTCCATATATATGAATACTATGAGAATCGTATTAAGCATATATATCAGCTTTGTTTTTATATATATAAACTTTCAAGTTGTGACTATCATTTGTATCATAAAAAAAAAAAAAAAAAAAAAAAAAAAAAGAGAGAGAGAGAGAAAAATTGACAGAGCTTCAACACTTTTTATTGCTTCTATTTTATAAAAAAAAAAAAAGAAAAGCATAAAATGCCTATTGAGATTGTACCGTTAGGAGCTGGTATTTTTGTTTATTAGAAGAAAATGTAAATTTAATAACTTATAATTGAACTATTAATAGGGCAAGATGTTGGTAGAAGCTGTATTCTCGTCACAATTGGTGGTAAAAACATTATGTTTGATTGTGGTAAATACAATGTTCCAGAGTGGAGGAATATAAATATCAAACTAATTTTTATTTTACTTGATAGGAATGCATATGGGCTATCAAGATATGAGACGATTTCCAGATTTCAGTTATATATCAAAAACCGGCAATTATACAGATATTCTAGATGCAGTGATTATTTCACATTTTCATTTAGATCACTGTGGAGCACTTCCTTTTTTTACTGAAATGTGTGGTTATGACGGTCCCATTTATATGACTCATCCAACTAGAGCTATATGTCCTCTTTTATTAGAAGATTATCGAAAAATCGCTGTTGAGCGTAAAGGAGATACTAATTTTTTTACTTCAGCCATGATAAAAAGCTGTATGAAGAAGGTTATTCCTATTAATTTACATCAGACAATTAAAGTTGACGATGATCTTGAAATCAAAGCATATTATGCAGGCCATGTTTTGGGAGCTGCCATGTTTTATATTCGTGTTGGACAAGAATCAGTTGTATATACAGGAGATTATAATATGACTCCTGATCGACATTTGGGCAGTGCCTGGATTGATAAAGTGCGTCCTGATGTCTTGATTACAGAAAGTACTTATGCTACAACTATTCGTGATTCTAAACGTTCTCGTGAACGTGATTTCTTGGCCAAAGTATATGAGTGTGTGTCTAACGGAGGAAATGTCCTTATTCCTGTTTTTGCTTTAGGTCGTGCTCAAGAATTGTGTATTTTGATTGAAGCATTTTGGGAACGTATGGGTTTAGATATACCTATTTATTTCTCTACAGGATTAACTGAAAGGGGAACCGAGTTTTATAAGTTATTTATTAATTGGACAAATCAAAAGTTAAAGTCAACGTTTGCACAACGAAATGCTTTTGATTTCAAACATATCAAAGTTTGGGATAGAACTTATCTAGCCAATGCAGGCCCAATGGTTGTATTTGCATCGCCTGGTATGCTAAATGCAGGAACATCTTTACAAATCTTTCAAAAGTGGGCCTCTGATCCAAAGAATATGATTATTATGCCCGGTTATTGTGTTGCTGGTACGGTGGGGTCAAAAATTTTATTAGGACATAAATTGATCGAAGTAGATAAGTTTACAAAAATTCAAGTTAATTTGCAAGTTAAAAATTTGTCCTTTAGTGCTCATGCGGATGCTAAAGGCATTATGCAATTGATTAGAATGTGTGAGCCTAAAAATGTAGTTCTTGTTCATGGCGAACGTGGTAAAATGAATTTCTTAAGGAGTAATATTATGAAAGAATTTGGCATATCTTGTTATATGCCTGCAAATGGTTGTAGCATAAAATTGGAAACAAGTCGAGCTCTAGAAGCTAAAATTAGTACTGATTTATTAAAATCACTCTTATCCTCTACATCTTTTACTGATACTACAAACTTCATTCGACCTATTAATTCAATCCCCATCAATGCTACGTTATTAATGCATTTTAATAACACAAACGCAAAGCAGAATCAATCTCCACCTACTATTGAAATAATCAAACCGACAGATTTAAAGGAAGAAAAGGAAAATAAACAAAAACGCCAGCTATTCTTTCAAGTTGAGAAATCATTTCAACTAACAAACTTACTATCAGACATAGCACATACAGAATCAACACCTGAGGATTTGGAACGAAGAGTATTAGATTTATTACAAATAACTATAACTAGAACAATTGGCCATCTATGTCCTATAGAACGTAAAACAACTAGTATTATTGCTCGAACTGTTTCATTATGGCTACTCAATTTACAATCTATTTGCATTAAATGGAGCTTTGAGGATGAAGATTTGGCGAGTTTTGTATTAGGTGCAGTGAATATAATACTACATAATCAACGGCCTATTTCTATTAATACTGTTTAAATACTGAATATACCATTCACAATACGGGAATGTCCCTATTTCATTTTAGTTGTAGATAAATAAATACTGTGCTTCCACTCTCAATTTACAGATTTTTTGAAAACACTGCCCTTTTATATATATATTTATATTTTTGTTTTTGTTTTTTTTTTGGCTATAGACTTGAAACGCTGAATGACTGGAAGCAAGATGACTACGAAACCACCATCTACAGACGCATTGCTACCATTTTCGACTTTATGTTTCGTGACATGCACGTCAAGTTAGCCGAGTAAGTAGAAATGAAAAAAAAAAAAAAAATGAAAGGAAACTGAGACTCATGATTTTTACTCTTTATGCTGTGTTAGTGGGGAGACAGCATGTGACCGCTCTAAACACGAACAACAATACAATGACATTGTTTTTGGCGCATCATCTACGGATCGTGAACTTTGTGGTCGGAAGATAGACCTATTAGTACGTTATGGCAGGGATACCAAAGACTTGGAATTATCAAGTAACGAGTTTAAGGAGCCCTCTGTTACGACTTCTAATGTCATCACCCAACAGTGCAAAAATCTTCGTGTCAACGATGCTATCCTCAATCACCTCCATGGACTGAACAAGAAGATCGATCCCCTCCTCGCAATGGACTGGATAGATAAGTCTTTTTTCTCACGACGCATCAACGATTTGAATAATCGATTCATAATTGATCACTTTTTTATACCTGGTTAGGCAGCACCGGCTATATCTATTGTTTAGTTGCTCATCATGGTGTATATGTTGCTAAGTTTATTGATATCCTGACAATCCCTACCTCTGTAAATGGCTTGCTTGAATTTAAGAATACTCTGCAGCTTCTCTTTGCTTATAAGGTGTTCACTTACCCCTTCCCCCAAAAAAGGAGTCATTGACTGACTGAAAACATCAAAGGATTTTATATTGCGAATAGGTATAATTGCCAAGCATTCCCTGGAGGAAAGACGAAAAGTAGATCGATTTTGGGAAGTTATCGATGTCGCTGTTACCACCCCTTCGCCCACCCTTCATCATGAAATTTTTTTTACACCAACTACGTACTTTATCAAGAGAACGAAAACAGAAAATAATGTTTAGCACACCTTTTGTCAAAATGATGTATATCTATTTTTTTTTATTACTTTGTCCAATAAACTGTTATTTTATTTTTTTTCGTCTCATGCTGTTTTTTTACATTGTCTTTATACTTTACATTTGGAAAGGCGGCAGGTTGGTCACAAAAATCCCGACATCCTTTTTTAAAAATCCTTTGTCCGTTTTGCAGGTGCAACACCTATCTCAAAATGTGTGACAAGTAATTACGGAAACACTGCACTGTAAACTGTTCTTCAATTAGATGAAAAAAAAAAAAGCCCATTGAGATGTAAAAAACGTACCCTTTGAAATTTATAAAACCGCCTTTTGAGAAGAGGATACAAACATCTACTTCTAACATGGCACTTGGGAAATTCATAGCTTCATGCTACAGATTATAATAAAGATGTATTTATATTTGGTTTTAGTAAGGTGATCCTTACTGAATACCACTTCATTAAGGTAATCTTCTTAGGTTATAGTAATGTTGGGTTGTGATTTTTTGAATGCCTCATACTATGTACAGCACCAAATAAAGAAATTGTGTTCTTTGTTCTCTGATTTTTTATAGCAAACTGAAGGTTAATTGCATAACATTAAGAACCAATAAAATCTTTCTAAAGATTTTTTATTTTGTAATCTGTATAGGATAAATGTAAATACTGATCTTTGAGACTTTTCTTTTATTCTTGTAAAAGAAGATATTAATTTTGTAAGGTTTGATATCAAAAAACTGTCAGATCAACTTTTTTTACACAAAACTTTTCATATTAAAAAATTTAATTTTTGTGTGCGCTAAGCAGTATGGGAGCTTTTACTTTAAGAGTTATTATGGGAAGAGAAGATGTTCCAATTGAATAATTTCCAAATTTTATCTAGTATTCCATAGACACTCTCCTTAAATATTTCAATAAAGAACCTTTATAAGCATTTTAACGTTTGACTAGAAATTGGTCAATCTATTCGTAAAAGGTGGATAATATATATTCAAAAAGCTGGGCAAATCAGCTTCAAATATCTGGCTAAATTAGCCTCACAAATGCGCAATTTTTCTCAAAAAAAAAAAAAAAAAAAAAAATGGGCAGTGTTTTCAAAAAATCTGTAAATTGAGAGTGGAAGCACAGTATAAAGATTTCTTCCTCCAGAAACTGTCCCCCTTGGTACAAAACTTGTAAAATGTTTACGTAACCCTGAATCTAGTATTTGTTGATATATCTTGCTTTTCCTTTTCCCTTCTCTTTCTTTTTTACCCTTTTGCCTATCAAAAGGTTTTTAGTATAATTTTAACCTTTCTCGAACTGACCCGGGCAATCCAATACGCCAGTATTATGCGCTCACATGGGTTTTTAAATTTTGTTATAAATTTTTTTTTTTGTTATAAATAAAACAATTCTTAATCGTCTAAAGATTTCTTCCTTTCTTTTTTCCCTTTTCCTTTATTTCTTAATAATAATTGACATATCTTCGTACAACATAAACATCAATCATTTCTTCCTTTTTTTTTGGTGAGCAAAAAGAAATAGAGATAAATAATGAATAAGGAAGATTAGCATAAATCAAGTTGCTTTTAATATGAAACTAATTAACTTAATTAAAATAAAAACGAGCAAAAGTACTTGAAATATATATATCCTATATCATCTGATAAATTATTAGTCCTTCTATTTTAAAGGTTAAAGTTATATAAAGTATTGCTTAGCATGTTTACTGCAGGCATTCTTCATATCCAAATGGCGTGAGTTTTTAGTGTATCTTATTAAATAAAAAGCATATTCTTTTTCAGGTACCCATTATTTAGCAGAAAAAAAAAAAGTAATTTATAATATTAAAAAAAAACAAAAAGATGGGGTGAGAATTTATTAACCAATCAGCTTGATTTCTTATACAATTATGTGAATTGAAGTTTATATATAACATTTACAAAAAATGGCCTGTTATGTGATGGTATCACCTAGCAACTATCTCCTAGAAACATGATTCTTCAACTTTATATATAAACTTTTTTTTTATCTCTTTTTAATATATGAAACTTTCTTAAAACCTTTATATTTTCTCTCTCTTTCTCTTTTTTTTTCTTCAAAAAAAATAAAAATAAAAATCTTATTTATAATAGAGTATGCTTCAAGAATTAACAGATTTAGATTTCGACACATATTTCGATGTCACTTCCAATAATCAACATTCTCAGACACCTAATAGTCATGATATACTTTATCATGGTGACCAGCAAACAAATAATAATCATCACACTTTAATGAATAATAACGAAAATCAGAATCGAAATCTGTATTATTCACAACAACAACAACAACAACAACAACAACAGACTAGTTTCGATTTCTTTAACTGGAATAATCTAAGTTCACAGTCTAACCTAGGTCGTTCTTCTTCAATGCAAATATCACCCATTAGTTCTCCTCAGTCTTCTTCAGATGGATATACATCTCACTCATTATCTCCTCAAATGGCAAATGGTTCACCTTTATATGCTTCATTTGATACAAGAAATGAACCCAATAAAACTTTAGAAGGCTTCTTTACAAAACGTAATTTATTTTCATCTGATCATAACTTACAAAACGTACCTGGTATAAATATCCCAACAACTCCTATTTCAGAAAATAATACAACTATACATCATGGAACGATAACAAATTTACCTTCTCCGCCTTTAGATAATAACCCATTATCAGGTGCTTATTCAGCTATTGATCAATGGGGACAACTAAAAGGTATTTTACAAATACATACTTTGTGTTAACTTACCAAGACTTCATTCTTATATATTTATTTATTCATTTAAAAAGAACAAAATAATAATAGTATCCATCCTTTAGATAAAAATACAGATCAACATACAACTAGAAATTGGAGAAAAGCGTCTGTTAGACATCAACAATTACATCAATCTATTCCAAATACTACTCTAGAATATACTCGAAATTTTACAGAACCAGGTAAACAACTCAAGAAAGTCGCTCATAATGCAATCGAAAGACGTTATCGAAACAATATTAATGACCGTATTCGAGAATTAAAAAATGTTGTACCAGCTTTATACAAAGCTCGAATCAAAGAAAGAGGGGACGATGATGACTCTAGTATTGATTCAGGTGAAGACGGTAATAATAATAATGAAGAAATTGTCGAAGGCGTAGAGGTAGCCAAGAAGCTTAATAAAGCAACTATTTTACGTAAAGCAACTGAATACATTAACCACTTGAAGCATACAAATGAAACAACTGAGCAAGAAAACATAATCCTTCAACAAATCATTGCACAAATGCCTGGTGGTCAAGACGTGTTGTCCCGTTTCTTGTGTCAAAAGAATGAATTCAAAAAATCTGAACAAGAACGACTTATTCGTGAACGTCGTGAAGCTCAAGAACGTGAAAAGTTAGAGAGACAACGTATCTTACGTGAACGTGCCGCTCAACGAGCAGCATTAGCTCAACTCTTACCAAAAACAGAAAGAAGACCCTATCAACGAAGACAGTCTTCTAAAAATAGCAGAAAATCGCAACAATCGCCTACTACTGAAGATAACAATGGGAATAAAATGTTTATGGCTGCCTTTTTATGTATTGTCTTTTTTACTGCTCCTTCCTCTTCAGATAAGCTGAATCTTCCTCACCATGTCAATAATCAGAGTAGTAATACAATCACACGTACATTAGATACTGCCACTTCCTTCTCTTCTTCCGATTTTTGGTAAATCTATTTCCCGTTTATTATCTAAAATAATTATCCATTATTAACATCATCTTTTTTTTTTTTTTTTTTTTTTTTTTTTTTATAGGTATTATGCTCGTTATGCATTCTATACATTCGGTATTATCTACATTTGCCTTATCCCTATTTTCCTTCGTTGGCTACGTCCACGTCCAATTAATCGTTCTAAAAGGTGTCTTACGCATCACCATTATGCGAGTGAAGTTCCTACAGCTTGGAGTCAACTTTATACAAACTTGATTGCTATTGTTAATAAATCCACTATTGTGAAACCTATGACGACTCATACTACTCTTTTAGAAATTTTATCAATGCTATATGATATTATCATTTATAGTCTTTCCTTACTCACCCCTCGTTTTCTATTGACTATTTTCCATAAAAACGCAAAGCCTGTAGGTTGTCCTGAGGAATTAGCTTATATCGGTGCCTGGATTCGTTTAAATGAGGTTGAATGTTTAGGTGGTATGTATTTAATTATTTATTTATTTTTTATTTTTTGAATTTGTGCATTATCAGCTATAATTATTAATCATGAACACAAAAAAAAAAAAACTTTCTTATTAGCTAATCCCGATATAACACGCCTTGGTTTGTTACATTCTTGTGTTGGTATGCTCTCACAATTACACAAAATGAAGCGAGATGAAAGACATGTTATTTACTGCGAAGCAAATACAATGGCACGTGTATACGCTACTACAGCTATGCAATTGGAACTTTGTTTACCTCAATTTATCTCTACTTATATTACATCCTTTTGTTGGAAACGTGTGATCTCAGCAATGAACCAACAACAACAACAACAACAACATGTGAAAAAAGAAGATATAAGCAAGCCATCAAAGACTTCATCCTATCAACTAATTACAAACGAATGGCTCACTTCACCGTGCCATGATCAAGTACGCTATATCCTACAAGTTCGCAATGGCTTTATTACCGCATCAGGTCATGATATGATTGATAGTGCTTGTCGAAATACTTTTTATTCCTTTGTACTTCCTTATATCACCTCTCCTCTTGATCTAGTTCTCTATTGGCAACAATTAAGTGAACTCGAACAATGTTGGCATTCTTATTTGAATGGAACAAGACCTGTATTTTCTGAAAAGCAATTGAATCACGTTCTTCTTGTTTCTGCTACCACGACTGCTCCTGCTCATATGCTTCAATGGTGGATCCGAGTAGGTCTAGTACTAGAATCACTTAGTAACAGTCAAGACTCTCTGGATGTTCTTGCCGAGTATACCCGAACCCAAGCCATCAGTCATCCATCCTCTAATCTTTTACGCCGTCATCAGTCCATGATTCTTTATCTCTTAGAGGCCACGACTGCCTTAAGAAAGCATTCTCAGATTGAAGAAGTACCCCAGTTTCTACAATCCGCCATGAATGATCGATCTGCCTCCCTTGAATGTATCAATCAAATCGCCTCTATTACAAAGAATGATAACTTGGAAGCAAGCGTACTCACCCTTTCGACCTTGGCAGTTCAATTGAGAACACTAAAGGCACTTATTATTCATCAACAAACAACCAGTGCTGATAAGAATAACGATAAGGATTTGCTTGCCATTCAAGCATCCCGCTATATCGCTGAATTAAGGGATCAAATTATGCAAGATATGGAATCACCTTGTATTAAATCATCTCTGTCAGTTAAATGCAAGAAACATATTCAATCTTATATCGCACAAGCAGATGATACCCTCAGTCTTTAAAGTCTCATATTATTTATAATACGGAAAACTAACTAACAAAAAAAAAAGTGTGCCATTGCTATTATTATCATTATTACTATTATTACTACTACTACTACTACTATTATTATTATTATTACTATTCTTATTCACTCATTTCTTATATTATGTATTTTTATTTATTTATCCAATCATTATATTTTATATAGAAAGCAAAATCTATCAATCTTTTGTAATTTTCTTCATATCTATTATTATACGCATAGAATATATATATTTTTTTTAATTCAGAATATATTACGTTATTCATTATAATACGATAATACTTGATATCGTATGATTTTATATGTAAGAAATTATACTACGTGTATTTTTTTTAAGAAAAAAAGTAACGTTACATACTTTTTTTTTTTTTTTTTTTTTTTTTTTGTTTCCTTTAAAACCTTTTCATAATGAGGCTTTACTAACATTTATTTATAAACATTATCAAATGTAAACTTTAGATAATAAATTGTTATTGTAAAAAGAATGTCATCATTTCTCTCTTCCTCCTCCGTGTTATTATTCACTTATATTAGTGAAAAAGAGAGTCAAAGACATTTATTAAATAGAAAATAAGGCTTTAGTAACTTGCTAATTGTATTTTTTTTTCTTTTCTTTTTTCTTAAAAAAAAAAAGGGAGGGGGGAGGGGGAAAATCATAGATCCCTACTATGTATAAACTCTTTTTATTTTTAAAGAGTTCTACACATAGTCGTCTCAAAATAGAATCCAAATAAAAGAAATATTTATTTGTTATAGGCGAGAGCTTGTAATAATTTCATCGCGGAATTTCATAGTGATACGAAAAAAAAATAACAAGATACTACTTTCAATTCTGTCTAAAATACATGCATATAATTTCAGGAACACTTGTTTGTATAGATTTTTTTTTAAAAAAAAGGGAGAGTTTATTATGGATACGGTTTAACTATTTTTTATATTTGACTTGAATCTCTTTATATTTCTTCTTCTATTATCAGATTTAGAAAAGTAATGTATACTATTGTTGATATATATATGTATATTCTGAAAAGAGCAACTACAAATAGTGATTTAACCAAATAAAAGCTCAAATAGCATTAAAAAGAAGTGACTATATGATATATTGATAACCCAAATTATTACGAAGGTTTTCCTATAATTTGGGTCAATTGAGTGCTATACCATTAACTATTCTCTTTTCTTTTCTTCTGCTAACAATAGACACCTAGTCTATCAATCTCTTAACTGTTATCCAAGATTTCATAATAATAATCTTGTTACAAGAGTTAAAAGTAGTAGTTGAGCGTTGTTTTTACAATTGTTAATAATTCTATTGGTAGATAGAGGCCTTATTTTTTTTTATAGCAGCTGCTTTAACAATTGTTTGTGTGTGTTTTTTTTTCTAACCAGTGAAACATGAAGCTAGATAAATAACTACATTCAAAATCAATAAATATACCTTATTTGAACATATACACGCCTAAAATTATCCCTTTTTTTTTTAACTAACAATAATGATGTTCTCCCTTAAAATCAAGCCTAACTTTCCAATTGTGTATCAAAAAAAAATATTCAACTTTATGTTTATTTAGCATTTGAGATAAGCTTTTATTAGAGAGAGAGAGGGAAAAAAAAGGGACTAAAACGAAACAGAGTATTAGTTTAAGTATTTCGTAAAGAAGACGAAATAAGTACGCGAATTAGAAAAAAAAAAAAGCCTGGCAGTATAGTATAAACGCGTCACTAATATTTTGTATTATAGAACAATGTCTCTATACAATTTCGGTAAAAACAAAGAACCGATCCTTGGTAAATCTTTTTTTTTTTTTCTTTTTTGTTTCACTTGCCTCTAGGAAAAAAATGAAAAATGAAAAAAAATAGAAAGTATATTGTATAATAAAGTCAATATTTTTATATTAAATAAAGTATCAAATTTTATAATCTTATTTACGTAAAGTAGTTATTTGTCTCAACATATTGAAAAAAAAAAAGAAACTCAATAATAATCTTTATGTAGTTAGGCTAAATTTTAATTTAGTTTCTGGAAAAAAAAAAACACTTAATACTTCTAAAACAACCGAAATATAAATGCAAATTTCGTTCAAAATTGAGAGTTTTTTCTTTTTTTTTTCTTAATAACTACTTTTAAATATAAATTATTCGTAATCATGTCTCGTCCCCAAGAAGATGGTATCATTCGTTTCGGGTAAAAAAAAACAATATTACACGATAATAAGATAAGGAATTAATTATATTTTTTGCTTCATTTTTTTTTTCTCTTCAAATAAGTGATCATATTTCCTTGAAACACGTCTTTACAGGTCGTTACCTTACTTCCAGAGCTGACCAATTCTATGAATCTGGTTCTAACCAGCAAAAGGTAACTTTTTAAAAGAAAAGTAAAGAAAAAAAAAAGGGAGAGAGAGGGAGGGAGGAAAAGTAAGAATCTTGTCCCTTATAACCATTTGGGTATATTTGATAGGTTTTCACAATTGAAGATTATCCTGGAGAGGATGGCACATTTATTGTTATCCCTCCCAAGGTTACTGAAGAAGAACCTGGTTATGAGGTTGGTTTTGAGGATGAGATTCGTCTCAAGCACGTCCCTACTCGTGCCAATTTGCATTCTCACGACATAATAAGCCCTGTTAGTGGCCAACAAGAGGTCTCTTGTTTCGGAAATGATGAATATTCCGATGAAGGTGATGTTTGGAAAGTTCTCCAATATGATGAAGATGATGAACAATACGATGACTTCTGGCGTGTTGGACAACCTGTCGTCCTTCAACATGTTGCTACTGGTAAACTTCTTCATTCTCATGATATTGCTTTAGCTGATGGTGAAAATGAAGTCACTGGTTTCGATGGTCGTGATGATAATGACAAGTGGGCTGTTTCCTTTGATTAAACATATAACCCTTCTATATATATATATATATATATGTATATATATACAAATATCCCCGACAAAAAAAAAGAAAAAAAAGAAAATTAATATAATAAATCATTTGTAACTATATTGATTTTAATATATAAGATGAAAGAGACTACATGAAGAAGAAGCTTTGTAAGATAACATACTCTTATTACTTTTTTTTGTATTTTTTTTAAAAGTCCTACTACTACTACTAGCAGTAGTAGACATTTAGGTAACATAATATTTTCTCACCAAAAAAAAAAAAAAAAAAAAAAAAAAAACTTATATATTTATTTTACAGATTGTAATATGTGTATGCATAACTCGATTATACCATGTTTTGTTCATGTATTATACATTTATTTAATACATCATAAGCCATAATCATCATCATAATGACTACAAATAATATACCTACAACATTGACATACATGATGTATTTTACAATAACCCATTTTACTAACCTAACAACAGCCTATTTTGACATTATCATGTTACATGTAAATTAAAAGGTTTAACAAAGCATACCCAATAACACATTATTTAAGGGTAAATAAAGTTATAATATCTATATGTAATTATGATAAAAAGTGAATGTAAATTATATATCTTTGTAGTTAGTAGTAGTTAAAAATTAAATAAATAAAGCATACAAGCTAAATAAATTTCATAATCGAGGGCGTAGTTATTATATATTTGTAGGTCCCCATTTTAGCCATCGCAAGGATAGCAACGGAATAATACAAATGGTTTTGTAACAAAAAAGGAAAGCCAAACTAAATCGGTCTTTGGAATCTCTATTTTATTTTATTTATTTTTTTTTTGTACCTGGTATGACTTCCAATAAGAATAAGCTTTAGAAGAAAAAAGCAAGACAAGAAAAAAAAATGGCTCTTTGTATTTCTCGCTTTTCTTGATTTATTTACTTTTTTTTCTTTAAAAAAAAAAAAGAAAGAGGAAGAGAGAGTGAAGGAGAAAGAGATCACAAGAAATACCTACAAATCAATTTTTCGAAAAATCTAATTTCTTTTTTTTAAAAAAAAAAAAAAAAAAAAAGATGCAAAATCAAAATGACATTTCAGAAAGAATTACAAATGCACGAAGAGAAGCTGAACTATTAAAGGAAAGAATAAAGCAAAGAAAAGAAGCTTTATCAGATACATCATGTAATACTATAATCTTGTGTATTTTAAGTTTTTCTTATATTTATACATCATCACTTGTATAGTAAAAGAAATGGCGAAAGGCGTTGAGCCATTAGCTCGAGTAATGATGAAAGTACGAAGAAATTTAAAAGGACATCTGGCAAAGATCTATGCCATGCAATGGTCATCTGATAGTCAACATCTTGTCTCTGCATCACAAGATGGTAAACTTATTATTTGGAATGCTTATACAACTCATAAAATCCACGCTATCCCACTTCGTTCTTCTTGGGTTATGACAGCTGCTTATTCGCCTTCTGGTAATTTTGTCGCATCTGGAGGTCTTGATAATACTTGTTCAATTTATAATATTAAACATAGGGATAATAATGTGGCATCAAGTCGACCTGCCCGCGAATTAGCAGCTCATGTCGGTTATATAAGTTGTTGTCGATTTATAGATGATCGGCGTATTTTAACAAGTTCTGGTGACATGACTTGTCTCCTCTGGGATATTGATGCAGGCGTCAAGACACATGAGTTTGCTGATCACCTGGGTGATGTGATGAGTCTTTCTATTAATCCGAATGATCCTAATATGTTTGTTTCCGGGGCTTGTGATTTTACTGCTAAAATTTGGGATATTAGAACAAGACGATGTGTACAAACTTTTAATGGACATGAAAATGATATTAACTCAGTACAGTAAGTCAATGGTTATCTCTCTCTCTCTCCTTTTAAATATATATATATTTATTAATTTATTTACATTTATTGTGTAGATTCTTTCCTAGTGGAGCAGCTATTGGAACAGGTTCTGATGATGGAAGCTGTCGTTTATTTGATCTTCGAGCAGATCGTGAATTGAATTGTTATACAGAAAAAGATATACACCATGGAATAACATCGGTTGCTTTCTCAGCTTCGGGAAGATTATTATTTGCGGGCTATGATAATTTTAATTGTCAAGTTTGGGATACTTTAAGGAGTGAGCGTGTGGGTATTTTGACAGGTCATGAAAATAGAGTGTCTTGTCTAGGTGTATCAAATGATGGAATGGCTCTATGTACTGGTAGTTGGGATAGTTATTTAAAAATATGGGCATGATATATACACATATGTATTTTTGTATACCTTTTTTATTCATTTTTATTTTATAACCTTTTGCGGCTTTGCGGAAAGAGAAAAAAAAATAAATTAAATGGATTTACCTTTCACTTTACAAACATATTATATTATGTTATCGATTCTTTCTCCTCCCCTTCACTTTTTTTTTTTCTTCAATGTTGAAAAAAGTTTCTTTTTTTTTTTTGTTATAATATTAGTATGTTTTTATTTTATAATAGATAATGATATAGTTACAATTAGGAAGAATAAAACAATATCATACATGTACAAGGTTTCGCCAAATATACTTTTGTAACGTTCAAGAATGCGACACAGATTTGTTTTCATTGCTGTCAAATGAATTAAACACATTATTATGTATTCAGTAAGTGATTTCATCCGGTCAGGTTTGCTTCTAGTAAGAAGTTTATTCACATCATTTTATTTATTATTTCCAGACTAGTCTTATTCCTTTCATTAATATATATGTGAAATTAATCATAGTGCGTTATTGGTCGAGAATGGTCATAGTAATACAAAGTGTCTCTTAAAAATCGTATACATACATACATACATATATGAAAGCTTGGCTATAAATCAGCTTCTTAATCAAACTGGAATATAGTTTTGATAGTTAATTTATTTAATTGATCCATTATCTACATATAGCAAATAAACAGAAAACTTTAATCACTTTATTTTTATTTTAAAAGAGGAACAAACCAAAAATAGTTTCTAAATTTATCTTGATGCTAATAAAGGATCTTAAGAAAACATATATTTCTCAATTTCGTTCTATTTTCCAATTATAAACTCAACTCGTGCGTTAAATATCACAAACATATCTATGTTCAACAATGTCAGCAGAAGATTTGGAAGATAGCTAGCAATTGAGAGATGCACATGTTTAATTAATTGAAACTAAATCATTTTACACTGCACTCACTTACCGAATTGTGCAAACTTGATTTAGATATTGAGTTGTGTATTTTCCCTGGAGAGAAATCAGTCAGGAAGGGAAAGAGAAATAATGATATTCTGGGAATCATGAAAGAGTACTCCTCCATCGTAAAATTTATTGGTATTATGAAAAGTACAAAGTAAACGAGTAAGTACTATTTCAATGCTAAAATTATGTTCATTTATAGTTTCTTTTAAAGACAAATCAGAAATAATAGCTACCTTCTTCTCCATATGTAACTTCTGTTCTCTGTCAAAGATTCATTATTCTTTATTTTAAATCTGTTGATTCTCCAAAAGCCTTAGTTTTACAGAATGCCTCTACTTTGTCTGTCTGTTAGTCAGCTCTCTATATAATCTTATGCATAAAAGGAGCTATTCAATCTTTTCTTCTTCTCCTCCTCAAGATTCTAGCACCTAACTAGTGAGATAGTTGTCTTTGTAGTAGTACGAATATTACAGTTACTGTGTTTTTTTTTTCATTTCCCTTCAATTCTCATACATTTTTCCTTTTTAATGTATAAAATTTTTTTCTCCAGAACTAGTCTGACTAATACAACATAACAAAAAGTTGCTATATGCTTATTGATCTTTATCATATCATGAATAAAACCTTGTACTTTAATCGTATTCTAAATTACAAAATGACACTATTATGTGCAAAAAGAAAAATGTAGTACATACGTAACTTTCTTCTAATATATCTAGTAATAACAATTTTTATGAACTCTCGTTTATCTCTCACAAAAAAAAAAAAAAAAAAAAAAAAGAGTATTGGCAAGGAATAGGCTCATTATGTTAAACAGACCTTAAGGTGAAATAGAAAATAATTATTATAACTACTATTGCTTTTTATTGATACAGTTCATATAAATGCATACACTTATATTAGAAAAGAGAGTTTATCATAAAGATATATGGTTTATATTTTAATATTCAATATCTTCTAAAGCTGGTTTAGGACACATCATGCTGGAAAATGAAATTGATTGATATAAAACTTGTTCAATGTAGAGATATGCTTAATATGTGTCTATTGTGGTAATGATATCGTTTATTATTATCTATCATTTATATCATGATTGATAAGCTTATATAATATAATGTTCAATACTTACTACAAGTAAACGATATTACACGATTAAGTTTACCCTAATTAGAATACTTATATATATAGCATTTAACTAAAAATAATATTATCGTCAGTATCAGATCACTAACAACTATTGCTTGTGATTTTATCAGATTAAACTATCTGTGTCAAGTCATGGTGCCTGAATAAACAAAATATATTAAATAATATTGTATGCCGGTGTTTAATTTAGCTGAATCAAGGTTGTATCTTAGATGCCAAATAAAGATTGGTTACTATCTTTTCCCTTGGATATAAAAAACCTTTGATAAAAAATGAATAATTCTTACATGTATAGATTTGAGATTTAAGTGACCAATCAGATTAATTTATCTTTTTGCGAAGCAATGTCACAAATCAGTTTAGCGTTTTTTTTTTCATTATCGAAGCTTTATTTTATTTTGTTTTATTTTATTTTTTCATCAATTGTATAAACTTAATTTTGAAAATGTCTTTAGCTCGTGTTCGTAAGTTCAAAGTAGTAGAAAATTAAACGAGATATTTATGTCTTATTTATATGTTCTTTTGCAGATACTGATAATGCTCCTAAGGCTGTTGGTCCTTATTGTAAGTTTTTATTTATAAACTAGTTAATTACATTTGCTGACAATTTAACAATTGTTGTATAGCACAAGCCATTAAGGTCAACGGTTTTGTCTATACTTCTGGTCAAGTTGCTATTGACCCTACTACTGGTAAATAATAAAAACATGATAATTTGATCTATATAATAACACTATACAATACATTAGGCAAGCTTATTGAAGGTGATATTAAGGAACAAACTAAGCAAGTTTTCAGTAACCTTAGCGAAGTCCTTAAGGCTGCTGGTTCTAGTCTCGAAAAGGTTATTAAGACTACCGTTTTCCTTAAGGATATGAACAATTTTGCTGCCATGAATGAAGTTTATGCTAGTGTAAGTTTTTTTTTTTTTTTTTTAAAAAAAAAGAAAAAAGAAAACGCGTGTTTCTATTATTTATTACTTACTCATATATGTTTTAAATAGTACTTTACAACTCAACTTCCTGCTCGTTCTACTATTGAAATTGCTCGTCTTCCTTTAGATGCTGCTGTTGAAATTGAATGTGTTGCTTTGACTGATTAATTTTTTTTCGTTTTTTTTTATTACTACTAAAAGGTGTATTACAATGCAAAATAAAACAAAAAAAAAAAAAAAAAAAAAAAAGCATGTACATAATAATTGTATCTGCCATTAACGTTTATATTTATTTACATGATATTACATTTTGTATCTTTCTTTTTTCCCTGAATTTCATCTAAATCATTTAACCTTTTTTGAGCATCTTTGCCAATAGAACCACCAGCAGTAGCGGATTTCTCTAGCCAATGACGAGCTTCGTTTAAATCTACTTTTACACCTCGACCTTCTGTATACATACCAGCTAAATTAATTTGAGCTAATTGAAATCCTTGCATAGCTGCCATACGAAAGAATTCAGCAGCATTAAAATAATTAACTTCTACACCATGTCCTTTCAAGAAACGTAATCCTACGTTATATTGAGCTTCTGCCATTCCCTTAACAGCCGCTTTTTGAAAATACTTGAATGCTTTTGCTTGATCAGGCTGTCGGTTATCTTCATCAGCTAAGCCAGAAGAATAATACACTCCTAACATGAAATTACATTGAGGGTTACCTGCTTGTGCTCCCTTTTTAAAATAGTCGATAGCCTTTTTATGATCCTGATGTACACCATATCCTAAACGATACATACGACCAAGCTCAGTATACGCTTTATCGAGACCTGATTTCCCTGCTAATTCATATAGTTGAATGGCAGAATTGATAAGATTAGGCTGAGTACGTATCAAGATGGCAGCCAAGTTCATTTGTGCATAAGGATGTCCTCTCTTTGCTAATTCTGACATGATCTTGATACCCTCTTCTTCATTTTTAGGAGTGCCCTGATAGCCTCGATAAATCATGTTTGCATAACTAAATGCTCCTCGATCGTCCCCCTTTTCCATAGCAAATTTATAAAGCTGAAGTGCAAGTGGAGCACCATCTAAAATCAATTTTTTGTTAATTCTTTTTTTTTTTGTCTATTATACTATATACTTGTCACCTTACGCTTCGAGCTTCTTAATAAAATGTTACCAAATGCTGTCAATTCATCTACTTTATTATTTACCACTGTTCATATATACATATACATGTATATGTTTGTATAAAAATAGCTTAGTAACAAGTTTTATTTTGTGCATATATTACATGTTAAAAGCCTTTCTGATTCATTCTTATTATTTCTTATATTATCTAGTAAGACATTCACTACTTCTTTTTGTGTTTTAATAGGTAATGTCGTTTGCTTATGTTTTAATGTTAATTGTAATAAATCATCATCTGGCAATAGATCTATAATAAAAAGCTTAATCTTTTTTTTCCCTTTTTCCTTAACTTCAGTATACTATCTAACCTTTTACTGTCAATTTAGTTAACAGTTCTTTTGGTGATATTTCTGTCTTTTCCGTCGCTAATTTCTTATCGCTTTTTTTTTTAAAAAAAAAAAAAAAAAAAAAAAAAAAAAAGAAAAGAAGATTAACTAACTATAATTATGCAAGTGATCATACATACATTGTGTTATTTAGAAACGGTTCAAAAATGCCACCCATGGAAGTTTCAATTTTTTTTACACGATTAGCATAGTATCTTTTTCGAATAATAATATTGTTATATCTATGTCTTGTAATAAAAACAGTGCCAATTCGTTGAATGGTTTTTTTACTTGACATTTTTTTTTCCAAAAAAAAAAAAAAAAAAAAATAAAATAAAATAAAAAAGGGAAGATAAATTATGTAAGCAATATCTTTCACATGATTTACTACTATTGCTGGGCCCCCTCCCCTCCCAAATTAGTTAATTAATGGGGGAAATAATAATAAAAACTCGAACCATTAACGTTATTACGTAATAAAGATATATTTATATTATCTTTCATGACCTTCACTGCTTACTTTGTAAATTATAAAAGCGTTATGCTAAATAAAGTGCTACTATATTATTATATGGCATTTTATATACGAAGCTTTGTATTCAGTTATAATCTTTATTATATAAATCTCTTTATATATTTACATGTAGATATAAAAAGGAGATATTTTAATTCTCTTTGCTAATATTAGTATAACGTATGACTTGTAAATGAATCTTGAAAAGGCATTATACATTATTATATAGTACAAATTCAATTATGTATACATTTATAGGTTTAATATAAAATAAAGCTATCTTTATCTATTGATCCCAAACCTGCTTATCATTTCCAGTCCCAGATAACAGTCAGGCAGTAATAATATAGAACAAGTTGAAGGTGTGTATGTATCTTTAGAGATTCTAATTTTATTATATAGATTTCAATTTAAAATGAAAAATAAGGAACTTGCTTGAACAAATACATGGCTTAGAAACTGTTTTTAGTATCTAATTTTGCTTAAAAAAAAAAGGAAGGAGTATCTATATATTTAATAATATAGAATCTTACAAAGGATAAAGTCTATAAGAAATATGCATATTTACTCTTTAAGTTTATTTAATTATATAGATAGATTAAGTTGATAGCAACACAAGAAATAAGTACCAATATTAAAGAATTAGATACACATGCAATAAAGAATATGCAGCATGTTTATAATACTTTAGTACCAGTTATACATGCATGCATAGCATATAGTAAATAATTCATATCATGTATAACTTTTGTATGCAACTGTACAATTAATAACTATTGCCAATTATCAAGGAAGTGTGTTGAGTGTATCAAAAAGGATATAATTTTATGCGGAAAGTAGCTCAAGACAAAATACAAGAAGAAGATAGCTTTTTTATTATTATTATAAAAAAGATAGATCAAGCAACAAATATGTTTATTACCTCAGAATTTTATTAAGTTGATGTTGTCTCACAAATAAAACATTTCTTTTTTTTTTTTTTTTGTTTTCCCTTTTGTTTTTCATTTATTTTTTTTTCTTGTTATATAATGCGACTTGTTAAAGGAAATATAGACCAATCACTCGTAATAGTTGGTGCAATAATCTTAATATTAGACTTTTGGATTATCTACGATGCTATTATCTCAACTCGATCTATAGCTTATAAAATGGCTTGTACAATTGTCATATCTTTATTTCCATTTGTTGGCTTACTTTTGTATTTACCAATAACATTTTTATTCTCTTGACCACAAACAAACAAACAAGCAAGAACTAGCTGCATATCATTATTATAATAATAATACTTTCTACATTATAGCTCTTAATTGAACCAGATCATTTAGTAATCTATTACGCAATAAACATACGATTATTTTATTGATATTATACATATACTCTAAATATGAAAGAAAAAAAAATGATAAATTGTGCTTGTGTACATGGAATAAAGGATAAAAAAAAATGAAAATAACAGGAAAATAACAGACTTAAATAATTTTAAGCTTTGTTAGCACCACGGAATCCACCACGACCGCCACGACCGCCACGACTGCCACGGAATCCACCACGGAATCCACCACGACCACCACGGCCGCTCTTGTTACGAGCAACACGTTCACGATCATTACTATCTGAAAAGTCGGTACGAAGAGGGCGACCATTGACTTCAACACCATTCATACCCTTTACAGCGGCTTCAGCTTGTTCAGGTGTTTCAAATGATACATAAGCAATACCCTTTAATGCACCTGTCTCTCTATTATATGGTAATCTGATATCACCAACAATAGTACCAAACTTTTCAAAGTGTTCCTTAAGTGCATTACGATGAGCTTCTTCATCATAATCATGATTCAAGTTGGCAACAAAAACCTTATTAGAACGTGGACTGTAATTTTCATCCTTATTACGACGACGGTCATTACCATCAGCACTATCACAACGAATAGAACGGCCCATAAATTCGGTTTCGGACAACTTCAAAGCGGCTTCCTTACCTTCCTTAGTAGCAAAATCGATATGACAGAAGCCCTTATTCTTATTAGTAGCATTATTATCCATTCTTAATCTGACTTCAACAATTTCACCACAGGATTCAAAATGCTTTTTAATATCTTCTTCGGTTGCTTCGTATTTCAAACCACCGACAAAAATGGTGTATTTTTCGTCTGTCTTGGCTGCCTTTGAAGCAGGAGCTGCTTCACTTTCACTTTCGGCCTTTCTCTTTTGACCCTTTTCTTCAGCTTCTTCCATCTTGGTATCTTCGTCTTCCTCGTCAGAGGATTCGGATTCGGATTCGGAAGAGCTGTCAGAAGAACTGTCGGAAGAACTGTCAGAGGAGCTTTCATCCTTCTTGGTTTCTTGAGATGATTCTTCCTTCTTTTCTTCCTCTTCATCAGAAGAGGATTCGGAGTCAGAGGAGCTTTCAGAAGATGATTTTTCTTTCTTGTCTTCTTCTTCATCAGAAGAGGATTCGGAGTCAGATTCAGAGGAGGATTCAGATGAGGAAGAACTGTCAGAGGAACTTTCGTCCTTCTTGGTTTCGTCAGAGGATGTTCCCTTCTTTTCTTCTTCTTCTTCTTCTTCATCGGAAGAGGAATCAGAAGAGGAATCAGAAGAGGAATCAGAAGAAGATTCGGAAGAAGATTCGGATTCAGAGGAGGAAGAAGAGGAGGATTCAGATTTAGATGATTCTTCCTTCTTTGTTTCTTCTTCTTCTTCTTCATCGGAAGAGGAATCTGAGGAATCAGAAGAATCAGAGGATGAAGAATCAGAGCTGCTACTAGAAGAACTAGCTTCCTTTTCGGCTTGTTTCTTAGTAACCTTGGTTTGCTTTTCAGCTTGCTTCTTGGTAACCTTGGTTTCCTTTTGAGCTGTCTTCTTTTGAGCCTTATTAGATCCCATTATATGCGTATATTGAATAATAAAAATATAAATATATTAAACAAAAAAGAAAATTGAAAGGCGTCTCCCCTCTTTCTTTCTTTTTTTTTTTTCTGTGAAAAAAAAAATGTGACGATTTAACTTTTAAAGAAGGCAAAAAGGAAAAGCAGCCATTAAGTGTACACCTTTTTTTTTGCGAAAGCCACTGAAATAAACATCCAATAAAATTCGAGAATTATACACTAAAAAAAAATGGAAAGAAGGTTATCGCTGCATAATAATTTTTTTTTTCTAAAAAGTATTATCATATGTAAACATACATCATTAAATAGCTTAGATTTTTCCAGGACACTAAAGGGGCATAATTATATATTTATTAAAGACATCTGTGAGTGTAGTATGTGTAAAATAGTTACATCCCTTTAAAAAGAAAGAAAGTGTTAGAAATCACTATCAGGTGATTTTAATACATTATTCTCGAGATTTGTAACGCTATAAACTATGATCAAATCTTTTTGTTTTAGTATTTTAAACCTTACATATTTCAAAGCTTGAATAACTTGTTTTATTACGTATGAGTTATCTTGTTCAACAGCGTAAATAACCCTCTTTATAGCTATACCATTTACGCCATATAACTTAGTTATGCAGCATTCATCACAACCAGGTTCCAATATACAATAGAATTCCCCCATACATTAATCCAGGTCAAGAACCATGAATAATTATTTTCATTAAGAAGAGAGCATTATTAAGAGGTATGTTTATTATACCACCTTTAACAAAATTTATGCATTTATTTAAACCATATTTGGTACAAGAATAGACCTTACAGCGTTGAATCTGATAATCATTATTATTGATACAGTAATATGAGTTCTCTTAGATCTTAACAATTTCCCTAAAATATCACACCAGTATCCTAGTAATATTTTTTTTCTTCTTGGTTCATTATCTATTATAGAATATCAACTTCTTGGTCAGAATAACGAGTATCATCTTCCCTGGTTTATTTTTCGGCCAGTTATTTGTACAATCCTTAAAGAACCTGATTACCTTTTTTTTTTTTGCCACGAGGATATATCCTCACTATTATCGCAATCTACTCAACACTTCTTTAATTGGATTCTCCTTTTCCTTCCTATCAACAGTAATGTCATAGCTATACTTGACTTTTTTTATTTTTATTTTTGTTTAAAGGTAGTAATAATGTTCCACAGACAAAATGTATAAATCAATCAGTAATAAATACACAAAAATAATTAATTTGTTACTCCCATTATTATCCTTTTTGTTCTCCTTTCTTTTTTTCAAATGAGATCCAAATATCTAATTCAAATTCTTCATCTATGGAATGCAGTTATAGCACTGATAATCTTTGGACTATTAGTTGGCGTATCTTCATTCATCAAATGGTTTATAAATCTTGGCTCATCAATTGCAGGTTTCGGTAAATGCTAACTGAGGAGATCAAAAAAAAAAATTTTTTTTTCTAAAGCCTAATAATAATTATTATTATTTTATTATTTTAGGTGGTTTTACAACATTTGCTTATCCAGCAACCTTTGTATTTATGTTTATTCCGACCATTTCAGCTATCATTTATAGTTTGATATTAGTCTTCGATTCGAGTCCACAGTATAGAGCTTGGTTGCCATCCAAAACAATGCAGGGTACTATTATTTTCTTTACAGTCATTACGTTTTTGTCTGCATTACTACCAGTATTACCAAATATTGATATTATGACTGACAGATCAAGTATTGAATGTCTTTGGACTAACTATATGCAATGGACAACCATTTATAATAATCCTATTGCATTTCCTTGGGTCACAGGAATGGAGAAAGCTTGTTCATTATTCAAGATAGCAGATATCTTTGCCTGGATTTTATGGATAGGCTGGCTAGCTCAATCTGTATTATATTTACGTGCTGCTCATTATGCAAAGTTTTTCATTAGACAATAATGAAAAAAAAAACGCTATATGTATATAATAATAGTTATTAGAAATAGAGAATTGTGAGGGGTTTTTTATTTTTTTATTTTATTTTATTTTAATATGTATATCCTTTATTTTACCAAACAGACTTAGAAATAAGACTAGTAAGTATCAGATCATATTATATTTATCATAGAAATTAGATAGTAAACTTCAGTCTTTGGAAAATGGATAAACTTATGATCCTTCCTTTCCCTAAATAGATAATGTAATTGACATACTGTTGATATCCTATTGTTAAAATATTCTTTGTGTTTCGCTAGTAGTAAGAATATAGTGGTTTGGGATACTACCAAGCTCTCCCTAAAAAAAAAAAAAAAGAAAGAAAATAATAATGATAATAATTAACTATTAACTAAGACCTAAACCAGGCATTATAGAAAACCAAAGCCAGAGCGATTTTAAAGTATTTCTGTTATTTAATATATATTTCTCAAGTATGTTGTATTCGACATTTGTGAGTTATAAAAGTTAAAGAAGCTTAATCATATATATATAAAATAAATTGTACATTTGGGAGTAGACCACACAGTACGTGATTGCATACTCCTAATAACTTGAATTCATTAAGTGTCATTATAATTGAATCACCCAAAGTCTCTCTCTCTCTCTCTCTCTGCAATTTTTTGATAGAAAATATCAATTATACAATTATGTTACAAGCCTTCTAATTATTATTATTAAATTTTTGTATCATATGCTTGCACCTAATACAATAAACATTTTTTTTTCCTTTTTGTATGCTATTTGCTGGATTTAGCTATATTCTATTCATTGATATCACAAACAGAGTTTTTTTTTTTCCTTTTTTAAAAATAGATATGCTTATTCATTATGGAAAATATCAAATTTTTAAAGCAAAATGTCGACAGAAGCACCTAAAAAACCATAATATCATTCGAGACTTCAGCCAGCAAACCCTGAAATTAAGGTAGAGTTTTAATCAGGAAAAAAAATAAATAATAAGGTTGAAGATACAAGCTTTTATAATAACCATAACTAACAATAAGGTAAATCTATATCTTTAACTGTATAAATGGATGAAACACCCATTGTAATATAGCAACTACTATCAAGAGCTTTTCACGTTGTAATTGCGATTATGGCTCTGAAACTTATAGACTTTATTCTTGTTATGGGAGAAATAACTTCAATTGCCTTTTTTTTTCTTTCTATCCAATAATATTTTAAGATAACTGTTTGTACAAGTAGCAACTGAACTATTATAAATATGACTTTTTTTTTCTTCCATTACAATTTTCTTACGTAAACAAACATATTATTATGCCTTCCTATGTTACTGATGCTAATCTTTCAAGTACTGAATTAGCATTTTGTGGTGCTACTGCAGGCGTCATTTCAAGGTAAAGAAATAAAAAAAAAGGGCTTTTAGAAATTAAATATATTTACAACAAAAATAAGGGTCGTCATTGCACCACTTGATGTTGTAAAGATTCGAATGCAACTACAAACGCATCGTACACATTTTAGTTTTAATGCACCAAAAAAACATCAACTTACTTCTAAAATAAAATACTCAAATACAATTCAAGCACTTAAAACAATATTAAAAGAAGAGGGTATAAGAGTATGTACATGCATAAAATAGTAGTAGTTTTTTTTTTTTTTTTTTTTTTTCTGTTTATCCCACATTAAAAAAAAGTAAAGGGATTATATAAAGGAAATATGCCAGCAGAATACCTTTATTTATCTTATAATGCAGTTGAATTTTGGGCTTATAAAGAATTAGAACAAAGAATAGAGAAAATAGATAAGGAAGGCCGACTACTGTCACATCCATTAAAGACATTTAGTAGTGGTATGATTGCCGGATGTATGGCTACAACCGCTACTTATCCTTTTGATTTGCTAAGGACCCGATTTGCTGCTGCTACTTCTGTTCGAGGGTCAGGAAAGGTTGAATATGAAGAACAGAAATAAATAAAAGACGCCAATTCTCATTATAATATTCATAGGATTATACAACAGTGGCACGAGCAATAGTTGATATTTATGAAAAAGAAGGTATACATGGTTTTTATAGAGGATTATGGCCTGCAATTATTCAAATCATGCCATATATGGGACTACTGTTTTCAAGTTATGATTTATTTGCAAAAGGATTTAAAAAACTAAGGGTAAATTTATAAGAAGAAGTAGATGAAAGATGATAACGTTTTAATCTAGGATGAACAAGTTCTATCAGCAAGTTATAAACCAACACACGATATGATTAGTGGAGCTTTATCTGGCTTATTCAGTAAAACAATGGTTTATCCATTTGATTTGGTTCGAAAACGAATGCAAATGGAAGGAACAATAAGAAAATCATGGTTAACGTGTATAAAAACGGTTGTTAAACAAGAAGGATATAGAAGTTTATATAAAGGCCTTATTCCATCCCTTGTTAAAGTAGGGCCTGCAAATGCTGTTACTTTTATGGTATTTGAAGAAACTAAAGATATTTTATTATGGCTTAAAAAAAAGTGATTTATAGCAACGCCTTTTTTTTTTTTTTTTTTTTTTTTCTTTTTCTTTTTCTTTTTTCGTTATATTTGTAATACCAAAATAATACAAAAAAAGGGGATACACATGCTCCATCTTATTTTTTGTTTCCCTTCCTTGCCTTTTTTTTGTTTTTTCTCCTCTCTTTATTTTTTTCTCTTATTTTATATTTCCCTTTTCTTTTGATATATATAAAACGATTAAATATACGATTTCCCCTCCCCGCTTTTCTCTTGGTCTATTTTAATTAACGTAAACAGTTACTTTTTATTTTAATATGAGAGATGCAAAATAAAAACATGAATTTACTTTTTAATATTCTCTAATTTAGTGAATATAAACAAGCAAAACTGTTATTATTCTATAGTCTGATTGAAACCATATAAACAACACATATATATTTATATCAAGGCAATTCATTTTTTTTAAAAAAAAAAGAGAGAAAAAAATGACGGTAATATGTATATTAGTAGATTTTTAAGATTTTTTTTTTCCTCATTTTTTTTTTTTTTTTTTTTTTATAAGATTTCTGAGTTGGAAGCTAAAATTGAACATAGTCGTACTATGCGAGATAAATTTATTCAAATGAGGCCTTTATTAAAGGATAAAAATGTAATATCTGATTGTGAAACTCAAATCAAAGAATATCAAAAATATATTGATTATTTCACCGAGGAATTACATCGTTTAGAAAGTAAACAAAATGAAAGTTCCCCTGGTTCATTTTTACCAGAACAACATGCATCATTCTCGAAAAATATGGACCCATATCAACAGCTAAATCCTCCTAGGACAAGCTCTATGGCTAATAATACAACCGAACCTATTACTGCCATAGTGGCTCAATCAAAGAAGAAAAAATATTCAAACTTGGGTAAATAAGAATGGACCAAAACCGGTCTTATGTTTTGTTTATTTTTTACTTACTTTGAATGCATAAACATGTATATAGATTTATTAATGTCAGAGACTCCTTATAATAAGCCTAAAGTGTCTCTTAAATTACACGAATTGGAATATAAATTGGATGTTGAAAAAACTGTTCTAAAAGGTATTAGAGGCATGTTCGAAGTCATGGAACGTGACCCTTCCACCAACAGTAGAAGTCGTACTGAATTACAAGATAAAATGCTTGAAAGTCAAGAAAAATTAACTTTATTAAATTCTGCTTTAAGAAAATACAAAACTTTATATATTGGTGAAGGTGGAGATGAAGATGATTATGGTAAGTCATAAAAGGAAAAGAAAAAGAGAATAAGAAAGAAAAAAAAAATTCATACATGTTTATAATAGAATTAGAAACACCACCTTCAGCTCGTCTACCTCCTGGTTTTCGTAGACCAGTCACAGGCAAACTTCAAATAGAAATTTTAGAGGCAACAGAATTGGCTCATGCACCTACTCGGATGATTCGTTCCCCTACAACAATTGTTGTTGTCAAAATTGATAATCAAATCGTCTTTCGCTCAAGGCCCGCTCGTAACAGCGATAATAAATGGAATGAACTATGTGAAACACATGTTAATAAAGCCTCTGAAATTGAAATCAGCATTTACGATCAATCACCTGAAAAGTCTTTACCAATCGGCTTTTTTTGGTTAAAGATCACAGATATTACTGAGGGACTTCGTAAACGAAAAATGCCACAATGGATGCTGGCTGAAGAAGCCCAGCAAAAGAAGCTTCAAGAAGTGAAAGATGATTTCGTATCTCTATCTCAGGAGGAAGAAGATAAGATGAGACAACAACTGAATACGGCTACAATAGCTCCACAACAGAATACTGAAAGTGGTATTGAAGCCTGGTTTGATGTCGAGCCAGTGGGTAAATTGGCTCTTCGGTTAAACTTTGTTCGTACAGAAGGAAATCGTCGTCCAATGGATAAATTAGGTCGTGCTGGTGCTGTTCGTCAACGTCGTGAAGAAGTGGTTGAAGTAAACGGTCATCAATTTGTAGAAAAGAGATTCTACAATGTTATGAAGTGCGCACTTTGTCAGGAATTTTTTGTTAATAGTGGCTTTCAATGTGAAGATTGTGAATACACTTGTCATAAGAAATGCTCTAGTAAAGTCGTTACTAAGTGCTTAGCAAATTCTAAAGATAATGTAAGTAGAGTTACTATAAAAAAAAAAAGGTGGCAGTTTTAACATATTGTTTTCCTCACCTACTTTGTTATTTATGTATGCAATATAGGATTCTGATGAAGATAAATTGAATCATAAAATTCCTCATCGTTTCGAACCTATTACAAATATTGGCGCTAATTGGTGCTGTCATTGTGGTTATATGTTGCCATTGGGCTCACGTGGGTCTAAAAAATGTTCAGAATGCAGTGTAACCGCTCATAACCAATGTGAACATTATGTACCAGATTTCTGTGGCCTTAGTATGGAGATGGCAAATCAAATGCTTGCAGAAATTAAAGCTGCAGCAAAACGTAAGACGACTGGTTCAGAATCAAACAAATCATCGAGTAGTCATCGTATTTCTAATACTAATAAGGAGGCGCCTCTTCCTGCTTTACCAACTCAACATTCACCTAGTTTAGATAATGATAATAGCGAAGGGCTTAGTTCTCAGTTCTCTTCATCAGTGACCCTTGTTTCTTCTCCTCAAAAGAGTAGTAGTAGCCCTGTTACTCCTCAAACATCTCCTTCTGTACATCATATGCTACAACAACAACAACAACAACAACAACAACAACAACAGCAAACACCTTATTATCCTCCTTCTATGACTATGCCTCAGCCACCTAGAATATATCCACAACAACAACAACAACAACAACAGCAACAACAAAGACCTCCTCCTGTTTTACCACAACATCAATCCCCTTATATTAACCCAAATTTAAGTGTTGATTATAGACACCAGCAACAACAGCCTATGTATTATCATCATCAACAACCTTCCCCACCTATCATGAGGCCACCCCATTCTCCTTACAATAATGGTCCCTATCCAGCGAATAACATGATGATGGGAAGACCTCAACCTAATCCTGCCTATAATCCTAATTATCATCTTTATCAACAGCAGCAGCAACAACAACAACAACAACCATTGATACAAAAACAGCCCAGTATGATTCAACAGCAACAAAGACCTAAAAAAGTTGCTTTAGATAATTTTAGTTTCCTAGCTGTTCTTGGTAAAGGTAACTTTGGCAAAGTCATGTTAGCTGAAGAAAAACATGATAAAAAATTATATGCTATCAAAATGTTAAAAAAGAGATTTATTATTGATAATGATGAAATTGAAAGGTATTGGATATAATAGAAATATATATTTGTCATATAGCGTATAACTTTTTTTTTTTTTTTTTTTTTTTTTTTTTGCATAGTGTTCGTTCTGAAAAACGTGTCTTTCAAGCAGCAAACCGTGAACGCCATCCTTTCTTGATTAACCTACACTCAACCTTCCAAACCGAAACTCGTGTTTATTTTGTAATGGAGTACGTAAGTGGTGGTGACCTTATGTGGCACATTCAACGCGGTCAATTTTCGGAACGAAGAGCCAAATTTTATGCATGTGAAGTCCTGTTAGCACTTGAATATTTTCATAGTCAAAACATTATTTATCGAGACTTAAAGCTAGATAATATCATGTTAGGTCTGGATGGTCATATCAAGATGGCAGATTATGGTCTTTGTAAGGAAAATATGGGTTATGGAAAGACGACAGGTACCTTTTGTGGTACACCTGAATTTATGGCACCTGAAATTTTGCGTGAGCAAAGTTATGGGCGTGCAGTTGATTGGTGGGCCTTTGGCGTTCTTGTGTATGAAATGCTACTTGGTCAATCTCCCTTCCGTGGCGAAGATGAAGATGAAATCTTTGATGCCATCTTAGAGGACGATATATTGTATCCTATTAATATGTCCAGTGATTCTATCTCCATCTGTCAACAGTTATTGCAACGTGAACCCACACAAAGATTAGGTGCAGGTCCTGATGATGCTATCTCTATTAAACGACATCCATTCTTTAGAGGTGTCAATTGGGAAGATATGCTAGCTAAAAGAGTTCCACCTCCATTTTATCCTTCCATCTCAAATCGCTTGGATACGTCGAATTTTGATGAGGAGTTTACGAATGAGACACCTGCTTTGACGCCCATTGATTCTAACCTGACGCGTGTTGAACAACAAGAATTCCAAGCATTTTCTTATGTTGCTGATTGGGCCATGTGTTAGCATGTATCGATCTTTATATATATATGTATGTGTGTGTGTGTGTAGTAATATATAATAAATGGAAATAATAGTAATAGTAATAGTAATAGTAATAGTAATAGTAATAGTAATAGTAATAGTAATAGTAATAGTAATAGTAATAGCAGCAGCAGTAGTAGTAGCAAATCTATTTCTATCATCAGTATTTGTACATTTTATTGTAGTAAAGGTAGTTCCCCCCTTTTTTTTTTCTTTCTTATTATGCTTCTTGCCCATTATATGATCGTTTTTTCCACTCGTATTCAAATCGAAAAAGAACCCAGACCCATCTTCGAACAATCTCTGTGATATCAATACAGAGAGGATGTATATGATAGAAATAGGAGCTAATTTTCAATGATCTAAAACATCCATTCAAGAGAATAGCCAAAAGATACCACATAGGATTAGAGAAATAAAGATCTTTACGAATACGAAAAATGAGAACACGTTGATGCATATCTATTTGTATTAATCCCCAATCCATAACCAAATCCCAAATGAAAGCAAAGGATGCATTCGTCATTGCAAAAAGAAGCCTTTTACATACATACATATATAGATATATTAATCTCTTTTCCTTTCCTTTTCTCTTCTTCTTTTTTTTCCCCCTCCTCCTCCTCCTCCTCCTCAAACAGGAAGATAGGTAGGAAAGGTAAAATAAAAGAATACTATGTATACATACATACATATATGTATAGTTATATTTATATTTGTACCATAAACAAGCTTCATCTCTTTCTAAATGATGATTGTAATGTTTCGGTTTCATATGATGATTTAAAAATATAACAAGTATGGAAGAAGCATACTTGAAAGCATTTACAAGTTGATGTTTATTCTGCTGTTTTTGAGAAAAATAATAATCATTTAAACACTGCTTTAAACGGATCAAACATGGAAGACTACAACAACAAGAAATAAAATAATCAGCCAAAAAAAAAATCCCATAATGAATAGAGTCGTAGATGGGGTCTATACCTGTTTACAAAAGGAACATAATATAAATAAGATGTTGCATTGAACAATTGTATCCATTGTACATAAAAGATTTCAGTCAAGATACTTGAAAAACTAATTAAAATATCTGCTACAAGTATATCAAAAAAATAAATCTGAGAGTAATGTAATTTAAAAAATAATCGACGCAAACACCTTAATAAGAGTAAAGATTCATTTTGACAAGGTCCGAGGATTACTAGTATCATCGTTATAATGTAACATGAGATAACAGAAGAAGAACCTATTGCTGGATATAGTACGACATCATAATAAATCATCATAGGTTCTAATAGAATGATATGACAGATAATGATAGTCGTTAATAATATCGCAAAAAGTAATAACGGTCGAAGTGGCTGATATTTTAGTGTAGAAGAATGATGATGATAAAGAACTAGACTAATATCGATCTTTTGCAAGTTTAGAATGTTTAAAACAGCTATCCAACCCCAAATACCGAAACAGATAACGATTAAAGGAAAATAGATCTCTGGTAAAGAAAACATCACTTTATTATTATTATTACTATTATTCAAGATTACTTCTAGCATGATGATATTCTGCTAACAATCTTGTATTTTGATCTATTTTTAAAAGGAAAAGACATGAAAGAAAGAAAGAAAAGTATATATGTTGCTACAGAACGTTTTATTCAAATAATTCTTTTACAAGACAGGATCAAAATTTATAAACATATCTACACAAATAAACACTCTAATTGTTTTGCATACTTAATACAAACTGATGCATACAATCAGCCTGTCTTTTGTGTTACTCTTGGCTGTTGAAAAAAAAAACCCCCCAGTTCCTCTTTTATATGTAACAGGTACATTCTTTACTCAATACATTAATCTACTTTAATATTATATAATGTGAATAATGAGAGTATAGCTGCTATATATCATTTGGCGGAGTTACCAAAGTACCTTTTTTTTTTTCCTTCTCCCGCCCCCCACAACACCCCTAGCATTCCCCCCATTATATTCACTACCAAGAATTGACATTCATTTCACAATTCCATTGCCTGCCCATCTTCCTTCTTTCTTTACTTTTTGTTGTTGCTGTTGTTTTATTTAATTTCATTTATTATGCTACATATTTCAAGAAGAGCTTTTTCAACATGTCGTTCATTATTTCATGAAAATCCTTTAGTAAGCTAATGTCCATTACAAAGATCAAAAGTAGTAAAAAAAGATCTATCCATGAGCATCCTTAACAAATAACCTTTTTTTTTTTTGTAGGGATTACCTCGACATGCATCAGCACCTACCATTCCTAGAGCACAACGAGGTTTACCAAAGAAAATGCCCATTCCTGGTGTAAAACAGGTCATTGTTGTTGCTTCAGGAAAAGGAGGTGTTGGTAAATCAACAACAGCAGGTAAAAAAAAAAAAAAAAAAAAAAAAAAAAAAAAAAAAAAAAAAAAAAAAAAAAAAGACTGACACATTCTATGGCTATATTCATTATTGTTTGATATTAGTCAATATTGCTTTGGCAGCTGCTGGAATGAAACAGAAAGTGGGTATTTTAGATGCAGACATTTTTGGACCATCAATACCTAAATTAATGAATTTAAAAGGAGAGCCTGAATTAACAGAAAAAGGTTTGTGCGCCTGCATATATTAGCATAACATATCCACACACACACACAAAAGGAAGAAGGAGGGATTTTTAATTCATTTTTTTTTTTTTTAGGTGATCGTTTAATACCTTTAACTAATTATGGAGTAAAATGTATGTCTATGGGCTTCTTAGTAGATCAAGAAGCCCCAGTTGTATGGAGAGGTTTAATGGTCATGAAGGCACTTCAACAACTATTACATCAAGTGGATTGGGGATATTTAGATTTATTGGTAATTGATATGCCTCCTGGAACAGGTGATGTTCAGCTAACTATTAGCCAACAAGTCATTGTAAATGGTAATATTCAAGTAAAAGCTTGTTAAAAAGTTTTAATCTATTCATATTCTCTACTTCACAACGATAGGTGCTGTCATTGTCTCTACACCTCAAGATATTGCATTGATTGATGCGGTAAAAGGAGTAAATATGTTCAAGAAAGTGAATGTGCCAGTAAAGTATTTTCATTATCATTTATTTGATATGTTAAAATAACCCAACATTTTTTTTTTTTTTTTTTTTTTTTTTTTTTAGATTCTTGGTATGGTGCAAAATATGTCGTTATTTATTTGTCCAAACTGCAACCATGAATCCCATATATTCGGTCATGATGGTGCTGCAAGAATGGCCGAAGATTTTAATGTTCCCTTATTGGGGGAAGTGCCACTTCATGCAGATATTTGTCAATTATCCGATTCCGGTAAACCTATTGTTATATCACAGCCAAATAGTCCATTTTCTAGTCATTATCGTTCTATTACTACAAATATACTCGACCGGTTATGTTGTTCGAATATGTAAGTTTATTATTTTAATAAGACAAACAAATAAATAAAAAAAAAAAAAAAGAGAGAGAAAGAAAATAAATATAAAAATTATTGCTGTTCATTATTAAGAAGTATAGTTGTCTTTAATATCCTTCCATTGTTTCTAATAAATGAAAATGAGATTTAAAAAAAAAATAATTAATGAGTTAACCTAATAGCAATGTAAACATGGCAAATACTTACTCCTTTGTTGACATTATCCCAGACTTTACTTGTAATTGAGTCAAAGCCAACTTCAAAGGCGATGGCACCAACAAAGATGGTGGTAATGAACATGGAGTTCCTTTTGAAGAAGGTATTGTAAATTGTACGAGTAAAACCAGAAGCAGCTGCAGAGGGCATATTTATTTGATAAAGAGGAAGAGAGTAGGAGAGAGAGAGAAATTAAGGAATAAAAGTCAAAGTCATTTTTTTTTTTGTATACAATTAACAAACAGGGGATTTTTTTTTTAGGTTAGCTGAGAGAGGAACAATTATATGTGGGGGGGTATGACGTCGAAAAAAAAAAAGGGTAACCTTTATTTATTAAAAATATAATATGCAAATAAAGAAATGTAAAAGTTTCTAATCATGAACATTAATAATGCTATAACGTCTTTTATACTTGGTCATATTTTGCTGTTGTTCTTCACTACCTCCTTCGAGTCCATCTGCTCCCATAATAACCCATTGTACTTGCCCATGCCTTAGACTTTCGCTATAATCGCAAGGAAAATGATCATTCAAGAAGAAGGGAAACAAGATACGAAATAGAATACGGATTCTATTTTCTCTAGGTAGTCTACGAATAACATAGCGATTTAACAAACCTGATAAATGTAAAAAAGAAATAGGTCGGACAGGGACAGGCTCATTTGTGTAAGGGTTAGGCGGGTAAATAGTTATATTAAAAGCGGAATCAATATATACGAGTGATCCAGGTGGAGTACTATTTGTTGAAGAAGAAATCAGTTATAATTAGGTTGTATATACACATATAGATAAATGGCTTACTAGTAATCCCAAAAGTTAAGGAGACGAGGAACAACATCATTATTATAAACATGATGAAATATTTTACTTGTCATATGCGGACTGAATACCTTTGAGAACTCTGCATCTCCAATTTTAGGCTGTCCATATGTATAAAGACCTGCAAAATAATCCAAAAGGGGGCTTTTGGTTTGTAGCATTTTTGCTAAAAAAACTAATATACACATATAAATATACAACTCGCACTAGATTTGTTACTATTCTCAGGTTCCCTTACTTGTTCCGAGTGCACCACCTAATGAATGCCCTGTAATAAATAAACGTTTTTTTTTCGGTTTGTCTGCTTTCTCTTGTGATAATAATCCTGACATTCTTCTTTTATTCCTCTTGTTGTTATTGTTATCTTCATACAAGTGGATTAAATTCAAAATATGCTCTTCAGCCAATGCATACATACTATTCGTTCGAATGTCTGTATCGGGACCTACCCAACTATGATCGATCGGCTCTTTAACGTGATAAAACAAGTTAGTCGTTAAAAACTTGAGAATTTTAACTATTGCTTGAATAGTAGACATAATGGTACGATAGATGGATGTGTTTGTGAGCTCAATACGTAAGATAGGTCCTTCTTGTCCTATTTTATTGTTGGTGGCAATATCAGTTGATGATAACGATTTTCGTTTTTTCAGAACAGATGATGTTTTCTTGGTCATAGGTTCACCCATGGCTTTCCAGAAGCCTTTGTGAACTCTGCCCATAGGACCCCAACTTGATTTTACTGATGCCATGCTCATGGTAATGTTTGTTAAATAGTTTTGAATATTTAATGGATTTGTTCTATATAGATAGACATATATCTATATTAATATATTTATATTTTTCTTTTTGTATTTATTATTTAGTCGTATTTATACCCTCTAAATACAAGTAGAATATCATCTTCTTTTTCTGCAATGAATGCACATATATTCTTATACGCAATGGGTCGAAATGTGTTTTCAACGTCAAATCCAGCTTTCTTTAGTTCATATTTAATCACTTCAACATCTTCATAAACAAGCTTGCTTGCTACGGAAAGGGTATAGGCTAAAGGAACCGAATATTTAGGTCTTTTCATAAGTGATGTTAATGCACCTGACATCCCGTTCTCTTCCTTCATTCTTATTTGTTTACGTTGCTTGAATAGTTCACTGTTTTCTAAATGTCTTGTTCTCGGGATAGTGTCATCAAAAAATTCAATACGGGGATCCATAGCGCAGGTGATAGCTATAGGAAAAAGTCCGTCATAAATGATGTACCTCCCTATCCCTCACTCTCTCAGTCGCACACACACACACACACACACACACTCTCTCTCTCTCTCTCTCTCTCGCTTTAAAAAAAAATAAATGGCAGTAATTCACTTACAATAGGTTCTTTTTGAGGGATGTCTACCAATAAAGAGTCCAAATACAATACGTATCAATTGATCGCTCATTAATAATATGACAAAGCTTAAAAAGAATCCAATTCTGATGATCAACGAAAATAAGGGCCCTAGAATGATTGTCTTCGATAAGAACCGAGCCATTGGTGCTAAGGATTGACTGATATTAGCTAAGGTTGATAATACCAGTGGTGTACCATGTTTTACTGTCTTGTAGCTTAAGAAAATAAAGGTTGATATACCCATACTGATGATAGATAAAGCAAACAAGAAAGAACTAAGGACAGTAAGTTGATGCTTGAAGGCATAAATGGCGACTAATGCTGGGATGGAGGAAATGGCAAAAGCAATTGCAAAATATATTCGGTTTCTACCTCTTGCCATTATTATCTATTAAATTCATTAACAAAAATAAAATAAAAACTAAAGAAGTAAATAGAGTGGCTATATTAGAGAGGAAATTAAATTAAAATAAAATAAAGTAAAATCATGTAGTGTGAGAAGTATTGCAGAAATTTACCTTTTATAGAAAAAAAATTTTTTTTTTCCCTTTTTCTTTTTGGGGTTTTCGTTTTTAATACGTTTTTGATAATGAATACTGAAGAATATGAAGAAGAGGTATAGGATCATCGCTTTCTTGTTTTATCTCTCTTTCTTTTTTTTTTTTTGAAGGTGCAAAACTTTTAAACTAATGTGAGTGTTCTATTTTTTTTTCTTTTATTCTGAAGTAGATAAGCTATGTAGAATTTGATTTGCATTCAGCAATTTCAAATGAGTATGTAGAGGCGGTTTCTCATGAAGGAGGATGCTCTATAATTGTAAAGAAAAAAAAAAAAAAAAGGAAAAAAAAATGCAACTTGTATAGATATTTAATCGACTTGATTAGGGTTTAGAAGAAGGAAGACCCTATTTACAAATTGGTGAATTTATTTTTCAAGGCAATGTTGATGAGTCAATTGGGACTCATTTATTATTTGAAATTAATGAAAAAACAGAAGATCAAACTGGGTTACTTCCTTTGTTAACTTCAATGCGGGTAGAAGATGGTCAAAAACAGCAAAGATATACAGTTAGATACGCTTGCTCAACCGAAAAATTAGTTACATTCGATAATGTGAGAGTTAAAGAAAATTCTTCAGAAAATCAAGAAAATAATAACTCAACGTTTAAAAAGATACAACTAAACAAACAACCAGCTACTATTGAAGATAATTATTTATTAACTTTATTTAGAGAAAACAAAGAAATGGAACAAAACCGATTAGAGAATGAATAAAATAAAAACTTTTCTATTTGTCATTACAATGAATGGAAATATAGGAATCATTTGTATGTTTATCTTTATTTTATTTATTACGATTTTTAATTCTTTTTTTTTTTCATTTGTGTTATGTATAATATAATAAATATAAAGAATGAAACCCACAAAATTGCATATAATACCATCGGTTAATACGAAGATTAATCCTCTGCATTCTATGCACCCATTTTAGTGTGTTATAGGTAGTCTTCAATTGCTTGACGATTTCAATGTTTCATAGATAGATACCGAAGTACCCAATCAATCACATGAACGCTTTTAGTACAATTGTTATATAATTGCGTTGTGAAGAAAAAAAAAAAAAAAAAAACCGAAAAAATGGATCCTCTCATGGCTTATTTATACTTTTTTACTTGAAAATTTTTTTAATAGTCACTTTTAAATCGGTAAATTAAACTTAAAATTCAGATAGTTTGATAAATTTGTTGAAGCGAATAGTTTTCCTATCATAAAATAGTAGTGTTGAGTTTTAGATAGCCTTAGTTGATTAAAAGAATGCATGTATATAGTTTAATGAGTATTTTGAGAATAAAAGCTAATACTTTACCCGTAAAAAAAAAAAAAAGCATCACTATTTTCTATGGTAACAAAATGTTTTTTATTTATTTATCTATGGTATTGTGACTACTATTGTTGCCATAGTTATAAGCTTGATGGTCTTCTGTTGCTATTTCATATATTTCTTGCTGCAAAATGGTTATTTGTAGTTTATTATCTTAGACAATTCTTTAATTATTACCAAAAAGATATCACAAGTCTTTTCTTTTGTGTTATTGAATATATATATTACTGTAGTATACTATATAAACTTTTAAAGCTCTATCTATGTTAATTATTCGTGTATTTGCCTCAACTTTGATCAGTAAGTAGCCAAATCTGGTGCCACCAATTTGATTTATAATACTTGTTTTAATAAAATGTTAAAGAGTAAGCATATAGTCCAAATACTCATTAGAGCAGCAGGCAAATAACATGGTCATCTTTTATCATTATTAAAAGGATAACATATTTAATAATATTAGTATGCTCCTTTGAACTCTTTTTTTTTTCTATTTTTCCCTCTTAACTATTTACTCTACACCTTCGAATATAATGTGGGGTCTATCCATGATGAAGGGATAATAATAAAAATTATTTATTAAAAAAGGTATATAATTATATTAATAGGAAGAGAAAGAAAAAAAGAAGGAGGGTAAAGAATAATATATTATTACTATGTATGTGTATGTCTACTTTTTTTTTTTGATTATCATTATTACTATGCGTGTATATATAGAATGTATATAGTTAATTATAACATGCCGGAATCCCTTAACGCATTCTGTAATAATGTTTCTTTCACCGCTGCAAATACAAATCGAATCTAAAAAAAAAAAAAAAAAAAATTAGTATGTGTAACCCATAGTAATAAATTAATTAACTTACATTAGATGTGTCTGTAGCTTGTGTAAGACTATAACATAATAACAATTATGTAAGACATTCATAATAATGCAAAAGAAAAAAAATATACATATTTATACATGTATATGCATATATACTATTTAAACTTACTGAGGGTAAATATTCAGCTTATTTCGATTACATTGTAAAAAACGCCAAAGGATATATTTAGCAGCTTTATTAGCATCACTACCACCTCCATAATCAGGAAAATAATTTTCAAGCGGTGAACTAACGATTTTAACTTTGAATACATCCACTTTGTTTAAAAATAACATGATTGAAGAATGAATAAACCATCTACTATTTACAATTGATTCAAATAATGCTAAGCTTTCCAACATACGATTCTAATCATGTATATAAATAAATTAAAGTCATCTATAGACAATATTCATATTTCTACCTGATTTGATTCTTCTAATAACACTTGGTCATATTCACTTAAAGCAACACAAAAAATAATAGATGTTACAGAATCAAAACAATGAATCCATTTCTTCCTTTCTGATCTCTGTCCACCTACATCAAACATACTATAAAAAAGGAGAGGAAATGAATAAATAATAGAACGAAAGAGCGAGTGATGATTTTTTTTTTTTACTGTATAAATAAACCGCCTAATTGAAATTGTATTTCAGTAATTCCCGTTGTTTTTAGTCTTGCCCGCAAGACATCTTGTTCATTAGGTACATAATTTGCTTGGCCAATTCTATCTAAATTTTCAAAAAAACTAAATAGACGAAAAATAAATTAATTTTTTTTTTATGCATTCTAATTTATGAATGAAACGGCTACTAACTAAGTTGCGGAGTCCATTAAATAAAAATTTGGCTCTCTTTTCTGTAGGCATGAAATAACAACATGGTCTTTCCATAGTAATTTAGAGAAAGCGATAATCTCAGGGCTTATTTGACTCTTAGGGTTCCCGGATACTCTATAAGATAATATTCGATCTATATTTTCCTAAATAAAAAAAAAATCAATTCAATCCATATAAATTACAAAAACTGTATTTTACACATTATTACATTTAATTCTGGGCTTTCAAACGTTAAACCTGCTTCTGTTAATGCTTGTACAATAGTTTGTGCGGATTCAACTATATTTCGATAAACTGTTGTACGCCAAGTAAATAATTCGTCTTGAGAATAACCATTCAAATTGATGATTTTCATTTGCTTAAGAATGGTTGATTTACCCGATTCACCACTACCTAGAAACCAAAAAAAAAAAAAATATTAATGTACGTGCCCATTAGAATCAATGAATTTATATGCTTTTCTTAAAACCTAATAAAAGAATCTTGCATTCTTTATCTCTGACGCTTTTTTCTTTTTCAATTAATTTATCAATTTCATTACTTCTTTGATATTCCTGGTTATCTTCTTCTGAAGAATGACATAAACCCATGTTTTTTTTTGCTAGAATTTATCTATCAAGAAAGTAAACTTATAAACACATATAACAGTTAAAAAGAAATAGTGTCGTCTTATTTCTCTATGAAGAATTGAACAAAAAAAAAAAAAAAGAGAGAGAGAGAGCGACTTGTTTTTTTCTGTTTAAACAAGAAAAGGGAAATTGAATAATAATAATAATTATAAAAAAAGAATTTTTAAATATTATTATTTTCTATTTTTCTTTTGATGTACAAGCAAGACATATTACATTCCATATATACTATTTGCGGTCATTAAAATATTAAAAGTAGCCAGCCAGAAAAGAAAAAAAAAAAAAAAAGAGACACCAGACAAATGAATGATGTGATGTAACATTGACCCTTTTGTTGTGTTATTATTAAAATAAAGGAGTGCATGATAAACATTGACATTTATCTAAAAAAAAAAAAAATTCATAATAGTGAAAGAATGATATTCCCAAAATTCGGTAATTTAATTCGTATACAAGATAAGCATATCAATTGAAAGAAACATCTTCTTTACAAGTAGAATATTTGGAAGAAATACTTTTAGACTATTTTAAAAAATAGTATAATATAATCTTATTTTCCCTGTGTTTTTTTGTTTTGTTTTGTTTATTATGTAGTAGTTTTCATTGTTATAAATCATAGAAATTCTTAATTTAAGCGACCAAAATAGAAATGTTCTTATATAAGGTACTGTTACAAATTAAAAAAAAAAAAAAAAAAAATACACATATGAAACATGTTGTCTCATATCATTGTGACTTTTTATTAAAATAGTATTAGACATAGACAACTCTTAATTATACGCAAATTTTCTCTCTGTTTTGCTCCTTTTTTTTTTTCGTCAAATATGGAATCAATAGCAACTACTGTAAATCTTCCATCTCAATTTAGATCTAAAAGACAATTTAAAATTTGGCAAAAGCAACAAAAAGAAAATGCGGAAAAACGATTGAACCGAGCTTTGTATGCAAATCAATCTCCCTTTCGTTATGCTGAACGTATTTATAAATCACGTTTACTTACTGAAGAGCAAAAAAATGAAATTGTTGACTTTAATTATATCAGTCAAAACAGTGACCAAGTGAATGAAAATTTAGTTCATGTAAAGTTAAAGCATGATTTAAGAGAGCTTTCTCCTCTTTTTGGCTCAATAGATGATGATGGCTGGAAAGATCGATCCCATCAAGCTTATGTCTTGAAGAATGTGCCAGGTATATATATATTATCTATGTATGTGTAAGGGAGAGAGGGAGCTTTTTTTTTTTTGTACAAAGTTGATTTATTCTTCTATTTCATTTTTTTTATTACAGGTCTTATAGTTATACCTAACGCCTTTACACCCAGTATACAACGTCGCTTAATTAAACAATGTTTAAGAGATTACGCTAAGCCTCCTCATACGTCCAATTTAAATGGTCACTATCATGTTCCTCAAGATGGTATATGGCCACTTTATGAAAGAGAAAAAAGAGGTGAACTTGTACCTGGTGATCCAGATTATTATGTGCCTATTAAACCTATTTTAGACAACGAGCAAGGAACTGATATTTATTCTTCTCCTTCTATTGATGAAACAACAATTAGTAATAGTAATGATGATGATGATGCCAAGTCAACTGTTAGTAGCATGTATTCTTCAATTAATTCAAATACAAAATCTTTACTCTTGGGTCCAACATCCTTGCTGAAAAAGCAACGTTGGGTGACATTAGGATATCAATATCATTGGGGAACAAAGAAATATGATTTAAATAATCCAGTTCCTATTCCAGATGAAATTGCTGAAATTATGAAAGCAATTGTTACAGCTACTGAAGACATTGGTTATACTGATAATGATGACTTGAATACAAACTGGAAGAATCAATATAAAGGATGTGACTTTAAACCAGAAGCAGGCATTATCAATTATTACCAACTGCAATCAACGTTAATGGGTCATGTTGACCAAAGCGAAATCAACATGGAGGCCCCTTTAATTTCTATGAGTTTAGGTCATTCTTGTATATATTTGATTGGTGGAAATACACGAGATGTAAAGCCTATTCCTTTACGTCTACATAGTGGTGATGTTATTATCATGACTGCTATTGCTAGAAGAGCGTACCATGGTATGATGATGATGATGATGATGATGTTCTAATGTGTATATACTTATTTTTTTGTTTACTTTTATATATAGGTGTTCCTCGAATATTAGATGGCACTTTACCAGATTATTTATCACCTGAAGGGCATTATGAAGATTCGCCTGATTGGAAGATTTACGGTGATTACATGACAACAACAAGAATTAATTTAAATATTAGACAAGTCTTTTCATCAAAAGAATAAATAATTATGTAATAATAATGTACTGTTAGATAAAAAAATATGAGTCAGTCTTGATCATTCATGCTATTCGTATCATATAATTCATACTCAGTTAACCGGTCTTAATGCCTTAAAACCGAGGATTGACTATAACAAGTATAAAAGATACATCAGTCTTCTTTATCCTAATATTATTTTCAAAAATAAGAAAGCATAATACTAGATTTTAATCACGTGTTATTTTGACATAATTCACTTTCTTAATCGTACTTTTTTTTTTTTTTTTTTTTTTTTTTTTTTTTTTTTTTTTTTTTTTTTTTTTTTTTTTTAGTACAAATGTGCAGGGCCAATTGAAAAATTAAAAAAACGGAGTTTCATCAATAAAAAAATAGTATAAATCTTTATTCTGATTAAACTTTAATATACGCTTTATTCCTTGAATAAAAATAAATATACAATCATGTCCTTGAAATTGAAACCAACCATTGAAGAAGTGCAAGCTATTGTAACAGAAGGAAAAGGAAACACAATTCCTATTTATGCGGAATTGGAAGCAGATTTCTTAACACCTGTCACAGCTTATCTTAAAGTTGCTGATCGTTGTGATTATTCATTTTTGTTTGAATCTGTAGAAGGAGGGGAAAATATTAGTCGTTATTCATTTATTGGTGCAGGTGAGAAACAAATAGAGTTAAGAGAAAAAGAGCAAGTCAGTAAATAAAGATTGACTCACTTTTTTATTTTATTTTATTTTTTATTTTATTTTTTATTTTTATTTTTTTTTTTTTTTAATAGATCCTTACAAGTTAATCAAAGTGGGTGATAAAGAAACAATTCATGGCGATCCTCTTATTCCCATTCAAAAAGAATTAGAAAATATCAAGTATGTCAAAATACCAGGCCTTCCCAGTTTTACAGGTATAATTGATAAGAAACTTATAATTATGATAAAGAACTCATTTATATGTTCTTCCACAAAGGTGGCGCTGTTGGTTATGTTGGCTTTGACTGTTTTCAATACTTTGAACCTAGTATTCAAGGAGAGCTTAAGGACCCTCTTGGTATTCCCGATGCTGTATTTATGATGTGTGATACTTTAGTCATCTTTGATCGTGTTCGTCAAATCGTGAACGTGGTCTCCCATTTCCGCAGCGATGTCACTGACCCAACTGAAGTCGCTAGGGAATACCGTAAAGCTGCAGAAGAAATTGAAACTACATTATCCTTACTAAATGAAGAACGTATTCCAGCTATACCTCAAGGACCTATACAACTTGGTAAGACAGCTATCTCTAATGTCGGTGAAGCAGGTTATAAACATTTTGTGTCCACTCTAAAGCATCATATTAAGGAAGGTGATATCTTTCAAGCCGTACCCTCTCAGCGTCTATCTCGTCCTACTGATTTACATCCCTTCAACGTCTATCGTCATCTTAGATCACTTAACCCCTCTCCTTATATGTTCTATATGAAACTTGAAGATTTTACTATTGTTGGAGCCTCCCCTGAAATGCTTACAAAAGTGCAGGACCGTATTGCTTACACACATCCTATTGCAGGTACACGAAAACGAGGCAAGACAGCAAAGGAAGATCAAGAACTAGCTGAGGGGCTCTTAAAGGACCCTAAGGAACGTGCTGAACATGTGATGCTTGTTGATCTCGGTCGAAACGATATCAATCGTGTCTGTCAACCCACAACTGTCAAGGTAGATAAACTGATGCAAATCGAATATTACTCTCATGTTATGCATATTGTATCCAATGTATCAGGTAAGCTACGTGATGACCAAACCCCCTTCGATGCCTTTAGAGCTATCTTCCCTGCTGGAACCGTCTCAGGTGCTCCAAAAATCCGTGCTATAGAACTGATTCGTGGACTTGAAAAGGAGAAACGAGGTATCTATGCAGGTGTGGTGGGACATTTTGATTATTCGGGCGATTTAGATACTTGTATTGCAATTCGCACCATGTTATTTAAAGACGGTATTGCTTATCTGCAAGCGGGTGGTGGTATTGTTTATGATTCTGTGGAGGAAGATGAATATCAAGAGACATTGAATAAAATGGGATCTAATTTAGCGACTATTGATGAATGTGAACGTAAAATATATGAACAACAACAAGCATCAAAATAAAACAATAATTATTTATTTAAATATGTATATAAATATATATATATATCTCTAAGAGGATGATGATGATGATGGTGGAAGAGGAGTATTTATAGGAGAAGGGTTTACATTATTAATATCTGTTGTCTGTTGCTGTTGTTTAATATGGAATAGCTTTACTTGAGTATGATTCCAAGGTCCATAATTGGATACAGAGGAGATATAAGTTTGTCCCCATAACATACTACGAAACCAAATCACTAAAGGCTCTGTCCACTGAAATTTACGTATAATGACAGGGTGAGCAGTAGTAGGCAATAAACCATCTGTAGATGTGATATGAATCAAATTAAATACTTCTTGTTCATTAGAAAGATTATTATTTAATTTTGGTAAAAGGGTATGTATTAAAATTGCAGTTGTATCTAAAGGAAGTTTCGAATGCCAATGATAAACCTAAAATATAAGTTAATATATCATAATAATAGAGCCAATTTCTCTTTTTCTCTCTCCCTCTCTTTTTTTTTCTTTCCATACCCAATCTTCTGTTGGAATAAACCCATTTTTTGTGCCTGGTAAAACAAGATTGCCACTGCTATTCATTGAGGATAAACTACTACTTGATTGTTGCCTCTGAAATTGCATACTTGAATTACTTGATACTCGTGATAAAGAACTCCCTTCTGGTAATTTACCCCTTGCTTTTTCTGACATTCCATTTTCACCACCACTTTCTCTTTGTTGAAGACGTGTTTCCTTCAAGTGGCGTATTCTTTCCATTTCTATTATGGCATTGTCTAAACTAAACTCTGCTATTTTTTCAAACTTTTGGTGATATCGAAGAATCATGAAAATCAAATTGGGATTATCTAAACAAATAAAATGAGTGATATGATTATTATTAATAATAGTGTTCGTTTACTTGTATATTGAAATTGAATGATGTTGTTGATAGTTTCTAATAAGTATTCAACAAGGTGATAATTGGCTTCATCTGCTAATATAAATCCAGGGGCAGATATTGAACCGAATAAAGTCAATAATTTACTGCATGTTAATCGTGAAAGACCTTTAAGATAGGGCGATATATTGGTAATCGTCTTGATTAATGCTGGATAAAGTGTAGATAACGTTCCTTTTGATGAAGCAATTAAAGAAAATATAGACTAATTTTGATTTTTAGTACAAAGAACATTGTATAAATGTATTAAAGAAGAAGAAATACATACTAAAATCAAATAATCAGCATAAGTTCCTTGAAAATTTGGTATTCTAATATTTATAGGAAGAGAAGCATGGCCATCAAACGACTTGTTCAGTTTAACGCTAAATGTTCTATTGGAAGATAACATTTGCAATGTAAATGAGCACATTCGAACCAATCCAATTTGAGCTAAAAAAAAAATCTATGTTAACATTATAAAATACACACTTTATAATTTATAGCATTACACAAGTCAAGCTTGTTTTCACTTGCATAAAATACTAAAACAACCATCAAATCTAAAGCTCTTTCTGTTTCCATTAAATAATTGGTAAATCTCTAGAAATAAATAAATAAAATGTATAAATAATTCTATTTTGTACTTTGGTCCATGTATCTTACATTATTGATTTCCAATAATTTCCAACATAGCATCATCATTTCAACATGATATCGAACTCTCTTCGATGATCCAGGCAAATAACTATTTAAAGACTATATAAATGTAAGCAAATTTAAGGGTTAATTTTAATAGTTTTTCTTTTTTTTTTTTTTTGTTCTTTTATATATAAGTGTGTGTGTTTACCTGCATTGGACTGCTCAATATTCTATAAATTCCATCAATCAAAAATTGAAAATCTTGGGCTCTATGTAATTTTGACAAATAATATATAAATATATTATTGTCCATATCCTTTTTATGATTATTAGTCTCCTCGATTGAAATGGCATCCATCTTGGCGACTATGTCATTTCTGGTATTATTACTACTACTACTACTACTACTATTACTGCTGCTATTTAATTGATTTTGTAATGCTGATACAAGAGTTGATTGATCATTATAATCCAATAAAATTAAAAGGGCACGTAAACAAAGAGCAACTAATTGTTCTCTTGAATCAGTAAATACGATATGGTTATAAGGTACAGCAGTTGTCCAGCCCATTGGATTAAACTTGCATGCTGTATTCAACATACTACACAAAAATGCCAACACTACTTTTCTTTCAAGTCGATTAGGTCTTATCATATAATTCAGCCATGGATCCGTTTTTGTCAAGACATGTGTGGGTGATTGATACATGGATTTAGAAAATAAAACGATTAAAAATCGAAGTATCTCTATTCGATTCATATCATTATCTCGAGAAGATCCAATAGGCGTTGAAGAGCCTACACCTGTTTCCCAAATAACATAATTAACTCGATTCTCTGCTGTCCCCATCGATTGTGGTAAAGTAAATCCTGCCATAAATAAAGCTTGTAAAGTCACTATTTATTTTATAGTGAGAAAATTTAGATGATTGGCTGGATAATGATGTATAACAAAATTAACTTACATTTTATCAATACCTCTCCTCTAGGAGGTAACATGGTATTATTTGATTCTTCTTTCACTTGTAGACGAGGTTTCCAAAAAAATACATCTTCCCATTCATTACAGTCCGCACTTTCAAATAAGAAAGGCATAATGCGAGTTAAAATACGGAAACAGTTTAAAAATTGAATCGGTTGAAAATTATTTGTTGAATCAATTAGTATTGTCATCTGTTCCATAACCTATAAACAAATGAATAAAAAAGAAAAAGAAAAAAAAAATGCATTAATAATGCATATCATTTATACAATAGGTCTTTTGTTTTTTTTACTTTGTCAATTAAAGTTTCGAGGTTTTCTCTTGCTCCGTCTCTTGTTTTTCTAATGTCAGTCGGACTCACTAATGTATATACATCATCAACTGTTTCTGGTAATGTCCAAAACTAAGTTTATTATGAATAATTAGAAAGAATAAATATTACCCCATACATCATAGCTGTGTATTTACCAAACTCCAATAATCATCTGCAAAACTAGATACATTCTACACTAACATGTTAATATTCTGCTTACTTTTTTTTTTTCTGAATCATTAGCTTACTCTTTCTTCGAATAAACGAAATACACTTTTTCTAAAAGCTAGTTTACTATCAGTTGCGCCCATTTTTTTTCCCTAAAAAAAAAAAAAAAAAAAAAAAAAAAAAAAAAAAAAAAAAAAAAAAAAAAAAAAAAAAAATAGGAAAAAGATAAAATAAAATCGATTATTATGTAAATAATAAAAGCTTAATATTTATTTATGGAAAAGTAGCAGTAGCGGAGGATGTTTTAAGGGATGTAATAATAACTTTAATTAAGTAGACTAGACTAGATAAAATATGTAAAATAATATTCCTTTCTGTAGATATGGACAAGTGATGTAATCTACTACATATTATGGCTGCTGCCTTTTCTTTTTTTTTTTTTTCCTTAAAACGTCACACTATTTATTACATAACACTAAATTATAAACTATTTACTAGTCTGTTTTTCTTCAGTATAATAAGTGTGCAAAAATGTCAAAATTCGATATTCTTTATCATACTTTACTATTTTTTTTTTTTTTATTTCATAAATAAAAAGATAATAAATCCCACAAGTTGTCTATGAAATATACTTTATATTAACTGTACCGGCGCCTTAATTTTATGAAACCTTTAACTCATTCATAACTTGAATATAAGGGCATTTTATTGTAGGTCGTGTGCTCGTCTAGTACACATGCATCTCTATCAATGTTTCCAAGAATATTGTTTACTAGATAAATAAATTGCGATGAATGTCTTTCTTTTACCGTTTCATCGTTTTAATGTTTAGTTACATTTTGAAAGAAAAAAAATAAAAAATGAAAAAAAATGAAAAAATGAAAAAAATAAAAAAACGAAAAAAAAAAAATAACCTTACATATAAAAGTGAAAATGTCATGTATTTATTTATTTTATTTTTATGTGTCTTTAGTAAGAGGCTTCAATTGTATCAAACAAGTGCTAAAGCTCGTTTTAAATTCACTCTTCTTTTGTCTTTGATATTCCTTTTTATTACCTATTTATACAACACATACCTTCAAACATACGTTTATAACAATTAGAACAACATTTTCATCGTGTACCTTAAAAAAAAGCCAGTCCATATAGAATAGATAAATGTTGTTTGGAATATTAAAAAAAAAAAAAAGCTTATATAAATCATGAATACTTGCCATTACTTTCTTCTTCTTGTTCTTTTATTTTCATCAACATAAAATGCCTCCAAAAGTAGTACATGAAAAGAAAAGAAAGTATAACTGTGTTCAACATTCTTTAATAAATAATGGTAATATTGACAGTAAAAGATCAAGAATGACAAAATCAAATGACTCTATCATAAGTGATCCTACTCCCTATTCCTCTTTATGGCTTCCTCCTATTTCCAGTCTATTAGAGACTCCCTCTAACAGTAGCTGTTCTTCGTTAGCTTCCACTGTCTTGATGCCTTCTACTAACAGTGATGTAATCTCGACAAATATAAGCAATTCTTCTTTTGTTGATTATTTATACTATCCTTATTACCAAACGAGTTTTAACTGTTATGTACCTCAACCAAAAGCAACTATAATGCCTATGATTCCTTATTTCTTTCATCACCAGCAATTTGGTATTGAAGCCTGTATGCTTCAATTAGAAGCACAGAAGCAACAGCAGCAGCAACAACAACAACAACAAAAGAAATATTTTTATTCTCAAATGAATGGCTATTACAATAATTATTATAATGCTTTTATTTAAATTTATTGCACAATATATATTTATTACACTTAACTTGTAGAATGCGTGCACGCATTAAATAAACAAAAATTATTTATAGAGATATCTTTTTTTTTTTTATACATGTTTGTAAATGTTTATTTTATTAGCTGCTGCAGCTGCAAGATTTAAAAAAAAAAAAAAAAAAAAAAAAAAAAAAAAAAAAAAAAAAAAAAAAACGTAACTTATAAAAAAGCAGTCATTTTATTTTAATTCGTTTCTTTTTTCTTCCCCCTATTGTATGAATATGGCCTCAATATTACCAACAACGCATTCAAGCAACTTCGGCTCATCTCATAGTTCATCCTTTTACTATAATGAAAATAATGGAAGATATCGAAGGAATACGAATATTCTAAAACGTTTATTTCGATTCCCTCATATGGACTTTGAAGTAATAGCAATAATAATCTTGATGATGAAATAGATAGACTCATCTTTTATTTTAATCTTAGTTTGCACTATGGCAAATGGGTTACTTATTAATTGCGCCGAGAAGGGTGTAAGTGATTTAAAATAAAATAAGATGATTAAAATTTTTGTTAACACGTCTTTTATTATTATATAGTTATAGAAATATTTATTATCATAAACGTAAAGTATTTATGGAAAGAAAAAAAAGAAAGAAACGGAATATAATATTTATTTGAAAACATAGAAACAAAAAATCAATGGTCAAGAGATGACCCAGCCTTCATTGTTCTTTTAGCATTATTTTTAACATGTAAGAGTCATGCATTATATATATATACGTCAATGGCACTAATTAAATAGATGTTAGTGTCTGGCATTATCTGGGGATTCACATATAATTATAGTGTTTTAGACATCATGAAAACATCCTTCTTTATGGTGTTTATTGATTTGTTGTTGGTTGGATTTACTATTTCAACTGTGACATGGTAAAAAAAAAAGAGGAGAAAGAAAGAAAGAAAGAAAGAAAGAGACGATGAGCAGAGATATGACTTACACATTTAAAATAGGTTCATTACCAATAAGTTCTTGATTCAAAATATAAATAGTTATGCTGTAGCACAAAAGGTAGAATGGGCTTATGCATTTGACATTCATTGTAATTCATTTGTTCCAGTTTATATGATTTTATACATTATTCAACTCTTTTTTTTGCCACTGATATTAAAAGAGAATTGGATTTCAATGTTTATTGGTAATTTCATGTATTGTGCTGCATTAATTTGGTATACAGTGGGTACATTTTTAGGCTTTAATGGTAAGAAATATACTATTATGATATCTATTATTTTTTTTTTTTTTTTTAACGATGGCCGTCCTTTTTATAGCTTTGCCCTTTTTAGTTCATACTGAATTATTCCTATATCCTATTGCTTTGTTTATTGCATTATTTGTAGCTTCTTTATTCGGATTTAATATTCCCCAGTATACGCTTGGACATTATTTCAGCAATAATTAAGATACACTCATTTTTATAGAATTTACAACAATATACAATAATATAGAGATCTGCTTATGTAATAACATTTATGACAATTTCAAATAAAAAACAAATAATGCATGATCATTTTTATATTTCTAAAAAAAAAAAAAAAAAAAAAAAAAAAAAAAAGGCATGCACACATACACAAAGTTTTATGTTTATATACTTGTAATAAGTTAATTTATTTCAAGAAATAATTAAGGGTTTGTGTGTGTATATTATGTATAAAGTTGTCTTTATTTACTTTCTTTGCTTTTCAGAAAGGAAATGAGAGAACTCTTGGTAGGGAGTCTCGGTGAATTCAGTTTCTTCCCAAAGATCAGGGGTCAAGAAACCATAGGTGTTACCGATGGCAGCGAAAGTAGCCTTAACAAAGTTACCGAGGGTACGAGTGGAACCACGAGAGGTAGTATAACAATCGGTAATACCAGCCAATTGAAGGACACGCTTAGCAGTGGGAGAGGCGACAATACCAGTACCACGAGGAGCAGGGACTAAACGAGCCATAACGGAACCACAACGACCACTGACCTTACAGGGGACAGTGTGAGGTTCACCAAGGTTAGTACCCCAATAACCACGACGAACGGGGATGATGGAAAGCTTGGCAAGGATGATACCACCACGAATGGCAGTAGCAACTTCCTTAGCACACTTAACACCCAAACCAACATGACCGTTTTCATCACCAATAACAACAAAGGCCTTGAAACGAGTACGTTGACCAGCAGTAGTTTGCTTTTGAACGGGCATGATCTTCATGACTTGATCAGTCAACTTAGGAAGGAAGTAATCAACAATTTGATATTCCTTAATAGGCAAAGAGAACAAATAGATCTCTTCAATGGACTTAATCTTACCAGCTTTGACAAGACGACCGAGCTTGGTGACAGGAACCCATTCGTTCTTCTCTTCTCCACGACGTCCACGACCACGGGCGCCACCGCGTCCACGACCACGTCCAAAACCTCCACGTCCTGAATAATGAATATATAATTATAAAAAAAAAAATTGATTAGCAAAAAAAAAAAGGAATCTCCAATGTACATGTTGCATTGCGTAATATTCATCATTAAACAAATGCTGATAATGCGTCTCATAATCTTTTCTTTCCTATACATTCCCTCTTTCCTCATCTTTTTTTTTTTTTTTTTTGTTTGTTCAATCATTATAAAACATACCACGATTACCGGCCGTAGCAGAATCAGCCATACTATTATTAATTATAACAATAAGAAAATTCAATTAATTATCAATTCTTAAAATAATCCATCCATATCCAATCTTCATCTATCCCAGGCTATTTATTGCTTTCATGTTACTTACTTGAATTTATATATGTATATATAAAGGAAGAAAGAAAAAATTCAACTGATCATCATCTTCTTTTCACATAATACCAGTACTACCTTCAATACTATTTTCCATTTATGGTAATTATCCGGACCGGAAGCAATTATAATTTTATTTTTTTATTTTTTTATCATAATACAGTCTTTTAAACACCCATATAATGAATGCTCGCACAAGCTCAAATGCCAATATAAACATTAACATCCAAAAAATAAACCAACCAATGACATTTTTGTTGATTGTCAATATTTCAGGATGACAGAATGAACCCTGAAAACTATACATGCCCTTACTATCTGAATAAAACATACTAAAGTAATCACCTAAATAGCTTAAAGGCGTTAAAGCCAAGTAAGAGGAAGGTGAATCGACATAGACTCGTGGCCTTGTCCCTGCTGGATCAAATAAAAATGAAGTACGTCTGCTACGTATTTCTTGCATGACTGAGTTACGATTGAATTGAGTAGCATTAATAGTAAGCCATACTTGAGCACCTATGGAAGGATGATGAAGATCCATTCCCACCATTTGTATCAAGTTATATTCATTCGTAGCACGGTATGAAGCTAAATCAAATGTTTCTTGATTGATTATTTCAAATCCATCCACTCCCCAACTAATGAGTTTTTCAATGCTTGGATGATTAGGTAATCTAGGAAGCTGATATCCATTTTCTAAATAAAATAAAAAAAAAAAAAAAAAAATATTCATTTGTATTTGTACACATGTAAATTTATTTTCGGCGCTACTTTTCATAGTTTCATTTTACCTGTTGTGTTGCTCCAAGGAATATGATTGACAATAACTAGCCCACCTAATTCGTGTACTCGATTTATAACTCTTTGTAATTCTTCATCAGTAGGGAAAGGTGCAGTTGCTTGAACAGTTTCGTTAATATTCAGAAAATTCATATGAATTCGACAACAACTATATATGATCTGCGTAAGCCTACTTTCTTTTCCTTTTTTTTTTTATAAAATACACTTTACGTGTACTCCATGCCCGGAATAACAACAATTGAATTGTTGTATTCTTCTAACGCTAATTTCTCTGCTGCTAATCCACCTTCGATTGTATTATGATCACTTGAAGATATAAATGTATATATATTTAAGTAAATATATTGACAAGTAAATACAATGAACTTACGTAACTGCTACTGCATTATATCCATTTGCTATTGTATGTATAAAAATTTACTTTAGTTAGCCATATTTATCAAATAACTAATTTTACCTAAATGCCACTCTAATAGTTGCCGTACATTCATTTTCCCATCACTATAGGTTGAATGAGCATGTCCATTCATTAAAACATTATACTTGAATGAAGTGTTGTATGGTATTAAATAACTACTTGGATCGATTTTCCAGTCAAATTCCAAGTTAGAAAAGTCTTCAACAGGCGGCATACCATCCGTATATCTTAGCCCAATACCTATAGCAACTAAGACACCTAATATCACTATAAATGTTGCAAAACGATGAAATAATCCCAAAAAATAATTCTTATGCACATGAACGAATGTCTTTAGAAAGAATTTGCTGTTCGTCGATGAAGAGGATATTGGTTCCATTGTTACCAAAATGCCATCATCTCTATTAACATCAAAAGAACCACTTGGTTTACTATTTACTGGTTCATAATATTTTAATGTACTATTCATATCCTCCTCTACTACTGAATCGCTTTTTTGGTCTTTGGCTGAGATATGTACATCCTTATTAATCATGTTTGTCTGAGATTATATATACGGATAAAATAAAATAAAATGATATCCTTGCTTTTATTTTTACTTTTTCAATTAATATTCTGCTGTTTCTCTTTTTATTTTAAAACAGTTTCAAACTACTAAAGGCTCAAAGTGAATCAGGCTAACAATGCTCGGGAAGAAAAAAAAAAAAAACCAAAGTGTTACTACCATTTGTATGCGTTAGGGTTGTTGTAAGATAAGATACACATATTCTTTTCCCGATGATTATCAATCAAAAGTCACTATTTTGTGGGGACTAACCAGTATACATTCTTGTAATATTATTGACTCATATTATGGCATATAAAACAATCTATTTTATTTTTATTTTTTATTTTTTCATTTTTTTTTTTTATGTATTATTATTAATTTGTCCTTTTTTTTTTTAAACAATTAAAGAAAAAAGAAATGCTTCCTATTCAAACAATTACACGTAAAACAGCTTTAATAGCTAGTGCTAATGCATTGGCTGCTACTCGTTCTGTCCTGAAGGCTTCTTATACAACTAGAAATAGTCGAATCTCGGTTGAAAACCCCGTTGTTGACTTGGATGGTGATGAAATGACTCGAATTATTTGGGCTGATATTAAGGATAAACTTATTTTGCCCTACATCAATCTGGATATCAAGTATTATGATCTTGGTATACAGAATCGTGATAAAGTAAGCATGTATATATATATATATGTGTGTGTGTGTGTGTCTATACATACATACAAAGATTAGATTGTTTATATATATATATATACACTCTATTCACAAATATATATGCATAGACTGATGATCAAGTTACTATTGAAGCTGCTGAAGCTATTAAGAAATATAACGTTGGTATCAAATGTGCAACTATTACACCTGATGAAGCTCGGGTCAAAGGTTTAAATAAATATGCACACGTATTAAACAAAAATTAATTTTTTTTTCTTGTAGAATTTAATTTGAAGAAAATGTGGAAATCACCTAATGGTACTATTCGTAATATTTTGAATGGTACTGTTTTTCGTGAGCCTATTCTTATGGATAATATTCCTCGTATTGTTCCTGGCTGGACTGAACCTATTGTCATTGGTAGACATGCATTTGGTGACCAAGTAAAAAAAAAAAAAAAAAAAAAAAAAAAAAAAAAAAAAAAAAAAAAAAAAAGGTTCTTAACCCCTTTTTTCTTCTTCTTCTTCTCCCCATGTAAATAATAATAATAGTACCGTTCAACTGACTTCTTGACAAATAAAGCAGGCAAATTTGAAATGACATTTACCCCCGCAGATGGATCTGAACCACAAAAATGGACAGTCTTTGACTTCCCATCTAGTGGTGGTGTCGGTATGGCTATGTATAACACGAATGAATCTATCACAGGCTTTGCTCATAGCTGTTTCCAAATGGCCCTTCAAAAACGTATGCCCCTTTATCTCAGCACTAAAAATACGATTCTCAAGAAATATGATGGCCGTTTTAAGGATATCTTTGAAGAAATTTACCAAACTCAATATAAGGAAGCATTTGAAAAAAACCAACTTTGGTATGAACATAGACTGATTGATGATATGGTTGCACAGGCACTCAAATCTAAGGGTGGCTTTGTTTGGGCATGCAAAAACTATGATGGTGATGTTCAATCAGATATTTTGGCTCAGGGCTATGGATCTCTTGGTTTGATGACTTCAGTTTTGGTGACTCCTGATGGTAAGACGATGGAAGCTGAAGCTGCTCATGGTACTGTTACAAGACACTACAGAGAATATCAAAAGGTAAGGGAGAATAGCATCATTTATTTATTTATTTTTCTTACAATTATATATCGTAAAAAAAAAATGAAGGGTAATCCTACTTCTACAAACCCAATTGCATCCATCTTTGCTTGGACAAGAGGTTTAAGTCATCGTGCTAACCTTGATAACAATGGAGCTTTGAAAAAATTTGCTGCTGATCTTGAACAAGCTTGTATTCAAACTGTTCAAAGAGATAATGTGATGACAAAAGATTTAGCTTTAACCATCCATGGAAAAAAGTATGTACTACAGTAAAATTACGTAAATTTAGTTCAGTTTATTAACTTTGGCTTTATTATAGTCTTAAACCCGAACACTATGTTACAACATCAGAATACATGAAACAAGTTAAAAAGAATTTGGATGCCTCTAGATCAATCTAATGAGTGTTATATTAAATGATATATGCAAAATGTATGCAACATATAAAGGCATTACATTTTATTCATTATAATATATCATTTTTTTAAAAAAAAATAAAATAAAATAAAATAAAAATAAACGAATCAATGAAGAATCATTAATCAACAGATCTTTTTTCTGTTACACGTATTAGATTTTGTTGTATATATATAATAGACATTAATTTTTCTTTTTTCCTATCTTTTTCCACCCCTTTTTTTATTATTATTATTATATTACATATACATATACGCATATATATATGCTGAACAGTACTATAGATAATCCTAATTCAGTAGAAACTTCATCTCTTTTATCATCACACCAAAATAAGCAATATTATCATTCAATAATTTACAAAAGTCAACAAAATTCAATAAGCGACATATGTCAGGAACAATCAGACAATTCAGAAGAAAATAAAAATAATTCAACTACTAATAAAAATGAACAAAACTTATCCATCTTTACATTTCTTTATTGGCATTCTATTATTAATCAGTATTCATCTTCTATTTATCTAGAAAATAAAGCAAGTGTCGCTCGCGATCATTTAGGTAATGTACTTTAATAGACAGAGAGAAAGAGAGGTTTATTCTATAGTTGTTTATATATATCTTTACTGTATATAAAAGCGAATGAACGAACTTATTTGGCTTGGTTACGTACAAGTTTATCTATAATCTCTGTAGGCATAGGTATGATAATGATATATGCATATATATGATATCAATTTAAATTTATGCGTAAATATTATAGGGATTACACAATTGTTTCGATTAGAGAAAAAGACAACACAAACTCGTCATTATCATCAACAAGACAAAGCATCTATCTATGGTCAAATGATTGGTTTTTTATTCATAATTATTAGTATTTTGTTTTTAGTTTTTGCTTTCATCCGATATTTTCATACACAACTAGCCTTAACTAAAGGTTATTTTCCTGCGAGTCGATCTACAGTCTTGATTGCATCCTCGTTGCTCTTCTTCACCATGGTTTTTGTGCTAATTATAGTATTCAAAGTGCAACAATGATCTTTTTCCCCGTGATGTATATAATCCTATTGTACTTGTTTTAATATAATTTTTTTTTTTTTTTAAAAAAAAAATTACCCCGTTTATGACTGTAGTTGCTCAAGTGAAATAATAAAAGTAAATTATTACTTATTATATAATAAAGAGGTTTATTTGAATAAAATTTAGTATATTGAACTTTATCGGATAATCGTTATTATTAGAGTGTTTGAACATCTAATAATTATTCTGCTTATCGAATTATGCAATAATATAAATTATTACAATAGGAATATGACTATGATATGTTGTCACACATTTATACTATGTACACATACATGCATGTTAATGAAATTAACAATACCCATTATTTTGTAGAAGTGATATTGTTATAGCTGGAGTATTCAGTATATCTGAATGCCAATGCATTATTCATTTTAGAAATAATAGCTTGTTTCAAAAAAAAAAAAAAAAAAAAAAAAAAAAAAAAAAAAAAAAACGATAGCCCAGGAAGAATAAAGAATAAACTAATTGAACAGATGCAAAATAATTAAAGGAGATATAATGTTTTCATTAACATTGTTTATTATATGCATACACACATGTATATTATACATACTATTTTTGTATTATCAAATCTTAGACTTTTTTTTTCTCATGGTAAGTAAACCTTTGTACATTCTCAAGGATAGCCATAATGATACGATTTATAATTAAATATAATATTTCTTAGATATGACGTTAGATTTCAAGACATGTAACAAATACATATATAAAAATATTGAAAAGTGAAATAATAGTATTAATTCTTTTGATGAGAGTCGTATTTATTTATTTATTTTTTCGAGAATAAAATTTGTTTATTTTTAATACATATGAATAGTAGCTTTATAAAAGAAACCTTTTTTTCTTTTTATTATTATATAATACAGAAGGAATGTAATGGATAATTATTATATGAATATTTATATTTATATATATATATATATTTAGATAAGAGAAAAAAAAAATATAAAATTCTCGGAAATGTTATCACATATAAAAAAGATAGATAAATAATATGTATATTATATTAATAAAGAATTAAGCAATAATAATATTAGAGTTACGAAAAAAATAAAAAATAAAATAAAACCATTAAGCTACTGCTGTAGTAGCTGCAATATTTTCTGCATTAGTTATCTCTGTCTCTAATACTTCAGTAGTTGTTGTTGCTTCTGCTGCTTCAGTTGTTGTTGTTATTGCTGCTGCTTCAGTAGTGGTAGTAATAGTTACCTCCGTTTGAGTAGCAGGCTCAGCTAAAGATGTTGTTGTTGATACATTAATTGGAGTTAATGTTGTTGTTGTTGTTGTCGCTGTCGCTGTCGCTGTTGTTGTTGTTGTTGTTGTATTAGTAGAATTTGTAGTATCATTATTCAGGATCATTGCAGCAGTGACGCTTGCAGGTGGGCTATAGCAGACTGCAAGGAATTCCTCCTGCGTCATTTCATCGGTCAAAAGTGGAATTGTTAAAGTATATGGCGTGTTTTGTTGGTAGTAGTACATGTTAGAAACGCTAAAGGCTCCATCAATAATCACAGATGCATTTTGAGTGACATTATAGGTAAGATCCATGTCAGCAAACGTAGCCAATAAGCCAGGTATATCAGCACCATTATCAATCTTTACCGGCCATGGACCAGCGGTCGCTGTAGATTTAGGAGGAATGGTCAAGGGTGATGCTAACTCATAATCAATAGAACCAACGAGACGATTTTCTCCAACATTACCAGCTACTGTACACTTAATGACCTTGTGGCAGTCAGCTTTAATATGAACGACTGTAAAGGGAACTTCAAGAGGATTGTAAAGCGTTACGTCAGCTTGTGCTTCACCACCATAGATTGAAAGGATATCACTATAGACGCTAATATGTTTAATAAGACCATCTTTGATACCATTCATAGTTGTTGAGAGTTTAAGTTGAGAGAGAGCTTGTTGGACAGGAGGGATAGTCGATGAAGAAGGAGCACCAGCAATTGTCAAGGGAACTGCGGCACCAGTCAAGTATGAGGTTAACATAGTACCCATGGCTTCAAGATTGGTAGCACCCTCACCAAGATGCATTTCGGTACTGAAAGTATTGACGCCGGGAACGATAACAACATTATTCAAATAAGCCTTACCAACATTAGTATTACCAAATTGAGGCATTTGAACATTAAAATTGATGTCACCAATAGAAATTGTGATATTAGATGGGTTGTTAAATTGTGTAGTTAAACTAATCTTGATATAGTGTGAAGCAGCGCCTGTAACTTTGATATCAGTAATAGTAGCAACACCACCAAAGCTGTTAAAACCTATGTATTTTTTAAAGAATTAAAAAAAAAATATTAGATTTAAAAAAAAAAAAAAATTATAATCTTTTTTTTTTCCTTTCTATTATATGTTTTTTACCAGCTAAATGTGTGTCAACGTCAAATGTAACGCCAGGAAGAGAAAGTGTACCAACAGCAGTTTTAGCAATAGCGTTTGATGTACCATTCAAGCCGAAGACAACTTCAGGAGTGAGTGTCAAAAGACTATTGAATCCTGTAAATAATTCGCGATCAGCCACCTTGAAAGGAATATTATTGAACGAAGTAGTAATAAGTCCAGAAGCATCAGTTGTAGCAGGGGAAGCAGGAACATCCAATGTAGCAACTAAACCACCATGATAAGTAGCCTTTACCTTCATATCAAGTTGAGAGACACCTAAAGAGAAGCCAAATGGGTTCTTTAATTGTGCTTCAACACGACTAGAACTAATAGGTGGATTCCAAACATCCTTGGTAAAGTCTAATGTCATATCCTTCATTTCAACTGAGGGGATCAATTCAGGAATAGTCTCAGGGCCAGGTAGGATAACATTTTCAATCTTGATTGTCTTGAAAGCAGATGTAAGCCAACTGACTTCACCATTATCGCCAGAACCAGAGGCACCCTTAACGGTTAAAGTTGATGGTTGTCCTGCAAGATAATGACCGAAAACGGTTGTAATAGCCTTAATACCTTCAGCGTTTTCTTGAGGAATCAGAAGGCCCTTCATGACCATAGAGGATGAAGCCTGTGGAGCAAAGTTGGCAGCACCATCTGAAGCTAAAGGACCCAAAAGGATATTGCCAAAGTAAGTTTCAAAACCGGCACCTCCAAGATTGAAACCGACCTGACTTGGATTCTTGATGACTGTGTTAGCTACAAGTATGATACCACCATTGTTGGGCGCATCAGAAGGTAAAGTGAAAGATGAAATAGTAACAGCATCCTTAAAGCCATTAGCACCTGCTAAGGTAACATATTTGTGAAGCGTGATGCCTGTAAAAGTAAAACCAAGTGCTTCAACAGCAACATCAGCTGATGTAATTTCCCATTCAAAGCTGTCATTATTAATCATATAAGCGGCGAACTCAGCCATTGCGTTCTTATCGGTTACAGTAAATGTTCCTTGAGTATCAAAGGTAGCACCTACATCTGCCTTTGCTTGGATGTCTGCCATTGTTGTCGTACCAAGTTTTTTACCCTTCCAAGCAATAGTTAGTGGTGATGGGAACTTGATAACAGCATCCATTGGACCAGTATTAGCAACACTACCCTTCATTTGAACTTTAAATGAATCCTCAGTAACAGAAGACATAACAATTGCACTAAAGCCAAGAACAGAACCATCTACAATCTGTTGAACGATGGGGTGTCCGACAATAGGGATAAGAGCAGTAACAGAGTTATCAACAGCAACAGCTACATCTGCTTGAGAGAAAGCAAGATCATTTACATATTCACCAATAGCAGTAGTGGAAGAAAGAGAGAGATCAACCTTTAGGGCCTTCATTGCATTGAGAACATAGTCTGAAATGTTAAAGTTACTAAAGACACTAGAATCAGGCGTAATACTCTCTCGGCCTTCAATGGAAAACCCACCCATATTAAGCAAAGCGTCAAGAACGGCTGTATCCATATTAGCTTGAACGGCAAGCGTACGTAGCAGTAGAGCGACAGCAGCAGGTTCAAGGTTCATGCTCATAAGCAATGTCTGAGATTTAGCAGCTGATTTACCAGGAATAATAAAAGGGTTACTACTGATATCTTGATCAATATTACCAACAGGCATACCTAAAAAGGTAGCAGCAGAGATAACCTTGGAGATACTTAATCCAGCTGTAAAAGGGTTAGCAATCGTAACTTGAATACCAACCATACTTGTTGTAAGAGTATCAGGTAGAACAGACATAGAGGCTCCTTGGATTAAGGCAGTTTTAAGACCAGGAAGGGTAGATGAGAGAGAGACGACGCTTAAGGCTTGAGCAAGTGACGTAATGCTGGTCGAGTTAGGATGTCCAGTAATATCAACAGCATTATCAGCGCCCATAATAAATGTGCTTAACAGGTTTTGTCCAACATCAGATGACTTTGGATCGAAAGATGCAATAGCAGCTACTGTATTCTCACCACGATTTAAAGTAAGATTATTTAAAGTAACTAGACCAAGAGTAACGTCACTAGCGCCCATGTTGAAACTGACATCACCTGTATTGATACCAAAGTCAGAGGGATTAGCCATAGTGACATTGATTCCAAGATTCAAACCAGTTGTAGTACCACCAGTAACATCAAGAGAGTTAATGACAGTTGCAGAGCTGTTTAAGAACTGAAGACCCTTGAGTGAAGTAGGTACAACAAAGTTGATCCCTGTTAAAACAATGGGACCAATTGGGGTATTCGTCTTGGTAGAAGCATTACCAGCGATCATAAAGGTGTAATTATTAGAAGCAGTTAGAGAGTAGGTGTATTGATTGTAGAAACTTTCTTTGCCAGAGATACCAGCCAATGCAGTGTTAGCTAAACCAAATACAATAGTACCACTTTCAGGATTAGTAACAGCAGGAACAAAAGGAGTTTGCATAATAGCAAAGTTTTCAGTATTGGCACCTGTTGTATTAATAGCAAGTGTAATATTTTGAGAAACTTCTGTAATATTTAAAGAGAAGCCAAAGGGTAACTTATAGCCAGCCGTGACAGCGGGGGCATTGATGACAGGAGAATAAGGGGATGCAGCATCAAACTTCAAGTCAAGATAACCCATACTGACTGAATTGATAATATTTAATGGAGAACCAGCAGTTAACCCAACATTTAGACTCACTGACTTGAAAGCCTCAGAAAGCCAACCAACAGGATTTACTCCGTCTGGAGCAGAGCTTAACCCAACGGCAGTAGTATTAGAGAGCTTTCCAGCAACATAATTGGAGAATAGAGTACCAATCTTTGCCAAAGAAACTGTATCATTATGTGGTTGAAGTGTGCCTTTAAGAAGAATTTGGTTTTCACCCTTAGCAAGATTAACATTGGTGCCAACGACAGTACCTAGTGGGACACCATCATAACCAATAGCCATTGAAATTGTACCTAGCTGAACGCCAATGGGGGAGGGACTTTCTAAGATAGTACCTAATTCAACAAGAATACCACCATTGGGATCATCACCAGGAAGTTGAAATGAAGTGATTTTTACATTTGGGAATCCATTCATACCTAAAGTAGGAAAGTTTTTTTTTTTTTTTTCGTTAATAAACAACGTAATATAAATCAGTTTATTTTATATTATTTACCATTTAGGGTGATTTCTTTGTTAAGGTTAACTGTTGCAGTTCTATATATAAAAAATTAGACTTGGTCAATTTAGAAAAAAAAAATAGAATAACTAATTAGATATACCTGGAAAGGGCAGTAATATCAAGTTTTCCTTTAAGAGTCCATTTAAATTGTTCAACAGCCAACATTGTCTTTGAAAAAGAAGCAAACGCGGCCTGGTTTCTGATCAGAAAAGGAGTCACTGCATTTAATTTTCCTTTGCCTCCAGCGATACTTGTTCCATTAAAAATGAAGATATCACCAAGATGAGTTTCGTTATAATAAATTTCGACAGGGTTATGGAACTTGAGCTTTGCATGGAATGGACCTGTATGAGAAAGATCGCTTTCCATACTCATGTAAAAAGTTGAATTCATATCATCCCCATTACGTTTAGAATAAACAGAATTGGCTAAAGAATCAGGTTTATTAAATGATATTCCAGCAGCAGTAACATCAATCTTGGATTTATTCATCAATGATTGTGCAATCTTAGGGAAAATAACAAAGAGGATAAGGATAACAAGAACAACAATTATGATTACTGAGATAATAGAACAAATAATCCAGTATTTCTTCTTTTTGTAAAATTTGCGTTTTTGAGGAGGAGGAGCTTTTTCAGTATATTCTTCCAAAAATTCATCAGTCCGAAGACCGTTATGTTCATTACTAAGTGTATTGTGATAGTATTCACCACCATCAGTAGTAACTACCTGATGGTCATACGTTTGATGTATGCTACCAGTCATTACTATTTATAAAAAATTGAGTAAATATATTAAATGTGTTATTAAAGAATGGAGAATATTAAATAAAAGGAATGTAAAATTAATAAGTTATATATTAGATGATATAAAAGAAAAAAAAAGAGAAAAGAAGTATAAATCTAGTTATTCTACATGTATAAGTATTTATATTACTGAATACGATAGTATGAATGAAAATTAACTAGAGGTATTCGTTGCACAGTTGTATAAAACTAGTCATCCAGCTCTATCCAGAGAATGCTTTGTTGTAGCAAAAATTCTGTAATCATTAATAAAGTACTACAAGGATACAAAAAAAAAATACACGACACAAGAATTTAAAAAAAAATAGAATAATTGTAGCTTTTCTGTTGCTCTCCATGTGAAATGCCCATAAACAGTAGATAAAATATAGATGAAAGACAGCTATATATGGAGTTTATGGCTGGTAATAAATTTCCAAAACGTATACAAGCATTATAACATTCAAGCATAAAAAAGAAAATCAAATGACTACCAAAATAAAACCTAAGAAAGATGTTTTATTGCCCTTTTGATTTAGTGCTACAAATATAAATCATTTTATACAATTCTGATTTGTATTGTGATTTACTATAAAATATTATGTTAATGAGGATGATGATATACTCAGCGTTACTAACTCAAGCAATAAAATTATAACATAATGGAATTTAACTATTAAATTTAAGCCTTTTGTTATCTTATTATTTTATCGAGAAATGTGTGTAGATTTGCAAATAAATTCAAGAAAAAAAAAAAATAAAATAAAAAAAATATATAGCTGTTAAAGGCACGAGATGTTCTTTCATTTATAATTGGAATCTCCGAATTCAGTGTATTATAATTACCATTTCACACAATAAAGGTGGGAAGACAAAATAATATTTTTTATTTACAAATGTCTGTTAACAAATATTTCACTATGCAAAAAAAAAAAAAAAAAAAAAAAAAAAAAAAAAAAAAAAAAAAAAAAAAAAAAAAAAAAAAAACATAAATCATAGAAGAACTAAGTATAGAATTGTCAGAAATTAATATGTTTAAAATAGTAATACAGACGGTCATCAAAGCTAGCGAAGAAAAAAAAAAGGTAAGAATGTGCATAGTTTTATCGCTTATCAGTTATAATTGAATTCAAATTCACATCCAAGTTATTTTTACTACATCACAAGTTATTGAATAAAAGAGATCCAAATTCTTGCTAACATATAAATATATATATATATAGCATAAAAGGAATTTAAATAAGGTGATCCACATGTAACTTTTATATTACATTCATCTTATCGATTCAATGCTATATATTTCATTAGTATCAGCAGATAAATCAATATATATTGCGCTTATATATGTAAGATGAAAGACATTTTATATCGTTTATTTATTGTTTATTAGCATGATATATTGAATCTTTCAAATTAGACACATTTCTTTAGTCCTATATATACATATAAGATCAATATAGAATAATGGAATATTTATAATATCATATAGTATATTACATTTGAATTTTTACTGTTTTTTAAAGTTAAATTTCGAAAGAAATTATATAAACACACCCAAGCTTTGATTACTACCCATTATTATTGTTATAATATGCAGTGGTTAACAAAATCAATACTTGCAAAATATATTTCTATCGTATCTTATATTCAGACAATGCAGTATTGCACAAAGAAAAAAAAAGGGGGGGGGAAATACTTATATTTTAATGTTCAGACTTACAGCTTAAAATTAGTGTTATCCATATATAGGAATTTTAGCAAAATGGGGATAAGAGCAAGAAAACTCTGAGTTTATTTTCATCGTGTGTAAAGGAAATATTAATGCTACAAAACCACCAAACAATCAAATATCTATGGAATAAAAGAATTTAATAAGACTTGAGAAAATATGAATTAAAGCTTGTAATATTTAGCCATTTCGATTATTAGTTTTATATCGATTCTTGAACGTTGTATCAAATTGCTGTAAGCTTAAAATTCACTTGACATATTTTAAAATTTGACATGCTTTTTTTTTTTTTTTTTTTTTTTTTAAAAAATTTAGCTTATTGCATTTGAAGTTTAGCTTTTTTTTTCACATGTTTTTTTTATTTGTCTTATTTTATGTTAAAGACTATGAAAGGCGAAATAACTTCTGAAGATCAAGTGCACTTACATTACCTAGTTGGTTAAAGTTGAAGAACAATGATAAAAATCTAAAAGATCAAACGAAAATAAATACAGAAAAATAATTAAAATAAATAAAAAAATATGGTGTAGTATCTCATATATCTTATTCTCTTTAATATTTATCTCAATACACGCATACACCGTTTTTGTCTATATGGACCTTATAATCTAATAATATCGCTCATACACCATTTTATACAATTCCTATAAGTATTGATAAAAATATCTAACTACTATACTAAATATACATTAAGAGATTTATAGGTTTTATTTTTATTTCAATAATCATTGTTATATAATTCTTTATCCTGTTACACTAATAAGCGTCTAATACTTATTCAACTACACTCTAAAGTATTTAATACATGCTATCTTCTATGTTGATTGTATAATATAATTATAGATTTCTAAGGTCATATCTTATATTTGAATAAAAGAAAAGGCCTATTGAAATTTATCAAATATTAATGTTCGCTTCAGTAGATTTAGAAAAAAAAAACGTTTCCCACTTAAGCTTTCTTTAAAATTCCCGAGTAACTAAAATTTTATATGTTGGATAATATACATATTTTTGTGTTATTAATAGGACAGCAACTCAGATCCATGGGCAAACGAATATTGTTTATCTTATAGGCAAATGCTTAGGTGAACTGAGCAAAAGATTTAAATAGTATCTACCTAGCGATTACAAGATTCAACATATCATATCCTTATACAGTTACTCCTTTGCCAATAAATTAGTCTTCATAACTTTGTCAGTAGCAGCTTTAACTATTTCATCATTGTCTTCCATTATAGGAGACACTCACGATTAATAATGAAAATAAAAAAAATAAGGTTCTGATGTTACCTAATGATACAAAGCCAAATAAAAAAAAATGGCATACATGATTTAAGTTATATTCAGCTTTATCACAATATCCTGAGCCAAGTTCTTTTATATTATACAAATATGTGACAAATATAATATCCATCAGATACATTCTTAAGATAAATGAATCTGCATATTGGAATTTATCTATGCCAACATTAGATATTCTATGAAAATATTTCTCTAAGCAAAAATACAGTTAATGACTTTATAGCTTTTACTTTTTTTTGTTATGAATAAAAGCCATAATACCATCTCATTCATTTGTAAAGTATGCTTTATGTATGCTCACAGTCGTTATATATCTTAAACTCCGCTATTAATGATTACTACATTTGAGAATACTATTCATACTTTTTTTTTTTTTTTTTTTTTTTTCAAATAAATCATTTTACAATGACGAATGATATTTCCTCACGCATCATGTAAATCCTATGGAAATAGATTAATGTTCATTTATATAACTCTCCCTCCTCACCCCCTTTTTTTTTTAATTTAATAGGCAATTTAACTCTGCGCAAGAAGAAATAGATTACTGGCGATCTCATGCAGAAAATCTTGAAAACACTTTACAAGATACAAGAGCTGCTTTAGATGAATTTCAAGTATCCTCACGTGAACTAGAAGAAGAACTTGAAAAAGAATTACAAGCAACCGAAAAAGCCTACATTGATTTAAAGTCACGTTGTGAACATTACAAGAGAGATGCAGAAGATTGGAAGGTATATTGTTAATTGAATAAATTACAAGTTTCACTTATATTTTTATCTATACAGGCAAAATATACAGAATCAAAACATGAACAAAATATCACAATGGTACAGATGCAGCGAGAAATTGATATTCTAAGAGCAACTGAGGAATCATTTCGAAAGAAAATTCTTGAATTGGAATTAGATAATGATGATCTAGAAAGAACAGAAAGGTTAAAAAAAAAAAAAGAATTACACACACACACACACACACGTTTACATCTCATTTCAAATAATTATTAACGTTCATATATAGAGCTGCTACATCCTCATTAACCGATCTTGAAATGAAGTTAAATAAAGCTATAGAACGAAATGTCATACTTGGTATAAAATAGAGAAAAAAATAGCTATAAATTCCATGTTCACATATTTTATATACACATTTTTTTTTTTTTTAGAAAACGAAATTCAGATAAAAGATAATCTGATGGAACAAATACAAAGATTAAAGGATGAATTAAATGGTAGGTTTAAAATGGTTGATAGGAATATTCTCTCTCTTTAACAAAAAAGGTACTTTGCTTATTTAGAGGTAAATCAAGAATTATCAGTTCTACGAAAACAGTCAACAAAACAGTCAGAATATATTATGGAGTTGGAACATAAAGTAGAAGATGCGGAAAAAAAGAATAGGAAGCAACAACAATTACAGCAGAATAGATCACTTACACCTGAATCAGGTACAGGCTATTATGAGTCTTATTCTCGAAACAGATCTACTCGTATACCCCGCACACCAACGACTGGATCTTTCTCAACTTCTTCAAATCCTGTTAAAATGGTTCAAGAGATGGTGGGACGTGTTAGAGTAAGTTTTCCTTTATAACATTGTACAAATATACTAAATCTTTGTATATTGTTTAGAACTTGGAAGCAAGATTACAATCATGTCGCTCTTTGGTTACACCACTTTTAAACCCACCTCCTTCATATAGTTCATCCAATTACATTCACAGTAATAGAGATTCGCATTTATTTTCAACAGGTAGTCGTTCTTCTTCTCCAGATACAAGCAGCATTCACTCTGGAAGTCCTATGAACTTTTCGAATATTAAAGCTAGAAGACCCTCTGAATATATGAAATTGGATTTAGATACCAACGATGAATAAATGAACAGTAATTCAATTATGTTTACAGTTAAATGTGTTTTATAGAAATATTTGATTAGGTAATTTATAGCTTCCTCTTTGTCTTTTTTTTTCTCTTATGTAATCGTCCCTTGTTTTTTTAAAAATTTCTAATAATTATATTAGATAATAGCACTCTATTTTTCTTGAAAAAATAAATAAAAATAAATAACATACACAATAATTGGAATAGGCTATATATTTATATATAAATAAATATGTATATTAATAGTTGAAGCATACATATAAGATGTTATACCGTATTATCTAGTCAACAGAGTATGAGTGTAGATATATAAATAGTCATTGATATTTTCTTTCCCTTATAGTAGCATTATTATTAAGGTATGTTGCTCTATGAAAAAGAGAAAGTAAATGAGAGAAATAATTAAGGAATAGATGAGGGGATAGTGGTGGTGGTATTGATGACGTCTATTATTATTTATTCTCTTGTTTTGAAGATAGCTGTAAGGGGAGAGGGTTTGTGTTGATTGAGGATCCTTATGATAACCTAATAAAGGTAATAACTTTATTCTTTGCTTTAGTGCTTACTACTACTAATATACAATTATGTTATTTCCTGAAATTAATGGAACACTTCAAAAAAAAAAAAAAAAAAAAAAAATCAAGCACTATAAAAATTTAAAATTGGGACATTTCAAGACTTTTTTTTTTCAGGTTTCAAATCAATTAATATGAATCAATTTATATTCGAAGACGGTAAAGGCAAGATGTTCAATGAAGATAGCAATGAAGTTACTGTGCTTCAAATGGAAGTTGATGACCCCAATTTTCCACTTGGCGATGTTACTAATTACAGTGAATATCAGTATCTTAAACCTCCTGAGAAACCAAAAGGCGAACGAAATGAATCAAGTAGTAATAAAGCAGAAAGCGTCCACACTTCTGAGAATGATACGTAAATACTCACAACATATCATCGTTGTAAAAAAAAAAAAAAAAAAAAAAAAAAAAAAAAAAAAAGACATGGAATACTTCTTTTTTCTAGTAAATGAAAAGGGAATGTCCGTTTGCGGCGCAGCCAAACAGATGAAGATTCCTTCAAGTACTGCTTTCAACTGGCATAAAAAAGGTACTGAAGCGTTGGATGACTTCGTTGAGTTGAGAAAGGCCGGAAGTGGAAGACCTGTAGGCAGACCTCCGAAGCTAACTGACGACCATCGAAATTATTTGGTAAAGCTTGTAGATGAGAATGATACAGGATGGACTCTTGACCAAATGATGGAAAGCTTGACGACCGAATTTATGGGTTTGCAGATTTCTAAGTCTGCTTTTCATGAGTTTGCCAAAACAAAATGCAGAATCAGTTTTAAGAGAGCACACTTTCAACCTGAAGAAAGAAATAGTCCTGAGAAGATCGAGCAAAGATGCAATTGGGTCAAGCACTTGGAGAATACTGATATGGATTTTGAAAGTAATCGTGTATTCATTGATGAGGCAGGCTTTCATATAAACAAGAAGCGATCTTTTGTATGGTCACGAGTAGGGACTCGCGCAACTGTAAAGATCCCAAAGACAAAATCGAAAATGACGACAATCCTTGGAGCCGTTTCCGTTATTGGGGTTGTTAACGTAAAAGTTAGGAATTCCAAAGTTGTTCAATCAAGAAAGAGAAAGCTGGAAAGCAATAAAGAAGACAAAGGAATTATGGATAGTGCAAAAAGAACAGTCGGTACAGTAACTGGCCATTACTTCAACTTTATTGCGAGTACGCTAGATATTATGGATAAACATGAAGGATTCAAAGGCTATTATCTAATCATGGATAATGCACCTATACACAAACACGAAGATATAAAACTTTTTGTTGAGAGCCGTGGCTATGACTGTGTTTATTTGCCACCGTATTCCCCTGAATTGAATTCTATGGTCAGTCTGCAAAAAGCAAGCTTAAAAGAGAAGCGCTCTTAACTGAAAAAACTTTAACCTCGCGTATAAAGGACGCATGCAACAATGTTCTTATTAGTAATCTTAAAGGTTTCTGTAGATATTCAGCCAAGAAATCTGTCGGTTGCTTGCAGCGCAAACCCAAATAGATAGACCACCCATTTGGGACATTCGGGCCACTTTAATTTTGAACCAATAAAAAATTGTCTTTTGCCTCATTTTTTAATTGGCCATTGCCTGAAATTTTTATTTATTCTTTGGCTCATTTTTATTTTATTTTATTTTATTTTTTTTGAAGTGTCCCATTAATTTCAGGAAATAGTATACATTGTTAATAAATCATTGTCAAGTTTTGCGGTGTTTTAAAATATTATGAAACCTCCCCTTTAATAATTTATTATTGTTCTAAACCCTCTGGGTTTCACTTTTATTCGGTAAAGATTACTTTCCACTAGTAGATTACCAGATAATGAAATCAGGGACTTTTCTATCTGGGCATATAATAGATGTAAAAGAAAGAAAAAAAAAAAAAAAAAGATACTTGTGAATAAATTACTATATGAGTATGGAAACTGCTTGATCCCGATTTTTTTCTTTTCATGGAAGGGCAAAGGAAGTTTTCGATATCTGCCATAGATTAAAAGAAAAAAAAAAGAAGAGGACTATACGATTGTTATATACCATCTAAAATTACTTAAGGGGCAATTAGCCATCATTTACTAATAATAATTTCAAACGTTTTTTATTTTCTTTTTTTTTTTTTTCATTTATAATTATTCTGCTTCAAGTTTTGAGACACGATGATGATTATTTTTCTATACATTTCATAAGTCTCAGTAGTAGGTGTAGTAGGTTGAAATAAAGAGGGTTTGGGTTTCATGGACGATGATGTATTGGTGTTTTGATATAATAGACTCACATCAAAAAATGGAGTATGTTGTGTAGGTGAAGTAGGTGAATCGCTTTCATGATAATCATAAGAGTCACGCATGATACTCGCTGTTCTTCTTGGGATATTGCTATGATCGGTTAATTCAGTAGTTGGTAACGTATGTTTCCCAGTGGTTGTTGTTTTCCTTGATGAAATACTTATAGATCTTCTTATGTTATCACGTATCTGCTCCATGTTCATTAAATGTTCAGAACCGTCTTCTACAAGCGTTTTATTTGTTGCAGGCTGTTCTGGAAGAAGTAATTGTTCCAGCAATTCTTCAGGAACAGGTGTAACACATACAAGAGGAAACACTCCCTTTAAACCTGTTGTTACATTAAATCCAAGTGCCCAACCATCATCAAAATTCATTGCCACGCATACAATATCACCTACATGCAAAGCTAATTCATCTCCCATTTGCGGTGGATAAGGATGTTTGACTTCAAAAAATTCCTCTACTGTAGGTTGAGTGATTGCTCCCTGTGATGTTTGTTGTTGTTGTTGTTGTTGTTGTTGTTGTTGCGGTATATTCAGTAATGATGGAGGAGTAGTAGGAGGTGTTACTGCTGCTGCTGCTGCTGCTGCTGCTGTTGATAAGCTATTTGTACTTGCAGATTTATGATTGTAAGGTTGTGACACAAGTGCATGTTGAGATACTAAAGATTCATAAGCAAATGCACTTGAACTATCTTCTTCTCCATCATGAGCTTCCCTCTCTTTCTTATTTTTTTTCTTTTTATAATTCATCATAAATCCATTATAAGATACGCCATTTTTTCTCTTCTTTTTATAGCAAAAGTATCTAAAAATAATAGCGCCTACAATGCCTACAAACACTAGACATCCAATGATGATACCAATAATGGCTCCTACTGATAATTTCTGACAGCCTGATACCAGTTGACAGCATGCATCCTTTGAACCACTCGTTGATTGACAGTATTGACAAGCTTCTTTTAATCCACCAAATCCACATAAATTAGGCTCATTCGCTATACCAATAACGCAATTGAATGTTGCGTTTAATCCACTCCAATATTCGCATGATGAATTCATATTTAAAATCATTTCACGTTTTTCTGCTTGGTTAGGACACAATGAGACGCTGTTTGTGATTTCATTGACTGAGGACATGTATTGAAAACAAGTTTGTCGACAAAGTGGAGGTGGAGATAATTTATGATCATAATTACACGGTAATGAATAATAGCTATCTTGAATCAAGTTAGCGCAAAGATAAGTTAAAGAATAACGTGCATAGGGTATCGTTTCTGATTTTAATACTTTGTTTTCACATCCCAAAGGAATTAAAAAGAAATCAGATGATTTTACATGTTTTATCATTGCTTCGTCAAAAGATGCAATATCAGTGACATTTTCAAGAAATGAATATTCAAGTAAACTAATGTAATAATCTTCATAAGCTGGACAAGTGCTTGAACCCTTTAAGGAAAAGCAGGATTGATTATTATTATAATCATAATCATCGTCTTGCGCCATTATCTTGTTACTCATAAATAACAGTAATAAGGCTGTTGTATGTTTTAAAATCTTCATATGTGTGTATGTATATGTATGTGTGTATGTATGTATGTATGTATGTATGTGTATAAATATAAATATATATAAATGTATATATATTTATATGAGTATATGTATGTAATATATGTATTTATATATATATATAGATAGATATATATAAATATATATGTGTGTGCGTGTGTAAGTATGTAGATATGTAGATATGTATATCTAAATTATGGTTTTAAATTGAAAGTTTTGTAATGTTGGATTTTATACAGAAATGATGATGAAGACTTCTTTTTTTATTTCAACTGTTTTCATTCCCTATTATTTTTAATTTTATCAAATTTTTTTTTTTCTTTTCTGGCCGAGAAAATATAATTTTTTTTTTTTTTATAGATTATAGATCAAGACAAAAAAGTTAAATATAGAAAAAAAAATGTACATAAATGTTAGTTAATATACAACATCTTTATCTTCTATTATAAGAATAAAACAGTCTTCTCCTTTTTTATTTTATTTTATAACTAAGCATACTCCTCACAATATATAAATTTAAAAACTACACATGAATAAAACAAGACCTTACCAGATAATGCATATCAAACAAGAAGTAATCCTAATGCCTCCTTAACGTGAATAACAGTAATTACTACTTATCCTTTGACCTTACTTGTTCTAAATATTTATTTATACAAAAATAAACAAGTTAATAAAGACACAAACACAAAATTATAATCATTTCTTCTTTCTTTATTATTTTGAGGATGGTTAAATAAACATCTTTTTTTTTTAAAAAAAAAAAAAAAAAAAAAAAAAAAAAAAAAAGAAAAAAAAAACGGAAATGAGTTAAACGGAACTTGAAGAGAATTTTCCATTCTCTTAAACTCGAGAGTTTAAATTCTTTCAGCATATATTTAATGATGAAAGCCAATATCCAGAGAATCGGTATTTATCCAAAACTCTGATAGCAGTTATAAGCTTAAAAGTAACATAAATCTGAACTTCAGAAGGAAACGAAGAAAAAAAAAGTGTGTGAGAGAGAGATAGAATGGTTTAATAATTAGTTTACAATGTTTGATCGGGTATTTGACCTTCAAGAATAGACAAGTTATGTTTAATCAACAGAATACGCATATACTTAAGTTTACCTCCTTCATTTTTTTTTTAAAAAAAATATTGCCCCGTCTTTCAATATCTACTATTTATTTATGTAAGCATTCATGCATGTATAGCTTATAATAAAAATTTTACCTAATAATTTATCTCTTTTTGAGGGAAGATCATTCAATTATTTGTGCACGCTGTATACAGACTGCTGGTTATAAATATACAAATAAATATTTATATACACAAATGGAGACGGAGTCTTGAAATATATTAAGTAACCAATATAAAGAGGGAGTTACAATTATGTTAGGGGGGTTTATAAGTTTTCGGTGTGTGTGTGTGTGTGTTTTTTTTTTTTTTTTTGAAGTTGGGTTGGAAATGAGGAAGAGGAATGAAAGTAAAATGTAATGAAAATACACATTAAACCATGTTGTCAGAGATATGAAAGAAAGGAGGGAGGAAATATAGTATGTGACAAAGAAGATAGGATTCTTGTGTACTTTTGTTTGAGATTCTTATGAAATAGATAAATAATTCTCGTGCAGGTGGTAAGCAGTGCATGAAAGATGGTTGACCAATGGGTAGACCAAATCACTTTGAAAGCTACTGCTAAAATTGTATAGAAGGAATGGGAGAAGAAGCCAGCAAGTGAGAGTAGAGTGACGAGAGAGAGAGAGAGAGGTGAATGAGAGAAGAAGTGTAAACATAAATAAGGTATGTTATTGTCGAACAGCTGGACAATATAGTACAACTACTGTAATTGATTTAAAAAGGACCTCGATCTTGTTGGATGGTGGCGACCATAAGGCGACCACATATGCTGATGAGAGTATTATGAAAAGAAATTGTGTTGGAGAAGGGTATCAAGTCACAATGAGAAGACAATATACTATCGTGTGCTTGGAATTGTGTATGAAAAGTAATTTATATGTTCCTTGTAAGGCAAGAATGTCAAAAAATTTAGAGTGTATATATAACAGATAAAATGTTTTCGGGTATCAGGATGGTTGGATTTTACTAGGCTATGGCAATTTATTGATCCATACTGCAATAATGTAGTGTTGAGTGATAGGTTATTTTTTTTTTTGGAAAGGAGGGCGAGTTGTGTTATGGTAGTTAAAGTAATTAATTAGAGTGAATCAAGTATGATAACGAAAGTTAGTCTGAGAGAGTCATGAGTATCGTATTTGCTCATAATGTAATAATAATAATTTCATACAGAAATAAAGTTAAAAGTTTAAGTCAAACTAAAAATATTCATACACGGTGCTTGTATTCATACAGAAATAGAGCTAAAGTTAACACACGATTAAACATTTTTTATTTTTATTATTTTTATAAATTAAAATTTATAAAGTGACCTATGAGTACATAATATGTTTGTTATATTGGATTGCCCAGGTCAGTTCAAATTATGTGAAAAAAAAGTATCTAAAAACCCTCTTACGGGACAAGAGGTAAAAAGGTAAAGGAAAGGAAGAAGAGAAGGTGAGAAAGAAAGAGGAATATTGCTAACAAGTTTAAAGGGATAACCAGTTGGGTAGTTTCCTGCCCGAGTCAAGAAGTGGAGAGGGGGATAGTTTGTCGTATAGTAGGTAATCTATTTACTGTAGAATGGTGCGCATAACTGGTCAGCGATAGAGCCAGGAAGGAACATCCTAAGAATTTAGGTACTTATGCTGAGGGAGATGATTTAAAAGAAAAGAAAAGGGGATCTGCAATTGATTGTGGCCAGAATAAACGAGTGTGCATGTGCAAGCATTCAGTGGCGTGTGGCCGACTAAAGAGTATATAAGGATGATATGGGTAGGCTTTAGGTATTCCTTCGGGTAACCAACCAAGACGCCATCGAATAGTTCAACTGCGCTTACTGTGTGTTATGGGTAACCAGAGTATCGGATCAATAATCAGATTAGGGCGGCAAGCGGAAAGCAAAACAGAATGTGTCTCGTTACGTAGTTGTTGAAAACTCTCTTCAAGAAATTCTTGACGATGTTTTGGAAAGGAACGTTGGTCTAACGGAATGGAGTTGGCAACACAGAGTTTCCAGTATAATGTTTGAATGAGTTTATACCATTGAGTGTTGAAGGTGAAGGATTGAAGCTCAGGAAGTAATTTAGGGAGCAAAGTATCATCCGGTAAATCAATAGCACAGAAAACGAATTGAGCCTGCAGAATGGACACCCTAACCTTCATTAATGGTTGGTTTACCATATGAAGCATCACCTGTACTGATGATCGACTAGAGCCACCAAATATCCGTCTTATGCAAGTGTTTTGACAAGATTCCAGTTGTTGAATATCCTTTGCACTAAGTAGACTAATAGCTATACCATATTCGGGTTGTGGTCGTGTTATAGAATAAGCTCTGGATATAAGCATAAGTAATATTATAATAGATGAATTACATAATAAAGGATAAACTATAAGCCTGAGTATAAAATATAAAATCTGTATATAACATCTTGTAAATAATATAAAACTTATTGACATCCAATCATCTAAATATATCAACTAAATAAGACATCGTATCATTTCTACATATTTATTTTTATAAACTTGACAAAGGATTAAAGTCGTCTTTGATCCAATAAAATAAAACATAAAAAATATCAGGAACATACACTCAGACCATTATAACACCCAATAGATAATCCATATAAATCAGTCTCTTGAATCAACAACATGTATATCTGAATACTAATACTGTTTTATGACTCATGTTCTTTGACAGCTATTTTTATTTCTTTGATTTCAGGATTCATTGGTATAAATACAAGTAGCTATGTAGACACGAAATAGTCTTTATATCATCCTTTTTACATTGAATAAACAATCTCGAACTATACCTCCTTTTGTTCTCTTTCTGTCTTTTTTTATTTTTCTTTATTGTATTACGTACCATCACAAATACATCATTATATATACAACAATCTCTTACTGGCACAGGTGCCCGCTTTTCCTCTTTCTATAAGATGACTGAACAATATATTGATACTTGCTTCACCTGGTTTTTTTTTTATTATTATTATTATTTTTTTTTTTTTTTTTTTTTTTTTGTAATCAAAAATTATCATTGATGTCCATGGAACATAAAAATGATATAACAGTACAAAAATTATACAGAATTGCTAAAGAGCAGATGGAGAAAGAAAAACGTAGAAAAACCCATCACATCAGCCTTACTTGACGTTTGTGATCAGACAAACTTACTATTCCAAAAATTGATGAACGTGACAGTCTTCTTAAAAAAAAAACGCGCACTAGCCTACGCAGACGATGGAATCTTGTATACGAGTACTTGTAAACGTAAATATTTTAAAATAAAAAGGCTCCCCATGTGTGTCACCGATGCCAGCACCTTTGGAATTACCTGAGGCAACGTTACAACAAATCAATAACACCAAGATCAACCATAACAACACTGATGACATTTTACCTGAAATTGATATTCTGAAAAAACGATATGGATTATGCCCTTCAATTCAAACAGTCAGTAGAAATAATGAATTGGAAAGAATGTTATGAGAATGGATATTTTAGTACTTATACCGGGCTAACAAGTTTAAAGAGAGCATTTTACAAAAAAAAAAAAAAAAAAAGGCCTAATGAAGAAAAATAGTCAATAATATCTACTGCCTCAATACCATTCTTTTTCTTTCCAAAAAAAAACAAGCACTTCATTCTTCCAAAATCTGTTACTATTTTTACAAAAAATAAAATAAATATAAACTTGATTACAATGAACATTGGCACACTTATGAGTGACATGTCTATCCAAGAGGAAGTAGAAGAATCAAGTGAAGAGGTTTATGTTAGCTTATATCAAAAGCACAGTGAGCCTGCCGAAGAAGACGTCAGTACCGCAATGGAGTGTGCCGAAGAGCTATCTGAGGAGCTAGGTTTAGATTTGGAAGAGGATGAGGTAAAAGAAGAAAGTGAGGTGAAGGTAGTAGACGAGGTAGAAGAAACGTTGGAAGAGATAAATGCTTGTGTAAAAGAGTATGTCGAGACTAATTTGAGTCAGTCGGAGTTGAAGCAGGAACGTGATGAGGGGGAAAAAAACATACAGGAAGTATGCTGATCAACAAATTGACTTTTTTTTTATTGACTTGATTTCTGTAGGATCTAACGTTAAGTCGGCTTGTTCGAGTATAGGTATCTCCTTATGGGCTGAATACAAATATAGAAAACCATTTAGAAAGGATCCAGAAAATGGGCTTATCCGTAGAAAAAAAAGAGAGGAAGAAAAGGATGATTGTTCAAGTTACAACAACGTCATGCTGAATGGATTATCAAATATATTGACGATAATTCAGCAGCAGTACTTGAACAAATTAGATTCGACCTTTGTAAGAAATTCAAAGACGAGAGTTTTACTGTAAGTCGATCTGCACTTCACATATTCATGCGAACTGTTTGTGTTCTTTCGACGAAAAGATTAGAAGAAATCATATTGAAGCAATTGAACAAACAAAAACAGAAGTAGAAAGATGGATAGCTGATAAAAATTTGGAATTTCCAAAAAAAAAAGGTCAATGGGAGTAAGGCAATCGGTGTTAGAAGTGATTTTCCCAAGTTCACTTCCAGACTCATCTAATAGATGTAATGAGAAAGTGCCAGCCTTTAAGGTTAACATCTCCGTGGGCTTGTCAGAAAATGCTTAAGCCTATGTCTTTTTTTTTTGAAATTAATAAAGGATGTCGGACTTTGAAAGTACCTGTGTGATTATTAGCGGAAGAAGCCATAAATTGCTAATATTCTTATCATATGTCATTTATAGAATAACAATCAAGTGTCATTTATTACTCCATAAATGGAATTTTATTATTTACTCAATTTATTAAAAAGGAATCCCCTTTTTTTTATTTTTTTTTTATTTTTATTTTTTTAACAATACATACGGATGTCGTTTCTTGACTTCTTGAGATACAAAAGAGTAAAACTTTAGACGGTATTAAACAAAAAATAACAAAGAATATAATTAAGTTTTTATAATATTTATTGATTGTCTTTATTTAAAATCAATTATTTTTCGATATTTATATTAATTTTGCTACAAAATAAAGTTTATATGACAACAGGGAAAATCGTGATTGTAGTAAAGATGCATAAGTGTTGTCTTCTTGATTTTCTCATGTTGTCAATTGATTATGCCGACGTTTTCTATCTTCACAAATCATGCATAACTTCGACTTCTTCTTTCTCACGTCGGACTCCTTTACTGATGGTTTAAATCTTCTCTTATTCAGTCTATTTATTCTGAACGGCAGATTATATTCCACTTCTATTGGCTGCGTATCTACTTCGTTGCTAATGAACTGGACACGGAGCCTGAGTCTTAATATGTACAATGAAAAAAATGTGTTGAAAAAATGTTAAGAGTCGCATGTACAAATTCGGTACTACTCTATTTTTTTTTTTTTTTTTTTTTTTTTTTTTTTTTTTTTTTTTTTTTTGTCTCTCTTATTAATTGTTGTCAAACGTATACATATATAAAAAAAAAAAAAAAATAACAATGAATGATGAGGATTTAGAAAGAGCTGGAACTCGTTTAAAAAGACAATTAAAAAAATCAAAACATTATTCATTCTATCCTTCAACATTAATGAATTATGCATCCATCAAAAATAGACAACACTCAAGATTTAAACCAAGATCCTTAATACTTATTGGCATCATTTTCATTTTAATATTCCTCATTTTTACTTTACCTAATAAATCTACTTCAAAGAAACAAACAAGAATAGAAGACTTTGAACAAATAATTGACTTTAATGACTCAACACAATACACAGATTATACATTTTTAAATAGAATTTTATTAGAAAAAAATATAGGTAAGCAAACAAAGAATAATAGTTGACATTCAAGATGTTCATTGATTATAATGAATCCTATTAGACTTACAACGATTGTCAACTCATTCTAATGCTAATTTTGATAAAAATTCTTTTATTCATCAACTATCAAAGCGTTTAATAGTTGGACATACATTTGATGAATTACGCCGTTTAACGAATAGTATATCACTACCATTAGATACAAATAAACAGGTCTCAGTAACAGCTATCATTCATGCTACAACCATGACTCAAATTTATGTTCAAGTTCAAGCTATATTGACTCAAACAACTTTGCCAGAGCATATTTGGATCATTTGTCATACAAAGGAAAAGGCTGAAATAGAGGCACGTATTATGACTTTAGATAGAAAAAGAGTAACAATGATAGCTCGAGATGATATTGGTCATGAATATCAATGGTTACAAGCAACAAGTCATATAGCTACTGAATATGCTTGGATTATTGATCAGGATATAGCACCAGGCAAAAGGTATTTAGAAAACGCTTTGAAATTATCACAAACAGAACAGTATCAATCAGCTTTGTTGGGGACAGGGGGTGCGTTATTGAATCCCAAATCAAAGGATAATGTGGAATGTATTCCAGATTCACAACATTTAGGTAATCAACAAAGAAGTCAGGCAGTAGATATGATATTTGATAATTGGTTACTGCATAGAACTTGGATACCTTATTTATCACGAGCCATTGAAATTGAAGAAAATAGGAAATCATTTATGACCACAACGGATGAGGAAGATGCTGATGATAAGAAGAGTACAACACCCTTTATGACAGGTTTATTCATTAGTAGAACATTGTATATAGCAGCAGGTATACCATCTATCTCACTTCCAACCGATCCTGTTGAACGAGCTTATTGGGGAGATGTACGACTTCAAAGGACAGAAAAATCCAGTACATGTAGATCACTTGAAATAATGATAAAAAATTATAATGTCATGGATGAATTCTCACTGTTGCCTTCAAGCATTATTGATTATTATAACAACTATTACTATCAAGATATGTTTTATAGTCAAAGACATTTAACAGTTGAAGCGTCTAATCATGATGGAGACTCTTCTGTATTATTCTATGTGAATTCTATAAAAGAGATTGAACAACTATCACCCATCCTGTGCAAATTTGAAGCTAGAGATGATGTTGATTTACATATAGTGATCAATAGTAATATCAAAGAGAATACATACAATGGAATTAAAAGTACGCTCTCTTCTTTATGTAACATTGATAGCAGATTTCCTATTCATGCTATAGTGCATGACTTAAGTTTATTACAGTGGAGCTCTACATATGATTTACACTATCGTTTATCACGTGTCTTGGCATTAATCCAACCTAAGGCTATGATTTATACAGTAGTTGACAAAGAACAGCAAAAACCATTTATTCATTCTATCAAAACAGCTTGTAAGATAGCAGATGTTACAGATATATATTTACCAGCAGATGATATACCCCACGCTATTTGGATGACAGATTTTCCATTAGATACCCTTTCAAGTAGTTTTTTTTTTTTATATAAAAAAGAAATTAGATTCGAGTGTATATCTAACGTCTTTTTTTTTTTTTTTTCTTAGAATGGAATTCATTCACTATAAAACTGATGGTGACAATAGATAAAAACCCAATTGCATTAGCTCGAATTTTATCTTCAATAGAGAATGCTCATTATCTTGGAGATCAAGTGGATCTAACAATTTTTATGGATCGAAATGCGGGTCGAATTATACAAACATTTATAGAAAATTTTCATTGGAAGCAAGGGACAAAAAAGATTCAACATCGTATTGCAGAAAAATTACCTGAGGCTTCTATTTTTGTTGAGTCATGGTATCCATCAAGTAATGATGAATATGCGATTATCTTGAATAATAAGTTGGAATTATCCAAGTTTTATTATATATGGGCCAAATATGCTATACTTCGTTATCGTTATTATAATGAAAGGACTGAGAATGAGAAATTATTATGTGGGATCAGTTTATATTCACCTCGTATTTTAGAGACAGATCCTTCTGGTCCTCGGCTTTTTAATCCAGGCAAAGTCTTGATGGAAGCAGGTTATCCAGGTAAAGACAGTGAATCTTACCTAATGCAATATGCAACCTATATGGGAGCGGTTTATTTCCCTGAACATTGGAGAGAATTCCATGATTATATCACAGCTCGACTTGCTGATACATATGGGTTTAATATGCAACAGATGATGATTCCCGATTTAAAATCAAATGAATGGATCAAAACATGGAGACGTTATTTTGAAGAATTGATGTATTTAAGGTCTTATCTGATGCTTTATCCTGCCTTTAGCCAAAGTTTATCTACTTTCCATCTTGAATTGAAAAGGAAAGAGTTACAAGAACAATTTCAAGATGGTATATCACTTTACGATGTATCTTTAACCAAATCAATGACAGATCTCTCATTACCTAATTTTGATGATCTATCTATCTTTGATATCTGGGGTCAACTTTCAAATATAGAAGAATTAAAAGAGAGAGGACTCAAGCTGCACGGAGAGGTTTCGGCTTGTCTACCTGCAACGACAGAAGAAATTGACCTTTATCATGATCCTACTGATTTATTATGTCCTTTTGCAAAGATTGTTACTGTTCCCATAGAACATGAAAATGATCCATTACCAGAACTACCAGTTCAAGAAGTTACGATCTATTTGTAGAGAATTAATATGTGTATATATGTATATGTATACATATAGAGAGAGAGGTATTATATGTAAAAGAGAATAATGATAATAAATACACAAGATAATGATAAAGAAAGAGGATAATAATATTGTTGCTGTTTTTTTCATTATATATATATATATGTCTCTCTCTCTCTCTCTCTGTATGTGTGTGTGTGTGTATGTGTGGTGATTAAAACACCTTTATTCTGAGGTAGATTATAATAGCTCTGGACAAGTGTTTGTCATCCTTTTTGCTTGGTGACAGCAATGATTTCGATTCTTTAATTCTTTATACTAATAAAAGAAGAATGAGACCAAGTAATCATTTTCTTTATTGTTTCCAGTAATTGTAATGAAAAAAAAATGAACACAAAAAAGAAACAGTATGAACAATGTTAACAAAAATTTCAAGTAAATACTCTTTCCTATTATAAATCAAAGAGTTTACATAATCATTCAGATAGATTTACTAATAGGAATAAAATAATTTAATAGGATTGGTTAAAATATATTTACTCTCAGCTTATAATAGTTGAATCAGGTACCTTCTAATTTTTTTTTTTTCTGCAAAATCCTCTAATAAAATAATTCACACATTTTTTTATTTTTTATTTTTTAAAAGCCAGTTTATTAATTAGTATTTTATTGTCATATTAGTCTTATCTATTTTTTTTTTTTTTTTTAAACAAATGTCAACAGAAACGATATCAAAGAATGGTGATGAAGAGGATATAAATAATCGAAAAAGAGCGTTACCATCATCGTCTAACAATAACAATAATAATACTAATAACATGAGACATGCTTCAACTAATAATTACTCATCACTTCGTCGAGATCTGCTACTATCTAATTTTGATCGAACGATGATTGTTGAAAAAGCAAAGTTTGAACCAACGTTTAATGAAGAACAAGCTCCTAGAATTGACATTAGCAATTCGGACATAGTTATAGAAGATACTGAGACTAATAATGCTTCACCAACTATGACAACCTATGCCCTAACTATGTCACCGTCTGCACCTACTTTCAGTAATAATAATAATAATAATAATAATAATAATAGTTCATCACTTTTGTTAGCAAATCCTTTAACAGTAACACAATCCATGAATGATAATAGAAAAAAAGTAAGCAAGCTAAAAAAATATATATTTATATATATATATTAATAGCATGAATTATTATGTAGACAAATATGAAGAAATTAAAAAAGAAAGCATCAAAAACGATTATACATGGTACAGCCAGTCCTGCTGAAGTATTCCATAGAAATTTAGTTGATGCTGTATCTAATGTAGAAGGTAGAAATTCAATTCTATATTGATTTAGTGTATATAAATACATATACATACATACATGTATATATAAAAGTAGTAGTTAAAATTTGTATGTAGATTCTGATGAAAATGAACATTATGTATACCCTTATAGCGGATATGAATCTTCTACTCCAAATAATGGCATTCATCGTCCACTCTCAATTAGATCAACACCTGCGAGTAGTCTATTAAATGACTATTACTATCCAACCAATAAAAGCAAAAGAAAATTATTTGAAAAAAAGGGAGGTGGAGGGTTTCGAGAATGGTTAAGGAAGACATTATATTATCGATCTTCATTAGATACAACAACAGTAGCAGAAGAAGAAGATGTTTGCTATTCCTCAGGTGGAGAACAACAACGTCCAAAATTACGTAGTCATGTAAAGGAACATCATGAACCAAAACCAAGTTTATTAAATCTATGGAAAGATGGATTTATGAGTCATCAAAAGCAACCTCCTTATTATCATTATAATGGAAAATTATTGATAGGAAATTCCACTCATCATCATCATGGTGGTGGCTATACAAGTGATGATGAAGATGTACCTCTTTTATATAACAGAAGACAACAAAAGCGATATAACAGTAATAACAAGAAGAAATGGTATAAATATAAAAGAAGGAAGGAAAGAAAGAAAGAAAGATGACTAAATAATAACACTATTTTGATTTAATTAGTAAAAAGTCAAACTTATTGAGAAATCTGATTTTAATATTTGTATCAAGTCTTATCATTTTAATACTCATAGTAGCTTATCGAGCACAGCCATTAAAAGAAATTACAATCAGTATGGGTCGAGTACTTGCGACAGATAAAGAGCTTATTTTTGATTTAAAGGTACAAGCGGAGAATTGGAATGCATGGACAATTCATGTCGTTGATGCAGACATTAGTGTTTTTGCATTTAGTCAAATTGTACCTAGTTCAACACATATAGAAGGTAAAAGCAAAGCAAAGTTAAGCTAAGCTAAGCTAAACAAAAAAAAGAGGGGAAAAATGGCTTATATTTTGCTTTGTAGGTGTAGATCCTGCAGAATATTTAGGTGGTTTAACTCATTTTGATGAACCATTATCCATTCAATCCAATTTATTTAATGAAGGTCCGATTGAAGCTATTACACAAATACGAATCAAATCCCCTGGAGCAGATACAAGTGGAAATGAAAGATGGTAATGATTAGTGCATATATGAATATATATCACGTGCAATGTATATCACGTGCAATGTATAGATTCATATTTATTGATTTATTTATTTATTAGGTCTCGTATGATCCGATATCCGTATGGGCTTGTTGTTAGAGGCGTATTAAAGTATAAACCAATCCCTTTCATAGTGGGGACTTATCCCCAGTCAGCCGCTATTTGTAATGTGACTCAAATCGACCCCACAACAGGGATTATTTCAAACGATCCAAATAAAACTATTTGTGCCAGTCAAGATGATCCTCATCTTTCTTTCTTTTTTTTTTCTCACGCTCATAAATAAATATTAGAATACACGTCTTCTTTTCCTTTTTCTTTCTTTTTACGTGTAAAATAAAAACAAAAATAAAAAAAATGAGTAAACTTCTTGTTTATGGTGGTGCTGGTGCTTTGGGTCGTTGTCTTGTTCAACATTTCAAATTAAAAGGATATGTAAAGTAGTTTTAATATATGAATATTCAAGTCACTGACTTGAACTATTACTTAGACTGTCATTAACGTTGATTTGGTCGAGAATCAAGATGCTGATTTTAATACATTAACAACAGGCTTCGGTTCATTACATGAACAAGGGGAAATGATTAATGAATCTATTTTAAAAGTATTAGATTCAGAGGAGAAATTATGTGGTATTTTGTGTGTAGCAGGTGGTTGGGCAGGAGGAAATTCAGCAAGTGAAGGTAAAGTAGATGAAAAAGAAAATTTACAACTATGATATATGATGAAGGGCGGGGGAAAGGCTCATGTTTATATATAGATTTTTTAAAAACTTCTGAGTTAATGATCCATCAAAGTGTCAATTCTTCTTTAATTGCCGCTCATCTAGCTTCCAAGCATCTTCAACCGTAAAAAAGAAAAAAAAAATACCCCAAGTACACGAATATCATATACATATATAAAAGGAATTAACCTTCCTCTTTTATATAGTGGTGGATTACTTACAATGGTAGGAGCATTGGCTGCAATAAATGAAACTCCTGGAATGATGGGTTACGGTATAGCAAAGTCTGCTGTTCATCATCTAGTAAAAAATTTAGCTGCACCTAATAGTGGTCTTCCTACGGGTTGTAAAGTGGCCGCTTTATTACCGTAATAATAACATATTAAACCAATTATCATTATTTTTGACTCATTTTTGATATTTATTCTGTAGAATTACAATTGATACACCTATGAATAGAAAATTTATGTCTAATGCTGATTTCACTACCTGGACTTCACCTGAAGTTATTGCAAGGTAAATATAGAAAATTCTAATATGAATGAATAAAAAGCCTAATGTATTCTTTATATAGTCAATTAGAAGGCTATCTTACAAAAGCTCTTCCTTTAACAAGTGGTAAACTTATCAGTGTTATTACAAAAGGAGGAGTTACCACCTTTGATGAAATTTAAATAAAAATTTTATATTTGTATTTTGCTATTGCATATAATTAACTAGTTGAATGTTATACAATAGACTCGCTCGTATAAACATATCAATGTTTATCTACTGGCTAGTATGCAGATATCCCTAGGTAATAAGGGATATGCAGGAACAATAACTACTGAAACAGTATAGGTAGCAAATGATAAAAGTAGATCATATAAAATGATTCAATGAATATTCTATGTTAACATGTCATTATTCTGACTGATGGATGATATTGTTAAATAAAGAGATTTCTTTTTTTTTTTTTTTTTTTTTTTTTTTTTTTTTTTTTTTGGTCTAAAAAAACTTTTTTTAACTGCCGACAGTTTTACCATAAAAAAAAAATAGATGCTTTGAAAGTATACATTTATTTTTATTTCATTTTATTTTATTTTGTCTCCAGGAAAATAAACCTTAGACGGGTTAAATTTCCTCCCCCACATTCCATCCCACGCTTGGTAAATTATTTTTCCATATCTTTAAATTAACCAATTAAAGATATACAAGCTGAACATCATTATTAACCGATTTCCCACTTTTTATTATCATACATATTAGAAAAAACATTAGGGATTTCCCTCTCCTTTCCTCTCCTCTCCTCTCCTCTTCTCTCCTCTTTTCTTTATACTATGACTGTCTTCAAATCGAAACAGCGACCATTTCCTATTCCAGATATTGATATTTATTCATTTTTATTTCAACCAAACGAATTTAATACAATACGTCCTCAAAATCGTCCCTTGTTGATTGACGGAATAACAAATAAATCAGTTTCATTCAAGGAAGCGAGGGAATTATCTGGTAAACTTGCTATAGGTTGGAAGCAACATGTTGGCTTGAAAAAGGGTGATGTAGTTGCTATATTTGCCCCTAATCAATACAATCATGCTGTACTCTATTTTTCTCTTTTGGCTGCTCAATGTATTATTACACCTGGGTAAGTTGGATAGATCAAGATAGAATCATCTATCTATCATGGTTATTTTTGACCTTTTTTTTTTTAACTCAAATACTTTGTTCAGTAATCCTAATTATACAGAAGGTATAACACTCTGTTTTGATATAAAGAGAGAGAGAGAGAAAAGAAAACGCGAGAACTAATACTGATACATTATATATAAATATATATTAGCTGAATTTAATCATCAAATACAGAAATCTGGAGCCAAAGTCATTATCACTGTTCCGACACTTCTTCCCGTCTTATTAAAAGTAGCCATTAAAAATAATATTTCAAGAGATAAACTATTTCTTTTCGGTAATGAGACTGTAGACGGTATTAAGCCCTTTTCATCCATTGCTGCAACTCAAGACAACACACTTCAGATACCTCTTCAAGGTATTCATCCTGCAAATGATTTAGCTTTCATTTGCTTCTCTAGTGGAACAACAGGTGTTGCAAAGGGAGTCATGCTAACTCATCGTAACTTTGTTTCTCAAATAATGATGGTAACTGACTTTGAACAAACAGATGCAACTCAAATGGACGATGTTATTATTGGCTTTTTACCTTTCTTTCATATCTTTGGTTTAACAACGCTAGTATTTCGTGCATTTTACACGAATACGCCTGTTGTGGTTATTCCAAAATTTAATTTGCAACTGGTGTGTCAGTTAATTGAAAGGTACAAGATCACGATAGGTCCTCTTGTACCACCTATAGGTAACAACATGATAGGAATAATACAATGCAATCTCCCTCCCCTATTTTAATTCTATATTTATTTTAATGATACTCTAGTTGTACAATTTGCTAAAGAAGATGTTGTTTTAAAGTATGACTTGACTTCACTTAAAATGATTAGTAGTGGTGCTGCCCCTCTTCGAAGTGAGCATATAGATGCTTTACAATTACGTATAAAGGCGTCTATAAGACAAGGGTAAATAAAAAAAAAAAAAAAAAAAAAAAAAAAAAAAAAAAGGGCAGTTAAACTCTATCATCATCTATTATTATTTGACAGCTAAAATAATATATGTATACATATACATATACATGTATACATTTATATAACTGTATAGCTATGGTATGACAGAGACAACAGCAGGCTGTATTTATCAAAAGGTGGGTAAAAATTGTCCTGGCTCTACAGGCGTATTACTTGCAAATATGGAATGTAAAATTGTAGATGAGGAAGGAAATGGTAAATTAAACAATATAGATATATATATATATATGTGTGTGTGTACCTGTTATTTTGATGAAAAAAGAAAAAACAAATTTACATCATGATAATAATAATAGAACTCGGGCCTGATCAAACTGGAGAAATTCTTTTAAAAGGACCCGTTATTATGAAAGGTTATCTGAATGATGATAAAGCAAATTCGGAAATATTTACAAAAGATGGATGGATGCGTACTGGCGATATCGCTAAATTAGATTCTAAATCTGGGGAATTTTTCATCATAGATCGTATTAAAGAAGTGATAAAGTATAAAGGTTTCCAGGTAATAAAAATAAAGGGGAAAAGAAAGAGAAGAAAATTCTTTGTGCTGATAACCCAATATAGGTTCCTCCTGCTGAACTCGAAGCTATTCTTGTAAGAATTGAATCATATATTCTATATATATATGATAATAATAATAATACCCCGTATTTTAATTATATACCATCATTTAGATTACTTCTTCTATTATTGCTGATTGTGCTGTGATTGGTGTTTATGATAACACTCAGGCTACTGAATTGCCTCGTGCCTATATTACTTTAAAACCAGGATATATCCCATCAGAAGAAACAGCACAAGAGATCATGAAATACGTTGCTGATAGAGTTGTCCCTTATAAGCAAATACGTAGTGTTCGTTTTATCGATGTTATTCCCAAAAGTGCCTCTGGTAAAATTCTTCGTCGTGTATTGCGTGATGCTGCTCATGCAGAAGAGAAAACCATTTTAAACAAAGCTAGATTATAGATATATATATAAAAAAAAAACCTTTTTTTTTTCATAGTCATAGAATCAATATAAATGTATAGAATTATAGAAAAGATTTCATTATTTAATTACTAATGTAATGTATATGATAAATGTTTATTTAATAATAGTCAAGTCAAGGGATAATTTTTTTCCTGCATAATAAATCTGAAACCAAAACTATCATAAACTGACGTCAAGCATGAATTATTAAAATAATAGTGATGCCCTCATTTTTTAATAATCCTGCTGCATCCTTTCTTTATATTTTATAAACAATTAAGCATATTGAAGGAAAATTGAAATGAGTGATCCTCATCATCAACTAAAAAATTCTCTCAATTATTTTCAACATACAAGCAATACAGAAAATAGTATAGATCCTATTGAAAGCAACAGTAGTACAACCTACTCGATCAATATTGAAAACCCTTTAGAGTCAACAAAGCGAACATCCTTTTCTATAGCAAAATCAGATGAAAGTAATCAATTACCCAATAGATTGCCTACAAGAGATACATTAGCAACATCTTCAACACCATCACCACCACAACAAAAGAACCCGAGTATTCTTCAAAGACTTATTGATAAAGCTAAACTCCCTGAATTTCACCAAATGAGGAAAACAATAAAAGCATCATTTGCTTTACTAATAGCGATGGTTTTTATTTTTGACTATCATACAAGAAAAGTAGTGAGCAGTAGTGTATTGCTTGTGGGCATCGTTACTATTTTCTATTTTCCTGTTAGAACAATAGGTAAAAAAAAAAAAAAAAAAAAAAAAAAAAAAAAAAAAAAAAAAAAAAAAAAAAATTATATGATAATTTTGTATTGGATTGATTGAAAAAAAAAATAGGTATTCAAACTGAAGTAAGGCATTTTTATCTCCCTACGTATATATTTCAATTTAAAATCTAATAGAAATTAGGCAGTCCTTTTAGGCACTCTAGGTGGTGGACTAGCATCAGGCTGGAGTTTATTAGGTAAATCTTTTAAAATATACATCAATATAAAAAGATTTAAACTTACAAGAAAATGATTAATAATGTCTAGTATAAATAAGGTTCATTTCTTGCTAGTCTTGCACGAGATAAATCTGATCCGAATCCTGTCCAGGCTGGTGCATGTGCCATTTTGGCAGTGTTTTTATTTATTGGTGTCTTTATTTTAAACCTAATTCGTATAAAATTTCCTAAGGGTAATTTAATTTAAAGAAGAAAATTAGGATACATACAATATAAAATTGGTTTAATTTTACTAATATTCATTTTGATCTTGATATCATTTAGCTAACTTTGGAACTGTTATTGCTTGTATTGTTTTAACAGTAAATAATTGTTTATTAATTGATTATATATTTTTAACAGCTTTAAATAATTACTATCGCTAATATTTTTATTTATTTATTTTTTGCCCAGTTTTCAATGACTTTTAGTGCAGGATTTAATGAATTTACTCCAGAGGTGATCGTAAGTTTTTCATAAAACAAATTATCTAATATAAACAATTTCATTAAGCAATTTAGTGAAGTGGCAACTTCTTTTGCCCGTACTTGTAGCTGGAGCAATATGTTTGGCTATCAATTATCTTATCTGGCCAGACGATAGTATCAACAATTTTTTAGGCATCTCGAGGAAAACACTTGCAGGTTACAATTCTTTCTTTAAAGAACATACAGATGCCTTTCTTCAAGATTCACCTGTCAATCATAATGTTACACTTCCAACTTTAAGTGCACATCTTAAAAATGGTATTCTTTTAATGATTGAATGTAAACGTGCCGTAAAAAGGGAAATCCTGTTTTCTCGTATATCAGACGTAGATTGCAGTGAGATATCCAATTTGATTACCAACATGCGAAGCCCTTTACATGGGATCGGTGTCAGTCTAATGTTGAAAAATAATTATGTTTATTCTGAGAATAAGAATATGTTTTTTAATAAATTTATTGATCCAGTTACGATGGATGCATTTACAACTTCACTCAAGGGTATACGTCCTATTAGTAAAGAATTATCGGACTTATGTTACAACGCTACAAATCAAGCCTCAATTAGACTTGCCAATCTTCACTACCCTCCTAGAACTACATTAAATAGTATCCTGTGGCCGTTTCCAAGACTTTGGGTCTCGAAAAAGGCAACGACGACAACAAATAAAAATTGCATAGGTCAAACTGAGGATCCAGTGTCTACATCAATACTTTATGAAACTATTCATCAACTGGATGAAATATCTAAAAGTAATAAAGTATTTTGCAAATTTCTTGGCTTGAATGCTACTCAACTCCCTCGAAATGGTCCACTCTATTTACTCTTTCTTTATATATTCAGTCTAAGACAACATGCCCTTAGTGTTGCCTCGCTTTTGAAATTAATCGAAAAACTAGAAGCAAGGCGTGTTAAGCCTAGGATATTGTTACCTCATCAAACATTAAAGAAATGGATCATGTCTAACAGTGAAGTCGGTGGCTCTGTAGGAGGTGATGAAAATGACTACGAAAATCAACCAGGAGGGAATGATTTGGCTCGTGTGGGTACGCTTCAAAGTAACTCTCATGATTCTGAAAGTAATGATGTCTTTGAGGCAAAATCGTCACGGATAAGGAAGAAGCAAACCAAGTTTGCTGATCCCGATGTGTCTGCCCCTATTACACCTATGCAAAAGTTTTTTTATCTTATCTATCTCTTTCTCCGATGGCTTACAAACACTTCAACTTTGTTTGCTATTAAAACGGCTATTGGTGTTGTTATGATGGCTATACCCGCTTGGATGCCTCAGAATCACGAATGGTATATAAGTTGGAGAGGACAATGGGGAATGATTACTTTAGTTTTATGGATGTTTCCAATGACAGGTGCATTTGTGTTTGGGTAATATGGAAGTATTATTCGCTTATAAATGATATTTACTAATTAAGAGAGTTTTTTTTTTCTTTCTTTCCTCCTAATATGTAATATTAAATATATGCATATAGTATTTTATATAGAATTATAGGTTCTGTTATTGGGGCTGTTCTCGGAATTATTGTATGGGAAATGTGTCGTGGAAATGCTTATGGAATGGCAGTTGTTTGCTTCATTTTATTTCTTCCTTTATACTATATATTCTTCTTTATACCAAAATATCGAGTTATTGCTTTAATGACTAAAGTAACAATGATTCTTGTTGTCTCTTACGAATACAGCTACGTTTTAGAAGGTTTACCTGGATATGACAAAGTTTATACTGTAGCCGGAAAGGTAAGGATATATGATTAGTGTATATATACATATACATATACATATATATTTATATATGTATTCATATATGTTTAGAGATTGCTATTGGTAATTATTGGAATTGCTGCAGGCGGTATCTTAATATCTCTACCCTATCCTCCTACAGGTCGTGTTGAGCTTCGTAAGAAAATTGCTAATACGATGCGTGATATTGGAAAATGCTATGGAATATTATATGCTAGTACAATTTCTCCTGCAGGTGTTGAAGCTTCGCCTACTGTTTCTAAAGATTTTAGAAAGCTGACTCTTCAACTTCGACGACAAGTTGCAGAAGAGCGTGCACTTTTACAACATACAGCTTATGAACCTCCACTTCGTGGTTACTTTCATTCAGAAAGTTATAAAATACTGGTTGAAAAGATGGATCACTTGTCTGATCTTGTTACGAATATGGTAATATTTAACGTATATATATATATATATATATGCATAAATGAACAATTTTATTTTTGTTTTATTTAGGGATTTGCACTACGTGAAGTAAGGTCTGAATGGAGAAAAAATATTGCATCTATTTTGTTACAAGAAAGAAAAGACTATGTAAATATAAATTATGACTATATAATTATTGGGAAGAGGGAGAGGGGGGGAGAATTTTATACTAGTGGGCTAATATTATATTTATATGAAAAAAAAAAAAAAAAAAAAAAAAAGCTTTCCGCAATTCTTACTAGTGCAAAATTGATTTCTTCAACTCTTGCTGCAAAGACAGCACTTCCACCTTATATGATTTCTCCAATTGATGCAAGGCAACGATTTACATCTCTTTTAGAAAAGAAAATAATGATTGATCCCAAGGATATCGCGAATCCTTCATTTTCTAGTTATAGTGCGTATCTTATGAATGGCCTTGTGTTTGTTGATGAACTTGAAAAAGTGCTTAACGTGACTAAAGATCTTGTAGGAATAGAGGATCCTGATGAATGGATTCTTTCGCGTTCATAATATAAAAATTATATTTTATAAGCATGTAGAATTAATTATTCTTTATTATTAATAATAGTAATATTATTATTATTTATTACTCGTTAATGTATAACAATAATAATTTAAATCCTTACATAAGAAATATGTACAATAATTATAGGATGTGATATTTCCATAAAATATCAAATAAAAGGTATTATAATAAAAAGACAAAAGAAGTCAACGAGACCGAACAGTAGTTCTAAGAGTCGAAGATATTTATTAATGAATTTAAATTGAAAAGTGTTTATAAGGATTGTTGAAGAAGCCAGAAAGAAGATGTGAATCAGAAAAGTGTTAGTTACAACTGAATAAAATACGTTGTAGATAATGAAGTGTGAGACGTGTTAATATTATTTGATGAAGTAGATCATGGGAATTTTAAGAAAGTCTAGATAGGACTTTTTGATCCGCATGTTTGATTAGTTCATGACATAGGATAAGAAAAAATAATTTACATAATAATCTAAAGATTATTTTTCTTTCTTTTCACTATGAAACACAATTTAATGCTGTTATTAAAAGAACCGTTGTCATCAAAAAGAAAACATAGATATTTATTAGAAATATCATTAATCCAAAGATAAAAATAAAAAAAAATAAGAGTATGAGTAAAGTAAAGTAGAGTAATACTTGTCTATAATTTAAAGCATACATATTAATTTTTTTTTGTTAGCTTCTTAGTTATGATATTTAGTAGTCTTGGGCATTTTTTAATACTTTTAAAATAACTGCCAATTCTTTTAGGCAAATAATTTATTAAAAAAGCCAGATTTGAGTCATACACACTAACTAGATATAGTATTAGAATAGAAGTATATCACTTTTTTATATTTCTTCTTTTTTTTTTTTTTTTAATTCAAGAAAGCCTATTATGTGATTGGTTTAAATTGATAGCAGAAGTTTGTGAAAAAAAAAACTTAACAATGTACACAGTAATTTAGTTCTTGAAAACTTTATTTGCGTGTGATACAGATTCGACGAAGATATTACACTAATTATATGCTATTATTCAACATTAATAAAAAAAACCCGTCCATTGTCACACCCATAATTTTATAACAATGCTTTCATATTTTTTTTTTTAAATAATTCATCTTCTTTTTTTTTTCGACTGGTTGAGAGGACAAAAAAGAAAATGGTCTATAAATCTAAACTTCCTAGCATTGAATTACCAAAATCTGGAATTATTCAGTTTATTTTTGCTAATAAGAATATATCTGAAGATAAGCCTGTTTTGATTGATGCCATTGATAAACGCTTCATTACATATGGTACATTAAAGGATTCTATATTACGTTTTGCTGCTGGTTTGCAAGATGTATGTGATTTCAAAAACGACGATGTTATGGCCCTCTATGCTCCTAACCAAGTATGTATCATGAATACATGATTTTTTTTTGTTTACTTTTTGATTTATACTAATACAATACATAGTATAACTATTCCATCCCACTTCTTGGTGCAGTTGCTGCCAGTAAGTTAACACGATATGTTTAAAATAAGTTTGTACCCTAAATAATCAACCACATGTATATACGTTTGATGTATCTAGATGGTGCAACTACTCCTGCTAATCCAAATTATAATGTGGAAGAACTAGCATACCAGTTAGAAATGACAAAGGCAAAGGTGATTATTTGTCATGAAGAAAATATGAAAAACGCTCTAGTAGCTGCTGAACATGTCGGTATCCCTAGAAAGAATGTTTTTATTTTTGGTAACAAAGCAATTGATGGAGTTCAACCTTTTGAAACAGCACTTATGGGTGACCGTAGGGCTTTTCCTGAAGAACTTACATATGAGCAAGCTAAGGAAAAAGTTGCTTATCTTTGTTTTTCATCAGGTACCACAGGTAAAAGTAAAGGAGTCATGACAACGTAAAGTAGTAATCATAAATATAAAATGAGTACATATATATTTATATGTACATGTTCCATTGAATTTATCTTTTTTTTTTCTCTTTTCTATATACATACATACATACATACATATATTCAAGTCATTTAAATATTACTGCTAATACTTGTCAATATATTGCACTGGAAAATGCTTTTATTGACCCTAACATTGATCGCATGATTGGTGTACTTCCATTCTTTCATATTTTTGGACTTACTATTATCTTACATTCTGCTTTGTATTTGGGTATCCCCGTTTATATTTTACCTCGATTTGATCTCGTCAAGTTCTGTGAGACGATTCAAAACGATAAGATTACTTATGCTGCTTTAGTTCCTCCAATCTATCTTTTATTGGCTAAACATGAAATTATTTCTCATTATAATCTATCGTCTTTCAGAATTGGTATCTCTGGTGCTGCTCCACTTTCTGCAGATCTTGGTAGAGAAGTTAAAACTCGTTTGCCTCATTTGACCATCAAACAAGGCTATGGTTTGACCGAAACTTCTCCCTCAGCAATTATAGAACCTACGAATCGAACCATTGATGGATCTACAGGTATTCTTCTTCCTAACATGTTTGCAAAAGTAGTTGATGAGAATGGCAATGGTAAAAAAAAATACATCTAAAAGGAAAAAAAGAAAAAAAAAAAAAAAGAGGGGGGAAAAGAAAGCTGAGGCTTATTTGATAGATGTTCATCAAGGCGAGCGTGGAGAACTTTGGCTTAAAGGCCCTAATATTATGAAGGTATTAATAAGTATTATGCATGACATAAACTGCATAATTTACTGATATCTCTTGGGATATATGTGAAGGGTTATATCAATAATCCAGAAGCTACATCAGACTGTATTGATGAAGATGGATATTTTCATACGGGCGATGTGGTTATTGTTGATAAAGATGAACACTTTTATATTGTGGATCGTATTAAGGAATTAATAAAATATAAGGGTTTCCAGGTAGTCATAATAATCATCATCATAAATTTAGATTGTAAAAAGTAAGTATTATTCACTAAGCATTTATAGGTTCCTCCTGCTGAACTTGAGGGTATTCTGGTAATTTTTTTTTTTTTTTTTTTTTTTTGCTGTTTCATTTAGAAATTAAAAAAAATGGGGTTTTTTTTTTTAATTATGTATTTAGCTTACACTGTCTATTGTTGCTGATTGTGCTGTGATTGGTGTTTATGATAACACTCAGGCTACTGAATTGCCTCGTGCCTATATTACTTTAAAACCAGGATATATCCCATCAGAAGAAACAGCACAAGAGATCATGAAATACGTTGCTGATAGAGTTGTCCCTTATAAGCAAATACGTAGTGTTCGTTTTATCGATGTTATTCCCAAAAGTGCCTCTGGTAAAATTCTTCGTCGTGTATTGCGTGATACTGCTCATGCAGAAGAAAAGAAAGCTGTAGCTTCCTCACACAAATCTAAGTTATAGAAGGTATCATTACACTTTCGGCTCTATAGCTAGTTATCATTATTACTTTATAAAAAAAAAAAAAAAAAAAAAAAAAAAAAAAAAAAAAAAAAAAGTCTCTATTTTTTATATGCATTTAATTTTAATAATAGGCTTATATTATATTTTTTTATTATATACTGTAAAATATATTTGGGTTTTGCTTTTATACTTTATGTACTATAGTATTTGTAACTTAGATTTTAATCTACAAGTATAATGTTATATATTGTTATTATGGATAATAGTTGACTTTATTATGACATATAATATTAATTATTCAAAATAACTGGTTAAGCATATATTAGTAACCATGAGAAAACCTATAGACTATAATTTGGGTCTCATTTCGAGGATTATTTCAGGTAATTAATATTAATGACTGTAATGATAAGGGCCAACATTAGATGTAGCAGATGTCCTATTTCTTAAGTTCATATTTGGAGAGTGTCTTTCTTCCTGTTGATCTAATAAATCATTATATGGGAACATGTTCATCTGGTTAATGACGTTTGGAGATGTGTACATATCATGAATATTCATTTGATGCTCCCACGGTAGTGGAGGTCCTTCCATATAACCTTTCCATAGTCTTTGTGGATCTTCTGTTGATAGTGTTTTTGTCAGCTGAGTTGGATGAGGTGGTAGTGGCATGTAAGATAAGTAGTCATTCCCTGATAATGGAATAAAATTCTCAAGTCTATATGAAGTAGGAGGCAGTGCCGAATGTTGTCTCATCTTTATATTATCTTGGGTATTTAAATTGATTGGAGGAGGAGGAGGTGGTGGTGGTGGTGGTGGTGGTAAAAAAGAAAGAGGTACTCTATAGCTAGCATCAGCGTGATGATGCATTATAGAGGAAGAATGATGCTTTGTATTGTTATCTCTACCTAGCATTTGAGGACGACTATGTGAAGTTCTCAGGTTGTAAGGTTGCTTTTGAGATGAAACGTATTGGTAATATTTTTTGTTACCATTATCAAAATTAGGAAATTCTGGATGTTTCATATTGAACTGATTTTGACTATTATTTATATTACTAGTAGCTATTTTTGGTGTCCGTATATTGCTAGATGATGAATTAGGCTGGTCAGTGCTTCTACTATTCTCATCAGACAAAGTGATGCCAGAATTGTTTATACGGTTATTATTATTATTATCAGCATTGTCGGAAATATTACTTTTTGCACTATGTAAAGACGATTTTCGAGAACGATTGTTATGATGTTGTAAAGAAGGAGGATATGGGAAAAACGCAAAATCATCTTCCATAAAATAAGAGGTATTATTGGGATAATATTGAAACTGATGTGTATTTGATGGGTAATAAAAATAGTCTTGATCCTCTAGTTCGCTAGGAGAGACCCATCGTGATTCCATAGATCTTGACCGTGGACGTCTTGAATGGGAGTTGTAATGATATCCTTGATATGCCCTTGCTGGTATAGCATCGACTGAATTGACTGGTGTATGATTTTTATTCACCATCATCTGTCTTTGATTGTTCATGGTATATTCATTATGATTCTGAAAATGAGAGTAATGAACAAAGTCATGATTTTCATTTGCATTTATTTCTGGGAAATAGTCATCAAATGAAGAGCCATGATAATTCATTGCATATGGGAATGATCTTCGCTTTCGATATCTATTGTTATAATGATGCTTACTGCTAGCATCCTTTTGCTCACTTGGTATTATTTTTTGATCCCCATGTATTGTAGTAGAACGAGATGTCTTCATTACAGGTTCATCCTTGATATCCTCATTCATTCTATCCCCAACTTTCTTAGTATCCGTCTGATTCGGTATAGTAGCTGTATTTTGCTGTTGATAGTTTCCTAGTGATGATGGAAAGAGCTTACCAGTAGTTATTGCATCCTCTAACTGCCTTTTCGTTAAATAAATTTGCTCCAAAATCTCATTTTCTCTTAATTTTTGATCCTCTACCCTTTTTAAATGCTCTTCTAAATCAACAAGACGTTGCTGTTGTATACGATTTACAGTATACTTTAACTCCAACAGATCTTCGTTCAATGCCATTTTATCAAGCTGAGATTGAAGGATTTCCATTTCAATATTACTATTGCCTTTGACGCAGTCATTGATACCCATGTTGATATTTGAATGGTGATTGTTGTTTTGTTTTTGAGAAAGAATAACAGGAAATTTGGATGGCTCGGAGGAGATGGTTGCAATCTGTAACTGTGTCCCACATAGTGTGTTACTGTCTTTTACAAAAACATTCTGGGGAGACTGTGTAACGATATCATGATTTATAATGAATGAGGAACCAGAGGAAGACTTTGGTAAGTACTTAACTTGCTTGTTTGTAGTAATTACTGAAGTGTTGTCATTACTAATAACAGGATATGAATTATTATTATTATTATTATCTTTATAGAGAGGTGATGTTTCTGTATAATACGTAATGGTAGCTGTTGATGGCTTAATTATTTGATGAACAACAGTTGCATTACTTGAACGAGATTTCTCTGACATTTTATTGAAGTTTTTAATGTTAGCAATATTATTTGGTTGCCGTGAGGGAGGAAAAGATTGAAAAAAAATCGCAGTTTCACGTTCAATAACTTGATTAAAATTGGATAAGGGAGAAGAAGTTGTAAGAATAGGCAATTTTGATGTTGAAATATGAGGTGTATTTGAATTGTCATTTTCTTTTGTAATATCGGATGATAATTGGTGAGTCAATAGTTTCCTTTCTTTATTATTTATGATATTAATTCATGTCATACAGACAAAGGAAAAAAAAAAAAGGGAGGGAGAGAGAGAGAAAGAGACTTTTTATTATTATTATGTATTACCTTTAGTTTGTGATGTGTTGGATGGCATAACATTGCTTAGTAAAAATTCAATATCACTGCTGTCATCATCAGTACTATCGTTACTACTCATGCTTTGGTTTTCGACTTGAGTTTTTTCATCTACATAAGTTCTGTAAAGGGATTGAGTGAGAGGCACTAGACTGTGAGCTGATATAGAGGCAGTAAATGCTGGAAGTGAACTTTTTTTACTGGTAGTAGGCTGGGTTGTATTATCAAGAGGAGTAGTTGCTATTTTAGCTTCAAATGAAGAATTGCTTTTAACTTTCGAGTTATTATTGATGGAGGTCTCTAAATTCTTCCTCTCTTCTCTTCTTCCACTAATAAGTATTGTCAGCTCTGAATCAGTCATATCTGCAAATTGAACACCACTTATCATTGGAAGAGGTATTTTAATATCATCAGGTCTTAATTGAATTTTGGGCGTTTTTTTCCTATTTGATTTGAATAAGTTTCTCATTTTTTATAAGATAAATAATGTATATTTGGAGGGGGAGGGTATTTATGTTTAAAATAGTAGTAAAATATGTCCGTTTCAAGGGCTTCTATATAACTATGACAAGATTAAAATAAAATAAAATATATAAATAAATATTCATATACAGATATATATTTATATATAAGAAATAAAAGGAGAATAGTGCGTTTCAAATGGAACAGAACTTATGATGGCTATATAACAACATATTAAGGCTTTGGCATTTGTGCGTTCAGTAGACGATATGAGTATCAAAGCCACCAATAAAATAGTATTATTATTGTTATTATTATTATTTTTTTTTTTTTTGTAATACAACAACGTCATGAATATTTATTATTCCATTTTTTTTTTTTTTTTTTTTTTTTTTTTTTTTTTTTTTTTATATATACATCTACAATTTTATATTTATTATGTACAAATAGATTTAATCGAAATTTCTAAGTTTACTATACTTTAATACTTCCATTGTTAGTTCTGTTGGTTTTATATTATCCTGCTGCATTAATGCGTATGTATCTTCAACTCTTTTCCAACGACCTGATTTAGCCCAAGCTCTCATGACAATTGTATATATGATTGCATTTAATTCAATGTTGCTATTTCTCAATTCTTCCAAGATACGATTACAGGTTTCGGGGTCAGGTACATAAGCGTGAGCAAGCATTAAGGTAGCATATGTCACTAGTGTTGGTTGAATTTTCTGTGCTGTCATATCTTCATATACTTGACTAACCATAGGTAAAGCGCTACGACGAAGGAAAGCACGCATAAAAGTGGTATAAGTGACTACATTTGCACTAATAAAAAGGGATGATTTTTGCTTATTTTTTATACTGGCTTGATAATAATGATAATATTTTTTAATTGTGTCAACATCTGCATTTGCGATTAAAGCGTTTAATAATACATTACGAGTATGTAGTGTTGCCTTTAAAGAGCTTTCTTTAGAATTGAAAAATTTGTTATATAGCTGAATAGCAAATTCATTATCATGTTGCTTCACATGCATTCCCATCAAAGTTGTTACTATAACTTCATTGACATTAACATTCTCATCTTGCATCTTTTTATAAACATCCCAAGCTTCCTTCAGTCGCCCTTCATCTCCTAATCCATGCAACATGATGGCAAATGTATAAACATCAGGTTTTAAGCCTGCATCTAATAAATTTCCCCAAAATTTCAATGCGGATTCCATATTCAGTTGTCTAACAGAATGGTGCATTAAAACATTGTATGTAACAAGGGTGGGTTGAATCTTTCTCTTCATCATCAATCTAAAGATGGCTTCAGTGTCATCAATGTTAGCCTGTTGCATGTAGCCGTCAATGAGTGTGGTATAAATATAAGCATCAGGTTCAATTTTTTGTCTTAACATACGATTCACCCATTTTCTTGCCTTTTCGTTATCGGATCTTTTTACATATTCATCGATGATCATGGTATAGGACTTAATGTCGGGTTTGAGTCTTTCATTCTCCATTTCACGAAAAATATTAATTGCTTTATTAAAGCGACTTTCTAAAATTGCAAACATAATTAGTTTATTGTATTCAAAAACTGTTGTCGGCCTCGGCTTCTTATGCTTTAGTGTATATCCTTTTACAAGTTTATTCATCTGGCCATGATAATGTTTTGTCATAAAATAATGATATTTCTCTTTTCTTTTAACCTCATTACTCTCAGTTTCTGTTGTTTTTAAATTAGGTGAGGATTTTTGTGCATCGAAGAATGTAGGTTTTGACTTTTGTGTTGAAAAAAACCTATGAGCTTCATGTTTATTAAATCTGTTAAAGAAGTTACTACTAGTATGTTTCCATGTTGAGTTTGTAGGTAATGTATGTAGAGTGTTGGTGGATATCGGTCTTAAAACAATAGCACGAATAACATCAACTATAACCAATTTTGATAGAGGAGATTGTCTAAATGCCATAGTCCAAGAAAAGAGAAAAAGGGAGAGGCCCAGTTTATTATTGGACGGTCAATACAATATTCCCTTTCTAATAGGGACCCTGTAATGATAGTGTTAATGCTATTGTACTTTAACATTGGAGTAATTTTAAATAGGAAGGGGTTTTAATTTGTTGATGACAACATCGGAAATTATGTTAACCGTCACTTATAAGACCATTCTATCTTAAAGATACTGTATTGCCTGAAAAAAAGGAGAAGAAGAAAGATGTGATAAGATATAAAGACTAACTAATGAAATTGAAATTGAATACAGATAACCAAACGAATAAAACTGAATAGTGGGAAAGGAGAGATTTTATTATAAAAAAAAAAGATAATTCATTTTCATATGATAAGGTACAAATAACCAGCCAAAATGGTAAGAAGGAGAATGACACTGTATTAGAATGCTTTGGATGTTGATAAGATACTTCTTCTTTGTTCAATAGGAAGAGGGTTTGAGCTTTTATTCAATAGTTACAAGCACATTAGATATAATAAGGCATGCTTTTCTAAGTTTTTTTTTCTTTCTTTATGCCCAAAATAATCCTTTATACTTTATATATCTTGATTATGTGATAAATGATGGCTTGTGGGTATGTTAATTTAATTAAGGAATAATAAGACAAGTAAAGGAGTCAAGTATATAAGGAAATGATTTATATAGTTTTCAATTACAAACATCTGTTGAAGCCTACATAGCTAGCAAATAGCTTTATTCGTAGATGGTTGAAAAAAAGTTTGTAATAGGTGATAATATCAATCACATGAACTTACTCGTAAGAATATTAAGTTATGTTAAAAAGTATTATTCTACATTAATTGACATATACAAAAGTCAGGCCCTTTATTATCATATCTGATACCTTTTATAATGGAAAAAAAAAAAAGAGCATATATTTGTATTATGAAAATCCTTTATCAAAATGTCCTACTGAAACTAATACTGGTGATAGTTGGAGACGTAAGAAAAAAAAATGTTTTGTCTATGTTATTCTACTGTAATCTGATACAGTTTTACGTTACTCTAGTATACTGAAAAGCTTCTAAACTCCAAAGAAGTTATATTAAAAAAAAAAAAAAAAAAAAAAAAAAAAAAAAAAAAAACTACTAGAAAAAGGATGTTAAATATGCTTGTTCGACTTGTCGCAAGTTTCAATTTTCAAGGACACGAATAAGTAGGAATAAAAATAATCATTACTACAAAACATTATCTTTCTATAAACATCAGACACAACAGGGTTTTATCAAGTTGTAAATTTAAGTGAAGTTAATTAAAAGTGAAGAATGTTTATTATTAACTCTTTTCTCACTGTAACATAGTTTTGGCGTAATGCTACTTAAAAAGCGCAGTAGCATTTTTCATCGTAATCGGTGATTTAATAATTCGTACTATATAAAAAAGATGAAAGTATGATCATTGGTGCAATGCTCGTTTTTTTCACAAAGAGAAAATATAACATTACTAAAATGTCTATTCCATTTGCTAAATTACTAGATGACTCTAGAAATCAATCAAATGATTGTGATGGCTGGCGTGATATGTTAATTGGTAAGGTCATTCTTAATGACGATGAAGAAACTGCTCTTAACGCTGGAGAGGTAACTATTCATTCTTTTTCTTTTCTTTATAAATATAAATACATGTATATAAACCATGACGTAAAGATATATGATATTAATATGGATACTTAGTATATTCGTAAAAAAGACTTGCCTAATCCTCATCGAGTTTTACCTCCCAACTCCGTTAAGACTATGGATTTTAGACCAGAACGTTTAAATATTAGGGTAGATCATACTATGAGAGTAACTGGTGTAAACTATGGCTAAATAGCTGCTATATATGTATACATATATCCATATACACATACATGTATATATAATACATATACACGTGTGTAATTTTTTTTTTGTTACTTCAATCCTTGCAATATTATTTAAATAAAATGTTCAAGTAAAATAATAAGAACTTTATTCTCATTTACAAGAGCTTATATTCAATTGCCCTCACAGAATTAGCTACATGCACTTTTCCTTTTAGATATGCATATAAATATATATTGTCTGATTTTATTTTGCTTATTTCTAATAACCAATGAATACAAATAACAGTTTTAATTTCAAAGATATCATTTGATAATATCAGAAAGTATAACAAGGAGAAATCATGAACGATAAATCTTCTCTGCAAGAAAAAAAAAAAAAAAAAAAAAAAAAAAAAAAAAAAAAAAGAGATAATCAGGTGAAGATACAAAAATAGAGATGTAAATTTATGAACTTTGAGACACAAAATAAAATTTATGCCGATATTATTATTATTTAAAAGAAAAGAAAAAGAAAAAGTCATATACTATCAAATAGTAGAAGCATCAACTAATACAATCAAAGAGCATATTAAAGATGATTTCAAATCCTTTTTTATCAAATACGTTCAAATTTCATTTAGGCTTGTATGATAGATAATTGGCCTTAAAAGATAGTTTAGAAGATTAACATATAAAAAAAAAAAAAAAATCCAAGCGCTTTTAAAGCTTCTGTAAAAGATATCAATTATCCTCATAGTAGTAGTACTACTACTACTATTACTATTACTTTGAAAGTTCCTCAAAAGATGACTATGCTTAAAGAGAACTAAGCTATTGTGGAAAGAAACAAGATTGAATTAATATCTCAGCTACAAATACCACAGACAAATTGAAAGTAAAATATATTATGACTGTTTGCGCAAAATAAAAATTGCTGCATTAAATTTATCATTCTTTTATGAATTATAAAAAGAGAAATTTGTTGGTAAACTTTAATGTACAGAAAAAATAATATATTAGTTCCAATCAGAAAGTTTATCCAATTACATTCGTTAGTAATTTAGGTTTCAGAATTTATACCAATATTAAAGATCATTTAAGATATGGTGGAATTTTAGAAGGCAATAAAGCATGATTTATATACTTTTGTCTATATTGACTAATGGAACATAATTCATCAAAAACTTGTGTTTTCAGTTTTTAAACACACACACACACACACGCGTTCTATCAAGATCTTAAAAGCAGAAACAAGTTGTTAACTATAACTTTGTTTATAACAATTCCAATTGTGTCACTTTCTAAACTAAAAGTTTTTTTATTGAGAAAAAAAAAAAAAAAGATCCACTCTTTTTTTTTAATAATTGAAATTTCTAACTTAGCTGTCTTTCTATTTAACTCGTTCATCTTTCATATGTTTCTTTACTTTGCGTAGGCCAGTCAGTCTAATAATGAATTTATTAACTATGGCTATATTATTTTCCTTGTCCAAAACAAAGATAATTATTTTGTATAGGCAATTTTATACCCCATTTATAACATTTCTACTTCAAATCATATATTAATTTCTTTTTTTTTTCTTAAAAAAAATCCATTTTGCTATTTTAGGTAAATTCTATTTTAAATTTTATAACATTTACTTGAGGCCATTGTTTGAGAAATTGTATATACAGACAACTGCTTAAAAAAAAAAGTATGAATTAAAATGAACTGTATTTCTTATTTTCTGAAACAAGATATATTATGAATGATAGATGAGTTTAAATAGAGAATAGCAGTAATACTTCAAATTCAGATGATGTTAGGTTTTTTTTTTGGACGAATCAAAATTTAAACTCAGACAATTTGCTTACCTTTTTTTGGATGAAGTAAATACAAAATTTAGACAGATTGAAGCTTATGCTTAGGCATCTTACATGTAAAAATCTTAAGCCCTGAGGGCACCTGTGTTTACTACAGTGATTTTGTTTCTTGTTTGAGGTTTGAAGATCGGTAGTCTTCCTTCTCCTGACCAGATTGATTTAAAAATAACCATCATATTCCGGGCAGCGTTGACATATCTCTGCCAAAGTTTGTGGCAGCTTTGGCAAGACACTACACCATTCCCCTTGAAATTGGACGTGCTAACAGTTTTCAAACTAAGAGAAAGACAGAGGCTGCAAGTTTTGGAGATATTGAATTCGTCAATTGTTACAACAATTAACTGACCTTCAGACTCACGTCTTTTCAATATTTGATATAATTTACCAACAGCGCCACATCTCAAACCTTTCATCTTTGCAAGGTCTTTGCCAAACATTTCAGCTCTGAAGACAACCAGTGGCACCTTCTTTTTGTTTTCATCGAACGAAGCTGCTCTCCATTTTTTAGTTCTATTAAATGTGTTTAAGCAAATAGTACAGACTAAAATGAAATGTTTCCTTACTTTGTCCTTTCGGGTTTGCCTACTGTCTTGTCTTTCCTTCTTCTTTGCTTTATTCTTCTTTTCGCCTTCTTTTTCTTTTGATCTCTTTTTGAGCGATTATATTTGGCGGTACCATATGTCAGCATATTTGCCATTTGTTGAGGGGTCCTCTGTAGATCTTGATATAAAGAAAAGCGATCTCTGGCATCATCTACACAGTAAAAGCTGAGCAAAGCATCTAGATGTTCAAACATATATTCTACATGATTTTGGTATGTGGTAAATAGAGAAGTCTTTGATGAAGGAATATTGCTTTCAATTAAACTAATGCCAGAGAGTGCTTTCTTGTCATTCAATTGCTTTGTATATCTTGTGGAACCAGTCATATGGTAGTATTCTTTTAACCATCTCTTAGTCTAGAAATCAATATATACTAACTATGTATGACCCTTCACAAGTCTATTATTTGATAGCTGAATTGTAGATAATACTCTGGAAGACTGTCAAGCAGACTAATACTTACTTGGGCAAAAGAAATTTTGATCTGTCTGAAATAGAAATTGATTATATTCTAAGAAAATAGAAAAATTCTGAAAACTGTTTTTTTTTTTTTTTTTTTTTTTTTTTTTTTTTTTTTTTTTTTTTTTTTTTTTAGACGACATGTTCAAAGATATCATTTACAAGAAAAAAGAAGCAATACGCATTAAAAGAGAATCGAAAGAAAATAAAGATGATCCTTTTAGAGGTAAAAGATCTAATCCAAAATAGTCTAGTATTTAAGGTTCTGATTTTTGTATAGATATGACATGTAAGGATTGTAACAACAAAGGGCATGCAAATAAGGAGTACTTCAAGTGTAAATTCTTTAAGGAAGCTTCTGTTGATGATGGTATGTCAATTTCAGATACATAAAAATATTTCCATACTAACGACCTTTTTATTATTAAAAGTTGGAACATCAACTAGAAAAAGACGCCAAACTACGCGTCTTAAGGAAGACAAACAAAGAGTAAAAAGGAGTAAACAAGACACAGGCTCAATATCAAATAGCTGTACGAATTGTGGACAAGTGGGTCACAAGTCAACAAGATCACGTGAATGCCCTTCGCATGAGCTCTCAAAGTCTGAAGTATTTACGAAGAATCTTGAGTTTCCTTATAAACCGTTCAACAGGAAAATTCCATTTGATTGTGTAATCAATAATGATTACAAAGATATACTCAAGAACAAAATCATCACTACTTCCAAAGACATTCGCAATATCGTATTCAGGTCCATGCTTCTTACAAATAGCTACTGTCTATCGCAGGGTAGTGAATCAGTGCCTCACGTTATTTTCAAACAACAATACTGGTATTCTATATGTCAATTAGTTAATGACAAGAAAATAACAAACAATGCAAATATACCAGTAAATTTTGTGGCATTCTGGGATTCGTTCAGAGTGACACACCCAAACGCAATATATATAAAAAAAAAGATACAAAATGGAGCCAGTCAGTGCTTGGCCGAAGCATGCACAGAACTGGCAACATGTTATACAAACCATATAGTCGAAATGTTTGAGACACGATTATTGCGCTATTTTCGCTATATTTTGCAGAATTTATTAGAGGTGAATCATCATGTCCTGTATTTCTTTAAAAATACAACTCACACTTTTGTAAAATATAGAGAACATCGTCACAGGATATCTTTAAGATTTCAAAAGATTTTTGTTATCAATTTACCTATGGCGGCAACCCCAAATGGCCGGTTGATGTCCCAAATGACAAAAAGCAATTAATTATTAAAATGTGTCAAGTGCTGCAAAATTTAATCCATGAAAAACCCACTTTGGCTAATATGATTAAACCCCCCCCAGAAGTTTATTAAAGTTTTAGATCATATTTTATTAGAACACGAGACTGAACATAAAAAGCAAAGTGATCTATCTGAAGAACGACAACTGCCCAGATTATTCAGTTTATACCCAAACCCGTCGTTACACTTTCGCTATATCACAATTTCAATAAATGCTTTGTGTCCGTTCGTGCCCATACCGTTTGAAAAAGGTTATGAAAACCAACTGGAAATATTTAAAAAAAAGTCATTAATTTCGCCGCATTAAGGATAAAAAGGTATTTATCATGATCAAAAAATATCAACACAGCAATCACGAAATTCATGTTTTTTTTAAAAAAAAAAAACTAGTACTGATATCGTGCCAAATGGGAACAACAAGATCATGTTCGGCAACCTAATACGATCGAATGGGTTTTCGGTTGATCTATTGTTTTATAGAAGAGTCTCAAGATCAAAGGATAATGATATTCAGTTAGAGTTAGAAGATTCTGATATCGAAGAAGTTCAATCGATCTATAAACCTCTTTTCCTGGATCCAGGACGAAAATCTGTATACACTGCTGTTGAAGGCTTAAACCCCACGTATAGTATCCTTAAATGTACAACAAAGGAGTACTATCATATGACCAGTTCCACTATCTTTTAAAAAAAGCAACAAAAGAAAAAAAAATGAGAACGGAATCGAGGCGATAGAGTGCTTAATACCGGTAAAAAAAAACACAATCACCCCTCATATACCACCAATATGTGCATAATATTTTGGAAAACTTGGATGTTTTGTTTAATTATTATGGCAGAAATACGGCGAAACAACAATTTAATCTGTATCAGGGTCGACAGAGAGCTCAAGAAAACACGGTCAACATCTTGATCAATGAGGGTTTAAAATACAACGTGAGGCTTAGAAAAGAGAAAGCCAAAAGGAATAAACATAAAAACAAGAAAAAGAGGAAGAAGAAGAAAAAGAAAAAGAAAAAGGCCAAAAAGGAGGTGAAAGAAACGACAGAACGGCAGAAGTAAGCAGCGAGTTCTTTTTTAATTGATGTTAATATTTATCTCTTCTTTTTTTTTTTTTTTTTTTTGAAAAGATTGAACAAATGAAGACCCCATGTTTATAAAGAAGACAAAACAAAAGTTCCGCTAGTCGTCCTCCGTGGCGGTATGTTCGGAAAAGATCTTGTCAAGCTAAAAGGGAACCGGTGTGGGGTAGTAGGCAAGCTGTTCAAGACGTTGAAAAAGTGAGAGACTGAAGGTCAACTGATCGTCACAACTATCAATGAATTTAAAACCTCCATTACATACAGTCATTGTTTTTTCGATAAGCAAGAAGTCATAGACACTCCCGGTTTCAAGGGCTGTGGTGTCCAGAATGCGGAAAAGTATGGCAACGAGATGTAAATGCTGCTTTAAACATGAAGACAATCTCGAAGGCAGTTTGGTCAGGCCGAGGAAGACCAGACGTTTTTAAGCCAAAGAAGAATACTACCAATTTATCCGAAAGACGTTTGTGCCTAAAAAAAAACCCCCTCGTATCGCCGTATTAAAAACGGTTTCCTTTTCTCAAAGGATTAAGATCATTACAGGTAAAAAAGTTTAAACATAAATCTCAATTCGTCTGAAAACTAATTCTTTTTTTGTCTCAATTTCATTTCTTATTCTTCTGAAAATTAATTTTGATTTGTCCAAAAAAATATTAATATTTTCTGAATTTGAAGTAGAAATACTGAAAGTGAAAATCATATAAAATTTTATGATAAATTTTAATAAATGATTTTTATTGGACAATTATCAGTATTTCATACAGCAAATTATGAGACTTCCCATTCCCCATTCCTCTACTCCCCATTCTTTCTTGCCCGCCTTATAATCTTAGGGTAGTTTTTTTTTTATTTATTTATTTATTTATTTATTTTTTTATTTATTTATTTATTTATTTATTATTTATTTATTATTATTATTATTCATTTATTTATTTATTTATTATTGTTGAATTATTCCTTAAAAAACAGAGACTTAGTAGTAGCCTGTATGTTTCCTCACTCGTTCTTATTGGCATCAAATATAAATATTTATAAAAATTGTCTACCTATTATTATTTATTTATTTATTTATTTTTGATAAAGTCATTTACATATTTACTTCAAGTTGTATAGTATTTACAATTTTATTCTAAGCTTCTTTTT